>NC_047087.1:23451250-23760625 GCF_902459505.1 Geotrypetes seraphini | reverse complement strand
TTCACAGGCCCTGAGAGTCTACTGTACTTATATCACATGCATGTTCAGCTAGTAGGGCATTAGCTTTCTTCCTAAATTTTAGAAAGACCTTTTTAGCTCTTAGTGAGATTGGAAGAGAGTTCCATAAAATGGGTCCCTCCCACGTGAACTCCAGTTTCTAACCTACACAGAGCATGTAATCTGGGAATACAAGTCAAAGTTCCCTGCTTCTAGAAGACATGTTTACCTCAGAGTGAGCACTCTCCAACAAGGAGCTGTCCTGGAAATTCAAGTCAGGATGGAAGTTTGATTCCAGGATGAAGCCAGGGGAAAGAAGAAATGCTAGCCATGAAGACTGTCGAGGTGGTAAGAACTGCATACTCCACTCTTGGTAGGTTTAACTTATCGTGGAAGGGTTTGAATTGACCATGATTTTCTCCAGTAAAACCTGCAGTAGCAACTTTGAAATCAATGTGTTTTGCAATTGTACAGTACATCTCACAACTTTTACAAAGGCGCGGTAAGGCCCTAATGTGCAGAATAAAATATCGCTCATGCTAGCCGCTACCACCTCCTCTTGAGCAAGCGGTAGTTTTTCAGCTAGCATGCGCTATAGCGTGCGCTAATCCGGTGCATGTGCTAAAAACGCTAGCGCACCTTTGTAAAAGGAGCCCTTTGTTTTCTCAAAATATTGGCATTATGTCTAGTATACTATAGTCCCATGAACTTACACAGGAATTTCATAAGGTAGCCCATGTGACAAGGGCAGGGGTGCATAACCTCAATCCTTGAGGGCTGCAACCTAGTCAGATTTTCAGGATTTCCACAATGAATTATAACTTGATCGCTTCAAATCTAATCTGAAAACTTTCCTTAGAATATTGTGTACAATCCTGGAGGACGCACCTTCAAAATGATATGAAAAGGAATCGGTCCAGAGGAAAGCTACTAATTTGGTGTGTGATCTTCGTGATAAGGCGTATGAGGACAGACTTAAAGATCTCAAACTGTATACCTTGGAGGAAAGGCGGGAGAGGGGAGACATGATACAGTCATTTAAATACCTACATAATATAAATGTGCATGAGTCGAGTCTCATTTGAAAGGGAACTCTGCAATGAGAAGGCATAGGATGAAGTTAAGAGGTGATAGGCTCTGGAGTAATCTGAGGAAATACTTTTTTACAGAAAGGGTGGTAGATGCATGGAACAGTCTCGTGGAAGAGGTAGTGGAAACGGAGACTGTGTCAGAATTCAAGAACGCCTGGGATAGGCACGTGGGATCTCTCAGAGAGAGATAGAGATAATGGTTACTGCAGATGGGCCGACAAAATGGGCCATTTGGCCTTTATCTGCCATCTATTTTTCTATAATCATAAAGTTCTATGACATCACAATGCAGGTGTAAAGAGCCTTAGCCAATAGGGAGAGGAGATGCAAATGTTAAGAGCCTTAGCCAATAGGGGAAGAAAGAAATAGTGGATGCTTCGGATGGGAAGACTAGATGGGCCATTTGGCCTTTATCTGCCTTCATGTTTCTATGAAATGCGTTTGACTTATGATTTCTCTTCCTCCACAATTTAAACTAGCACACTCAGGATCCCCTCTCCTATTGTACTAACCTTTCATGTTTCCCTATTCAATATTGTATTTCTACCCTTCATCCTTATGTCTCGCCTTGTTTGTATGATATTGTCGTGTCATTTTACAGTCTTTTGAAGTATAACTGTAATCCCCGATTTTATGATTTTTTTAATATATACGCTGCATAGAAATGTGATAATCGGGTTAACACATTTTAATAAACTTGAAGCTTGATGAGATGACTTCATAAATTGCCGGCAATGCACAGATATTCATTGTGAAAATCCCGAAAACTCAATTGGAAAGGGGAAGGAGAGGGGTAGGGGATTACATTACATTACAATCAAAGTAGGTTACATATTACATACAGCTCCTTATTTTGTACCTGGTGTAGCAGCCCTTGTGGGCAGAGGCTGTGCATCCTTGGACCAGGGCTACTATGCCAGGGCAACATTGCTTGCTTCAGCTCAGAGAAGGTTATCAAGTCATTATTTTATTTATTTATTAAAAAATTTATATACCGCGGTTTCCTCAGCTACCTTTAAGTGGAGTTTTTTTGCACTACTTTATTTATATTTCCCCACTTCACCTTTTGCAATATTGTAGTTTTCATAAAATCTTGTTTCCCTACGGTTATCACATAAAACAGCGACATGTCTAAACAACGTCATTAATTGTGCCTTAGTATGTCGGCATTCATTTTCTCATACCTAAAGCTTAAACATAAGCTCGCCCACCAGAAAGAAAAATTAAGTCTATCACAATTTTTCCAATTGCGAGTTATCATCTGTATGGCTATCCCAGTCATAATCAGTAAAAGCCGGCATTTATAGCAGTCCATGGGGGCTTAATATACAGTAATGTTCCATATAGGTCAATGGAATTGTAGATTCTAGTATGAGATTAATCTGGAAGTATAGACTTCCAAAAGTTAAGTATCAGAGGACAATAGAATAACAGATGATCCAATGTCTAGATGACAGTGCCAGCATCAATTAGATTTAGAACTGTCTAACTTTTGTAACCTAACAGGGGTCCAAAAAGATCTATGAAACAAGAAAAACCAGGTTTGTCTCATAGATGCTGCAGCTGTATATCTCATTCTCCAAGTCCAAATACGTGGTCATCGAGACACAGAAATATATTGCTTTATCTCAATGCTCCAGATATCTCTAAGACTAGATTTTGGTTTTTTATTCAAGAATTCAGATAACAATTTATACCACCTGGCAGCCTGATGTCCTAAAAAATCTGTCTGGAAGCATAGGACCTACAAGCTATAATGATTTTTTAAATTCGCCACTCAGGGAACCCACTCTGAATGGCCTGCTTCAACTGCAACCACCTGTAAATTTGAACTGTTGCAGTCGTGAAAAATCAAGCATTTTACCATTTGGTAAAACATCTTCCAATGTATGTATACCAGCTTGCATCCAATGCTTCCAGAAGATTCCAGACCCACCAATTTGAATCTTGGAGTTTAGCCATAAGGATTGATATGTGGATTTTTCTATTGGAATATCTATTAATTTGTTAACAATTTCAAAGTTTTCCAGGTGTCAAATAAAATACTATTGTCCTTAACGTATCTAGGTAAGTTGATACTCAACACATGAAACAATCGTAATGGGGATATAATTTGCCACTTTAAGTGGCAACCAATCCGGAAGATGTTCCATGAGTTCAGGAAGGATCCAATACATACCCTGACGCAGTATATAGGCCTAATGATACCTATAAAAATTTGGGAAATTTACCCTCCCTGCCGCAATTGGTTTTTGTCAAGATGCTAAAGCAATTCTTGCAGTTTTACCCAGCCAGATAAATTTTGTAAGTATATTGTTCAACTTCTTATAAAAGGACCCCTGAAAATATACTGGCAACATTCCCATTTGGTAACAAACTACAGGCAGGACCATCATCTCATCCGTTTGGATTCTCCCCCACCAAGACAAATGTAATTGGTTCCATTGCTTACACATTTCTGAGACCTTATTCAGTAAAGCTTTTTCATTCACTTTCATCGTCTCTTCCACTGTCTTTTGTATCCAAATACCTAAATATTTTATACCCTCTTCTTTCCAGAGAAAAGGGAATGTATCGAATAACCCTTTCGGACAATGTACATTTAGTGGAAGAACCTCCGATTTACTCCAATTAATTTTGTATCCAGAAAATTTTCCAAATTTCTCAATCAAATATAATAAACATGGAATGGTAGTTTTCAGGATTACTCAAATGAAGCAGAGACCTTGTATTCCCGACCTGCATAAGGAATACCTTGAATCTCATTTGCTTGTTGAATGGCCAATAATAAGGGTTCCAGAACAATAGCAAACAGCAAAGGAGATAATGGACATCCTTGTCTAACTCCCCTCGCCAGATAAAAAGGTTCTGAAAAAGTATTATTAATATATAATCTGGAAGAAGGGGAACTATATAAAGCTTGAATCATTTGAATAAATCCAGAACCAATACCAAACAACTCCATTGCTTGATACATGAAGGTCCACTCTACACGATCAAAAGCCTTCTCTGCATCCAAAGATACAGAGAAGGCTGGATCTTCCATGGCTTTTGTTAAATTTTACATGTGGAAAGCCAATCTAGTATTATTTGAAGAATGTCTTTGAGCAACAAACCCCATTTGGTGCATATCAATGATATAAGGGAGAGCCTTGGCCCTTGCATAAAGCCAATAACTTGGCCAAAAGTTTTCCATCTACATTAATCAAAGAAATAGGCCTGTAATTTGAAACCAACGTAGGATCTTTATTTGGTTTCGGCAAAACTATAGTTAAACATTCTGCCATAGTACTTGTAATACAACCTTCAGTTAGTTGAGCCTGATATAAATTTTTAAAATGATGTAATAAAGTAATTTGGAATGATTTTAGCCAACATCCAGGTGGTAATGTTGGACAGGCAGGCTGAGACTCTGGTCTGGGTTTCAGCAGAGATATCTGATCAACGAAGCTCTCACCCTCCCTTCCTAAACCACTTCTATTAGAGAATATTGACAGTTTCATATGTTGTTCTAAGCCGCTATAAATACCAACTTATAACATGTCACTATAATTACCATAGTACACAGTAATCTAATATAATAAAACGCTAAGCGTGCATGCGCACACTTACCTGCTTGATCCATGATCCGTAGGTCTCTGGTCGGCAAGAGTGCGCATGCGCGCTTAGCTGTACCAGTGGCCACCAGACATCTCTACCTCGCGCAGTCCTCCATCTAGGAATTACGGCCCTACCAGCCGAAGTTTATTTTTAAGTTAAAAGCTGCTGTGGTGGCTCCTCTCACGAGCCGCACATGCATTAGAGAAGGCTTCCGACACAGGCGGTGATCATGAGAGGAGCCGCCGCAGCACCTTTAAACTTAAAAATAAACTCCGACTAGGACAAGTTGAACTAATCCTGCAGGCTAGACTGCGGGAAGGGAAAAGGGGGAGGGAGAAATGCTGCTGCTGCACAGGGATGTGGAGGGGGAGGGAAATACTGCTGCTGTTGCTGCACAGGTAAGTGGGGGGGGGGAAATGCTGCTGCACAGGGAAGTGGAGGTGGAGGGAATGCTGCAGCAGCTGCTGCACAGGGAAGTGGGGGGAGAGGGAAATGCTGCTGCTGCACAGGGAAGTGGGGTGGGGGAAATGCTGCTGCACATACCAGTGGCTAAGAACCTCTGCTTTATGGACATGCTAAGGAATTCTTTAAAAAATGTATATTACATTCAATTGCAGGTGACTCCCTGATATTCCACCTAAGAAATAATCATTACATTACATTAGTGATTTCTATTCCGCCTGTGCCTTGCGGTTCTAGGCGGATTACAAATTATAAGAGATCTGGACAATACCGAGAGAATTGCAAAACAAAGATTATCCAGAGAAATTACATAACAGATTATCTAGAGAAATTACTTAATAGATTATCTAGAGATATTGCATAACCTTGATTCATGTACTTTACATGGTGTGGTAGAGGATTCAATTATAAGAATCAATACAGAATGCAGATCAAAGGCCTTTTATCCTTAAGTAGATTGAATTGAATAGCCTTTTTGTTGGAAACTAATGATAGAGAGATACCTCATTGGTCTCCTTTGTCTTTGAGCAAGATCATAATACGATTATGGGGTCCTTTTACTAAGGCACGCTAACCGATTTAGTGCACACTAATTGATTAGCGCGTGCTAAATCAGTTAGCGTGCCTTAGTAAAAGGACCCCTATGTGTTTGTTCTTTCAAAATAAATGGAATCCCTTTTTGGATTAGATAATGAGCATTTCCTGATTTATCATGAGTGATTCAAATCTGGGCTAGGATGCTTAAGCCCTGGAACAGAAATGTTTCGGAACCATTGAATTACTAAATATATGTTCTACAGTTCTTTATACTGAAATCGTGTGTTGATGCAGAGTAGATGTGCCGATGGTAGAAACATGACAGCGAGTAACCAGAGAAGCTTGGAAGTTGCTCGGTGAGCCTCTCTGTTTACGATTTCATAAAAGTATCCAGAATGTTGGTCTCTTTGCTTTCCATGTTCCCAACTCTCAGATTTTTCTTTCTTTTTTTGGGATCCCTATTTGTTTGTGGTCATACATAATCCCCCTCCCACCTTCCCACTTTTACTAAGCTGAAGCAGAAGTTGCTCCCGTAACCTCACGCTTAGATTACTGCAATCTACTTCTAACTGGTCTCCCACAGTGCCATCTCTCCCCCTTGCAATCTGTGCAAAACTCTGCTGCATGATTCATCTTCTACCAACCTTGCTACGCTCATGTCACCCCTCTCCCTAAATCACTTCACTGGCTCCCTTTGCATACAGTTCAGCTTCTATTGCTGACCTACAAGTGTGTTCATTCTGCTGCCCCTCAATATCTCTCCTCGCTTCTCTCTCCTTATACACCTCCCAGAGGACTCTGTTCCTCAGATAAGCTGCTCTTAACCTTGCCATTCTCCACTGCCAACTCCAGACTTTGTTCCTTTCACCTAGCTGCCCCCTTTGCCTGAAATTAATTACCCGAGTTTGTCCATCAGGCCCCTTCCCTTGTTTAAAATCAGACTGAAAACCCACCTTTTTGATATAGCTTTCAATCCTTAACTCCTCTGCCCTCCAACCCAGCCCGCTGATTAACCATTCCCCTTAACTGCATCCATGACATCCTGTTTGTTTGTCTTGCCTGTTTAGATTGTAAGCTCTTTCAAGCAGGGACTGTCTTCTTTGTGACTCTGTACAGCGCTTCGTACGTCTGGTAGCACTCTAGAAATAATTCATAGTAGTAGTAGTACTAGTGTGAAGAGTTTCAGTCTTTGGGAAGCAGAGCTGAGATTGTGATGTCATAATGCCTCATTCCACCAATAAGAGCCAACCTCATCAGTGATGTCACAATGGCTTGATTGTCTTGTAATCCCCTTTGCCCTCCAACCCAGCCAGCAGATTAACCGTTCCCCTTAACTGTATCCATGACATCCTGTTTATCTGTCTTGGTTGTTTAGATTGTAAGCTCTTTTGAGCAGGGACTGTTTTCATCTTCTTTGTGACTGTGTGACTGTGTGACGCTGCGTGCGTCTGTAGCGCTATAGAAATAATTAACAGTAGTAGTAGTACTGTGGCCCAGAGAGCTAAATGCTCCAATGCCCATAGGAATTAGTGCCCTGGGCCGTGGTAGAAACCTCTAGCGCTGCTTAGTAAAAGAGAGCCAAAGTTTCTTGATCTTGAATCAGCCTTCCTAAATTTTTTTTAAAAAAGTAAAAAGTTGCTAACATTAATTAAATGTCAGTACAAACAGCATTCTGCTCAGGATGGGAATCAAATGTTTTTTTGTTTCTGCAACACGATGCCAGATGAATTTTTAACAGTTTATCATCATATAATTTATCTGTAATAGTACTGATTAAAAAGTTTATGCTTGCTTACTTATGATCACAAACTATTTGCACTATCTCTAAGTATTATTTATGTTAGCCTGGTTTCTGCTACACTCATTTTTTAATTTATTGCCTTTTTATGTGTTTTCCATTTTTGGCAGCAGAGAAACATAATTACACATCCTGCACAGGGCACATATGAACTCTAAGGCTTAAATGAGAGAATTCAATTCATCTCTGCTACTTACACAAAGAGAGCAAATTCTGAAAGCCTTTTTACCCATGGAAATGGGATGCGGTACAGCATGGCTACGGACATGATTTGAAGCAGATGTCCCGAAACCTCGGCCGTCTGAAACCCAGGGTCCGCACTATCGCTTCCAAGGGAGTGGGGATTAGGGGTGGGGTGAAGGGAAGAATGCACATTTCCCAAAGTTGACATATTAATAAATTAATAATAAATTAGGGGGTCTTTTTATTAAGGTGCGCTAACCGATTTAGCGTGTGTTAAAGATTAGCGCACGCTATATGCTAAGGTATCCATATGTTCATGCTTCTCCAATTTACTATCTAACATCCTTCTTCTTGCATCTTGCAATTCGCTGATTGTCCAGCCTTCTTTCCATGTGAACCGCCTAGAAGTCAGTTTGACTATGGCGGTATAGAAAAATAAAGTTATTATTATTATTATTATATCCTATGGGCTTATTAGCATTTAGCATATGCTAATCATTAGTGTGTGCTTAATAAAGGACCCCTTAGTAAATACTTTTTTTTCCTAAACACAAGGCACAGTCTTCTCTTACTACTGAAAATGATGTTCTCTTTAGATTTGCTATCATCTTTTCCCTCTGCCTTTCAGATTAAATCCTCACACATATTTAGTTCATAATCCACTGTAGGTTTTGCTAAAAGATAGTATGTTTCACATCCCCAAAATGCTGAGATTAACTTTCTTCCACGGCCATAACTGATCAACAGGAGCCGATCCAGTATGAATAACCTTCTGTTGTAACTTCCCTTGCAAATAATGCAACATCTGGTCAGTGTGTGCTGAAAATCATCTGGATCCCTCAACCCTACCAGTTACTCCCATGCACAGTTGACCTAGTGGCATAGCCAGACGACTGGGCAACACTGAATAAATAAAAACAGGCATGCACTTCCTTTTCTACTGAACACAATGAAAAGATACAGTATCTGCTTTCCCAAAGCAAGCATATTCCAATTAATAAATTCAAAATAAAATACTTTTTTAAAATTTTTGTTGTCTGGAAATTTTATTTTTCCCATCATGTTGTTCCCAGTTTTTATTTTCTGTTCTCATGTTTCTCTTCTAATAATTCTTTTTCCATGGCAGTCAATTTGTCTTTTCTTCTCTCCGGTTTTCTCCTGTCTTGACATATTGATCTTTTTTTTTCTTTTTAGCTCTTTCTTTTTCTTTTCTTTTCTGTCTCTTTGTACACTCAGATTTCACCCTCACCCTTTCTACTTTTCAGGTACTTACCAACTTTCTATCTCCTTCTCTTCCCCATTTCCCATCTCCACTTCTATTCCAGACTTAGCCGCCCTCCCCCCCCTTTCAGTTTACTGTTCTTTTCCTTCTCTAATTGCACTGGATCACAGGTTCTGTTACAACTGTTCCCTCTCTACAATCTTCAGGCTTTCTCTTGTTATGGTAAGAGCGGATAGCGTAGCTGGTTTGAAGAAAGGTTTGGACAACAAATCTTTAGATTGAATCAGGTTGGGCAGACTGGATGGACTGTTCAGGTCTTTATCTGCCGTCATCTACTATGTTACTATGATGTAAAAACGTCTTATACATACATCCTCTTACCGATGGAAAAGTAAAAATAGAAGTAATCCGTAAAGGGCGGCTTGTATTTTAAAAATCTGAATTGGGCCATTAAGTATCCCGGAATTTGTCCCTGAAGAGCTTTATAACATGAAGTTCCAAATTTGAACATAACCCTTGCCTCAAAGGGAAGCCAGTGAAGATCTCTATAATATTGTGATACAAGGTCGAATTTCTTCAGATTGAAGATCAGGCGAACAGCAGCATTTTGGATTCTTTGTACTAACCACCAAATTCCATATATAATAATAATAATAATAATAATTTTATTCTTATATACCGCCAGACCAAAATGGTTCTAGGCGGTTTACAACAAATGAAGCTGGTACATACAAAGCAGATAAAAGTACATCAAATTATGAATATAAAGGACTCAATTAAAAAATAAACATGAAATATTATGATACAAGCCTGTCAAATAGTTGTGTCTTTAACAATTTTCTAAAATCAAAATAAGAAGGGACTTCTAACATAATTTGTGCACATACATTGGTATACTTAGCTCAGGGGGTGTCCAATGTCGGTCCTCGAGGGCCGCAATCCAGTCGGGTTTTCAGGATTTCCCCAATGAATATGCATGAGATCTATTTGCATGCACTGCTTTCATTGTATGCTAATAGATCACATACATATTCATTGGGGAAATCCTGAAAACCCGACTGGATTGCGGCCCTCGAGGACCAACATTGGACACCCCTGACTTAGCTGATGTAGCTGATTGGCCTAATCAATTAGCCTCAATTACAAATTGTTAATTAATGCTAATTGCCACTAATTAAATGTTATATGCACACCTTGGAACATAAGATTCTCTATAACAGCAGTAGGGAACTCCGGTCCTCGAGAGCCGTATTCCAGTCGGGTTTTCAGGATTTCCCCAATGAATATGCATTGAAAGCAGTGCATGCACATAGATCTCATGCATATTCACTGGGGAAATCCTGAAAACCCGACTGGAATACGGCTCTCGAGGACCGGAGTTCCCTACCCCTGCTCTATAAGTATGTGCATGTTGCAGGGCACAAATTTGAAAAGGGAGCACAGCCAGGAGTGGATCATAGATAAGCAGCGATATAAGCTGTGTGAGGGGGGTATGTGGTGTATTAGGAATGGCCTCAGAGTGTGTAGTGAGGAAGAGTGTGTGAAGGATATGTGTGACGAAACATACTGTATATATGTTACATGTGTAGAGGGTAAAGAGGGATGGTCATGTTGACAAGGTTTCTTGAAGTACCAAATAATGTTAAATTGTAAACTACCTGTATAACAGTTTTTGGAACACAGGGTCTGAGATTGCTCTACCTCTGGATCTTCGTCAGATCCAATGTTATGGGTAATGGTGGTAAAGAGGGAGGTGGGGGAGAGGAAAACAGTGATGGAATTCAAAAAAAGTGTGGGATAAACACAGAGGATCTCTAATTAAAGAACTATGGCCAGTATTGGACACATTTGTACAGTTTGCGTCCCATGTATGGTGATTCGGTATAGGATGGGCTGGGGGGGGAACTCCACCAACTTGGATGTTACTGGCCAGACTTTACAGTAGATATTCTGCAAACAACGGGATGGCTCGATAGGCTGGAGTGAGCTTAGATGGCAACTTCAACAGTTGGAACCTAGGACAATATCAGGTGGACTTTAGTCTATGGATCAGAAATATCAAAGAAGAGACAAGTTAATTTAATTATGTATTTTTAACGAGAGTAACTAATGGACAGACTGGAGGGACTGTTCAGGTCTTTATCTGCCGTCATTTACTATGTTATTATGTTACCTGGCAGAAACCCAAAGAGTAGCAACATTCCAGAGCTGAGATTGTGATGTCATAATGCCTCATTCCACCAATGCCTAAGAGCCAACCTCAGCAGTGATGTCACAATGGCTTGATTAGATGGAACTTCAGCAGTTGGAACCTAGGACACTACCAGGTGGACTTTACAGTCTATGACCCAGAAATATCAAAGAAGAGACAAGTTAATTTAATCATGCATTTGTAATGGGTATAACTAATGGGCAGACTGGATGGACCATTCAGGTCTTTATTTGCCGTCATTTACTATGTTACTATGTTATCTGGCAGAAACCCAAAGAGTGGCAACATTCCAGAGCTGAAATTGTGATGTCATAATGCCTCATTCCACCAATGCCTAAGAGCCAACCTCAGCAGTGATGTCACAATGGCTTGATTAGAATGTCACCTTCAGCATTTGAAACCTAGGACAATACCAGGTGGACTTTACAGTCTATGACCCAGAAATATCAAAGAAGAGACAAGTTAATTTAATCATGTATTTGTAATGAGAGTAATTAATGGGCAGGTTTTTATCTGCCGTCATTTACTATGTTAAGAAATGTTTAAAAACTTGGTTTTATAGGATGCATTTTGAGGGAATAAGATTTAAGATATACCACTTTAGGGTTAGATGTTATTGCTAGCAGAAAAAGACTTGCACAGTCCATCCAGTCTGCCCAACAAGGAGGCCAAAGTTGAATCTGGTATTCGGCACAGATTTCATTTCTTCATGATTCAACACTGGTATACTTAATCTTCGTCTCTCCCTGCCAATTTTAGGGCACAGACTTTAGGAGTCTGCCCAGCACTGATCTTACTTCCCAACCTCTGAAACTACCATCAAAGCTCACTCCAGTTATGAGGTCATGTAAATTCTGCTTTAATTGGACCCCATCCTTTTTCTATATAAGAACATAAGAAATGCCATCAACGGATCAGACCCAAAGTCCATCGAGTCCGGCGATCCGCACACGCGGAGGCCCAGTCAGGTGATCCTCTGTGTTTATTCTAAGCATTGTTGAACTTCGTCTTCGTTTTCTATCTTCACAACCTCCCACACCATTAAGAAATATTTTGATGAAGCTTCATTCCGTCTCTTAGTGCAGTCATCTGTTTTAAATATTCTTGACTATTGTAATATTATTTATCTGGGTGCCTATAAAAAATGTTTAGAAAATTGAGTGTGGTTCAAAACACTGCAGTTCGATTGATTTTTGGTTTGAAAAAAATGGGAGCATATTACGCCATATTATCAGAAACTTCATTGGTTGCCGATTGAGGCCAGAGTTTTGTTTAAGTTTGCTTGTATTTGTTATAAATCAATCTTTGGCTTGTCACCTGGCTACCTTCTTTCCCATTTTTCTTTGGGAAAGTCCACACGTTTACATTTCCTTCTGTTAAATTATGTTGTTATAAAAGTTTCCTGAGAGAACTCTCTCTTTTCAGGCTGCTAAACTGAATGGTTGGTTTGGAAAAACTATGCTAGGAGCTTCCTCCTATCTTGATTTTAGAAAATTATTGATAAATTTGTATCCTAATTGTATTCCGTCGTTTTTTTAAAATTTTATGCGTTTCTTATGTTTTATTATCTGATGTATTTCCATTTTAAATAGTATTCTTCGCTGTATGATCAGTTTTTATTTGTTGTGAACCGCCTAGAACCATTCCTGGTTAGGCGGTATACAAAAAATAAAATTATTATTATTATTATTACAGGCGTCCACCATCCTTTCCGTGGTTTCCTGATGTTGCTCCTAAGTCTCCCACCCTGCAACCTCATCTCATGATCTCCAATTCTACTGCGTCTCCATCACAAGTGTGTGGTAGGTGTGCAGCAGTGTGTGGAATCTATGGTATGTGAGTGGGGTTTGCGGGATATGTGGCAGGTGAGGGATACGTGGTGGAAGTGGAAGGCAAGGCCGACTGAGCTGGAAGCCCAAGGAAGCAACTAAAATATGCCAGGAGCCTTTTACCCTTGCAGCCCATTTTGTAGTGATCGTGCAGGGGGTGCTTGCTTTTTGAGCCTAAGTTCACAATATTAAAGCATCGGGAACGAAATGGTATATCTTCACACATGTGAGCTGGTGCATTCAAGCTGGAGTGTTTCTCACTGGCTTCACGAGAGCTCAGGTAACACCGAGTCAAAATGCTCAGTATTAATAATAGATGTGCCATTTATAAGTGTCAACAAAAACTGTGTAGGCTTTACCCTCTGATTTTAAGTAACTGCAGCAAGCTATAATGTAAACATTTTGAGTTTGAAGAGTCAGACTGAATCAAAAGCTTTCCTATAGACATAGTTTGGAGACACAAATGGATAACTGGCTTCCATTAATAATTTTAGATTTCTTTTTCTTCCTTTTTTTGTAATATGCCTGGCAAAAAGACAAACTAAACATACAGGAGGTAAATCTAAAACTTTGCACCTTGAATTAAGTGCCCTTCGTGCACTTAAGACCCAATTTTGTGCACCAGAGTTAAACACAATCACTTATGCCAGCTCAATAATGACGACACAACGGGAATGGAGGCTTAGCATCCTGGTTGGTTAAGTAGGTTGAGAACCAAGGGAACTGGGTTCCTTGTGACAAGTCACTTAACCATCCACTGCTTCAGGTATAAAACTTAGGGCTCCTTTTACTAAGCTGCGATAGCATTTTTGGCACACGTAGAATTGCCCCGCACGCTAAATCCGCGCTACGCGGCTAGAACTAACACCAGCTCAATGCTGGCATTAGCATCTAGCGTGCACGGCAATTCTGTACGCACTAAGCGCACACTAAAACCGCTATCACAGCTTAGTAAAAGGAGCCCTTAGATCAGGGGTGTCAAAGTCCCTCCTCGAGGGCCGCAATCCAGTCGGGTTTTCAGGATTTCCTCAATGAATATGCATGAGATCTATTTGCATGCACTGCTTTCATTGTACGCTAATAGATCTCATGCATATTCATTGTGGGAATCCTGAAAACCCGACTGGATTGCGGCCCTCGAGGAGGGACTTTGACACCCCTGCCTTACATTGAGAGCCCAACAGCAACAAAGAAAGCAGCTTCTTATATTATGTAAATCACTTTGGTTGTATCACAGAAAGGTGGTACAGGTTAAGAACGGGATCCATTTTTAAAAACCGTTCTTAAGTTGAATTTATATGTAACTCGATTCCTGTACAGTCTATAAAAACATTGAAGAACATAAAATATTAAAGAAACAGTCCTCTCCTCCTCCTCTCAATCTTTTTTCTTCTACGAATGACTTGCCCTGTATTTTTTTTATATTCTCTTTTCGTGAATGTCGGTTGTAACCCGTTCTGAGCCCCCGGGAGAATGGGACAGAAATCGAATTAAATAAATAAACAGAAAAAGATAGGAGGTTTACACTTACTTTCTTTCTTCATCTGTCCCACTGTTCCCTCTCCACCAGCATCACATCCAACATGTCTCCCTCTCGTCTAACATAACATAGCATTTGTATGCCGTAAAACCATATGGATCCTTGCAGTTAACAATTAAAAACAAGCTGGACATCAGACAGCGTATCATAAAAGTAAGAAAATTTATCATACAAGTAAGTTTTTAACTGTTTTCTAAAATTCATATACGATGTAGAAGTAAAAAAAAATAGTCGGCATAGAACAGAGTCCCAAATTGCTCCTTGATATGAGAACAATCTATTATGAAATCTTTTATAATGACATCCTCTAACCGACGGGAAGTCAAACATATCTCTCTTCCCCATGCATCTGTGCCTCACGCCTCTCCCACCACGTCTAAAATTTATCTCTTCTTTCATTTCCCCATGTGCACCATCTCTCTTTCCCTCTCATTCAGACTCCCATGCCCAATTCTCCCTTTCTATTCCCTCAGCATCTCTTTTCCTCACTCCCTCCAGTCTTCTATCCTATGTCCCAGGTTCATGCTCCCCTCCCTCTATTCTGTGTTCCAAGTTCATGCCCCCTCCCTCCTTCCATCCTTTGCCTGAAGTTTCCTCCCTTCCTTTTGTGTCCCAACACACCCCTCTTCTCCCTTCCGTGTCCCAATGCGCCCTTCATCCTCCCCGCCGTACTTCTCTTCTCAAAGCCGCGGCCGAGGTTTCTACACACATCCCACAGATGATTTGGATTTGGAAGCCTTCTCTTCCTGTCCCATTGCGCCCTTCTTCCTCCCTTCCATATCCCAATGCACCCCTTGTTCTCCTTCTCATTTGCTTCCCTCCCATGGGTGTTACCTCCTCTGGCCGGTTACCTCCTTCCTGCTGCACTTCTCAACGCCGTGACCACAGGTCCTGCACACAGCCCACAGCTGACCCAGAAGCCTTCCCAGCAGAGAGGATTAGAAAAAGGAAGAACAGAACGGGAAAATAGCAGTCCTAGTTTGTCTGAATATTATTTAGATATGTATGTTATGTGTTAGGTGCTATCGAATCGTGTTCGAGTCCTAGCGACTTGATAAAAATCATCAACTTTTCATGAGAGAATATAGATGGCTGGGCCTTTCTTTTGCACAGTATATATTCAATGTTGCCGCTGTCGCTTCAAACACGATCCTCTGCCTCCAACACTGCTATCCATCCTTGGCAAAGTGGTCATCACTATCAATCAGATTATCATACTAGGAGACTTTAATTTAACAGACTACCCAAATGAGACCAGATCCCCAGCAGACTTCATCACATCACTAGCAGAACAAGGCATCCATCAAATAGTCCCCTCATCGACTCACTCTGCAATCCATATCCTAGACCAGGGGTTGGCAACCTGCAGCTTGTGAGTCACATGTGACTCTTCTTGCATGTGGCTGCAGCTCTCCAGGCCCTGAACCCTTTAATCTCCCTCCCAATCCCACGATCCCACCCGGGCCTTTCAAGGTACCTGGTGATCCAGCGGGGGTCTTTGTGGCAGGAACGCAGCCCTCTCACTCTTGCCTCCTTGTGGCGGCCTTCTAAAATAGCTGCCAGGACTTCTCGCAGCTGCTTATAGCATTTCCTGTAGTACTGCAAGTTGCCACAAGAGGTTGCGGCAGCCATTTTAGAAGGCAGCCACAAGGAGGAAGGAGTGAGAGGGCCTCGCTCCTGCCACAAAGACTTCTGCAGGACCACCAGATACCTTGGTAGGCCCAGTAGGGAGGGGGTGGAATCGTGCGGTTTGGAGAGAGATTAAAGGGTCACAGCCTGGAGAGGGGAGAGAACCTTGGCTATGGGTTGTGGGGAGGGGAAGGGTAGGGAAGGAGGGATGGAGGTGCAGAGACCTATGAAGTGTTGTAGGGGAGAGAAGCTACAACTTATGGCTCTTTGTAAATCTTGGGTGAAACATTTTGGATAAACTGGCTCTTTGCTGTAAAAAAGTTGCCAACCCTTGTCCTAGATCTAATCTTTATTCAGAAAGATATATCACTCATCACCAAAACTCCCAACTGCTCCGTCAAAGCAGTATCCTGGTCCAATCACCATCTGATCGCATTTAACCACACCTACACAACAAAACAACTATCAACCAGGAAGCAAACCCAACCTAAGGAAATATACAACAACAATGTTGACTTAGGAGATCTCTCCTCAGGCGTTTCCGACCTAGTGGGAACATTAAAACCTAATTCTGAATCCATTGATGAAGCTCCAATGGACTGGCACACCGAAGTAAGAACCTTCTATGAATGCTTAGCACCAGTCAAAGACATTAAACACTATCCTTGCAAACTTTCCTCCCTCTGATTTACTGACAATTAAGGAAATTAAGAGAATTAAGGAATTAAGGAAATTAAGAGAATTAAGGAAAGAGGAAAGGAAATGGTACAAAACCAGGCTTAATGGTGACAAATACAGTGGAAGAAACTGCATGAAGAATACAAACAAGCTAACCTAGATGCTAAAAAGTTATACTATTCCCAACAACTACTAAAGACCTCCAATAGATTTTAAAAAAACCCTTTTTTAAACAAACAAAAAAGTTATTTACAACCAAAGCCTTAACACCAAACTCGACAGAAAAACACTCTCCAATTTCTTCACCGACAAAGTAGACAAAATACAATCTCATCTCGATTCCATTGCACAACCAACAACAATTCCCCACAACTCAGACAGGATACTTAAATCTACAACTGGAAACCTAACTCACTTCAAAACTGCGTCATATAATCAAAGTCATGGGATAGGAGGTAATGTCCTATTATGGATTAAGAACTAGTTGAATGACAGAAAACAGAAACCTTATGCATCCTATGCCCATTGGAATGAAACAGTTCTTCTATTTGTGCAGGTAAAATTATTCCAATAAGCCTGGCACCCTGAAAAATATCAGGATGTGCAGGAGATGAGGTCCCCTTTTGAACACACCAAAACTGCTAAGGTGATACATTTATCAGCATGCATTTGTAGGGTTATCTGAAATATTTGTAGGGTTACCAGATTTTCGAAACGGAAAATCTGGACCCCTAGACCCGCCCCCCAGGCCCGCCCAGTTCCACCCATCTCCGCTCCGTTATGCCCCAGTCCTGCCCCTAATTCCACCCTAGCCCCGCCCCCCCCCCCCCTGTTCTTGTCGGGCAGGAGGGCATCCGAGCATGCACGGAAGCGACACAATGACATCACGTGCACCTGCGCATGCATGGATGCCCTCCTGTCCAACGGTGAATTGTTGGACGCTTTTCAAATCCGGACAAAGTACCTGGTTTTGAAAAGCTGTCCGGGGAAATCCAGACGTCTGTAACCCTACATGTTCGGCTTACTTGGCACTTTTAAAGTTTTACTGTTCACAAATGTAATTGTAAGCACATAAATCTATATAATACCATATGAGCAATCAATTTGTATATGTTTCAAAGTTCTAAAGTGTGCACAAAAAAAAGTTATTAAAATGAAAGTGTGAAACAAAATTGGGGCAAAAGGAAAACAAACCAAACATTTTTTGCCTGTGCCCATCTCAAAACACTGCCTACCAGTTGAGGAGAGGGGAAAAGGCTTGGTACTTCTTGAAAATTAAACAAGTTCCCTTACAGCAAATAATACTATTCATCCCTTCCGCCGCTATCAATCTAACAAATAATTGCTGTATATAGTAGAACAGAGCTTGAAATAACGCTTATCAATGGAGGAAAAGCCTCAGAATCCCATTGGAGAGGAAACCCTCACCCAACCTGAAAGGGTAAATAACTTCATCGGTAGAAAAAAATCATTTTAAACAATGTCATAATTTTTAGAACGATATACTTATTTTGTCAAGGCATGGTGGAGTAAACAATACAGTCTTCCCAAGCCAACGATGGCCAACTGTTTCGCTTTCGCAGCTGCTTCAGGGCCTTAGAGGGATCAGACATCTGATTCGCACACTCTATGCTCAGTGCTCAGGGATGGGCAAACACTGAGTACAGAGTTGGATGAGGGTATCCTCTCCAACAGGGTTCTGAAGCTTTTCTTCTATTGATAAGTGCTAATTCAAGCTCTGGTTTTAAGAAGGGTTTGGACAATTTCCTGGAGGAAAAGTCCATAGTCTGTTATTGAGACAGACATGGGGGAAGCCACTGCTTGACCTGGATCGATAGCATGGAATGTTACTACTCTTTGGGTTTTGGCCAGGTACCTGGATTGGCCACCATGAAGACTAGATGGTCCATTGGTCTGATCTAGTATGGCTGTTCTTATGCTATTATGTGAGCCAAGTATAAGACAATCAAGCCATTGTATCATCACTGATGAAGTTGGCTTTGAGGCACTGTGGAATGAGGCATTATGACATCACAATCTCAGCTCTGGAATGTTGCTCTCATTGGGGTTCCGGAATCTTGCTATTCTTTGAGATGCTGGAATGTTGCTACTCTTTGGGTTTTGGCCAGGTACTAGTGACATGGATTGGACATCGTGAGAACGGGCTACTGGGCTTGATGGACCATTGGTCTGACCCAGTATGGCTATTCTTATGTTCTTATACACAGCAATTGGTTGTTAGATTGATCAAAAGGCTTGGTACCCCTTTAAGCAGAAGCTGTGCATCCACCTTAACTGGACATCTGACTTCCTGAAAAATATGCACGGGGGGGGGGGGGGGGGGGAGGGGCTCAGATTGGTGTCACCGACTTCTATATTTTTAAACTTAATGGACACCATTTCTTTAGTTGGTCTTGAGATGTACAGTGACGCTCGCACCTTGAGTAAAGATAAATGAGGTATCAGATGTGCCCCAGCCGAATACGTAATAGGAAATATAAGCTGCAGGGATCGCTTGCAGTTCAGTTTACTCGTCTTTAAATAAACACGGATTATAAAAAAAAATCCTGTACAACAACATTACAGAGGATTCTATAATTGTAGCTGCAGCTCCTGTCAGTTCCTAGAGATGAGCTCCAAAAGTACAAGAACTTGTCTGCTTTAGGCTCCTTGCCACCGCCAGACTTAAATTAGCAACTATGTGGGCCTCTCACAAGGCATCTCAGAGACCAGCTGTGCAGGGACCTGTCACCTTCTTGTCAGTGAAAGTTTTCTGTCCAAAGAACTTTCATCATTCCCCCGCTGCTCAAGTAGCGGAATGTCACTTGAGGAGACAGCTGAAGTCACTTGCAATAACTGGTCTTAAATCAGAGCTCCCTGCCCTTGTCAGTGAAAGCCTCACCCCGCGGCTAAAACTGTCAGTGATCATGTTTAGATACGTACACTGAGGTATCAGATTGGAGGAGCGTATGCAGAAGATGGGAGTTTAAAGGAGGCCAAGTTTCAAGAAAGAAAGAGAGAGGGAAAAAAAAAATCTGAATAGAGAGAACTGAAAGCTTGAAGAGTGCTCTGCTTTCCCTTGACCCAATTTATATTTCCCATCAGCTGCTAATAAATAAAACGAAATATAACAATAGTCCATACAGTAAGATCTGCAGAAAAGCATCACCACTTGCACGGGCATGCCGAGTCCCAAAGGGTCACTGAACAATAGATGGGAGGGCGGGGAAGAATGTTCAAGAGGCAATTCCACACTACTCGCAAAGGAAGACCTTGAAAAAGCTACGTGATGCAAACGCTCATCTGAATGGAATATATATTGCGTTTCCATTTGTGAACCATCTTTCCAGGGGGTGAATAATTCACTGTCACACTAAAACAATGACGCATCACACCATGCAAAGATGGAAATAACAGAGCATGCTCGGAAAATTGTGTGATACAACTTTGCAGGGGCCGTGCATTCATTGACAAAAAATGAACGTACGGTAATTGCAAAGCATGCAGCAACTTTCAATTTAATCAAGAGAAAAACATAGTTGTCACTTTAACTCGGATCACCCTTCACAAACAATCAAGGTAGCATTCGATTATTTTATTTACACTTCTCCCTCTGTATTCGCTGTGATAGGGGATTAACAGAATCGCAAATACAGAAAAACCGCACATAACTTTTTCATATGTTATTCGCTGTTTTTCTATTAAAAACCATTGTGAATAAGGTGAAACCGTGAATAACATGGTGGGAGACCTGGCCTGTTTCTGAAGGAGGGGCAAAACACGGTGAAGAAAGTGCCAGGAATCGGCAATTTTCTCTGTAAATACTTGGAATCAGCAATTTCTCTATGCAAGCTGATGTAATTTGGGGGGAGGAGCCAGCAATCTAAAATCCGTGAATACTGAAACCGCGAATACGGAGGGAGAAGTGTATTTAATTCAGGTTTTTATCCCATTGTCCCCAAAGAGCTCAAAACGGGTTACAGGTTAAACATACATAGTATACAGTTAACAGGTTATGATTGGCACCGGATTTGCCATTATTTCAGTACGTTTACGATACAAGTTTTTATCCTCGCTACGCACATGTCACCTCTCTCAAGTCACCTCACTGGCTCCCTTTGCATACAGTTCAAGCTCCTATTGCTGACCTACAAGTGTGTTCCTCCTGCTGCCCCTCAATATCTCCCCTCTCTTCTCTCTCCTTATACACCTCCCAGAGAACTCCGTTCCTCAGATCAGCTGCTCTTAGCTGTACCCCTCTCCTCCACTGCCAATTCCAGACCTGAACAAACTCATGTAAACTGTTCTGAACTGTCCTGGGAGAACAGTATAGAAAATTGAATAAATAAATATTGTTAGGGGTCCAGATAACAGAGATTCATGGAGCAGGTAGAATTGTTTGTGGTATGGCGGTATATAAAAATAAAGTCATTATTATTATTATTGCTGAAATTAAATGGAGGTAGATAACTTTTCCCACACAGTTCTGTTTATTTCAAAAGACAGTGGAAAAAATTGGAGAAAAGGACTTGTGTAATCGTGATCTCCCTCACAATGTCTTGGGGTACCGGCTAAGTTCGGTTGGTTTGGTACCCTGACTAGGATCTACAAAGCAAAAGTCTATTTTTCAACTGGTCACACTTACTCCATTAGGCCAATGGATTATTTCCCCTTTGTCAGTTCACTTCACCCAGTCTTTTACTTAATTGAAATAATTCAAGCTGAGTCTGATGGAAAATTGATCATCTGAACTTTACTTGAAATCTGGGTTGCAGTTTCAAATTCTCAAAACTATTAACAAGTCTTTCAAATCAAATAAATCTTCAGTCATATTTCAGTTTAATGTCCTTTCAATAAATTTCCCTTCGTTTCCCTTTTGTACCTGTGCTGAACAACAAAAGCCCCAAAATTCCACAGTAAAAAAAAAAAAGGGAATCCCAAAAAGGAGTGGAAACTGTGGAGTCCAATGTTCTTGATGTGATATTTATTGAGATAAAATTTAGGCAGATACAGGTACATCCACTTTAAATAGCAGCGGACCCAAAAGTTAATAGCGGACCCGTGGTGAGCCACTCTCATTCCTCAGCCCAGGGCCTCTCCCGCTAAGCTGAAACCTGAGGTCTGAGGTCTGCTATAAACAGAGACACAATCACTCTCCTTTTTCCCAATTAAGATTAGTGTCCATAAAGCACTGGCAGCAGGAGAGAGTGGGCATCCCTCCTGACGGAGTGTGGGGAGGGCTGTTGGGGAGGAGGTCAGGGATCACCGGCAGCAGCGGGAGGGAGTGGGTATCCCTCCCTCCGCCTTCAATTCAGGTGTTTTTTTGTTTTTTTTTTTGCGGGGAGGGGGGGTATTGTCTGAGCTGTCAAGCCTTACCAAGTACATAACGGACCTTTTCGCATTTTCTAATAACAAACTCAAGAGAAACACACACCCAAAACTCATTTCCCCTCCAGTTAGAGGCTGCAAAATGAAAAAACACCATGAACACCTTCTCTCTTACCAAGCAGTCCTATGGGGCAAAGACCTAGACCAACTGCTTTCACCCACTACATACTGGGAATTCAGGAAACGCCTAAAAACATACCTGTTCCAGAAATACCTAAACAATTGACCCGCTCTCCCTCTCCCTCCCCCCTCCCTATTCCACCTGAACTTACAGCACTGTTATAAATATAATCTGTTATCTTCATCTTATCGTAACTTTACGTTGCTATTTATCCCCAACAGGTCCTGTCGGACATTACCTACTAAAATGTACATATTACATTTTCGCTCAGCAAATTGTATTTCTATACTATTGCCTCCTGAGGTCTCTGATCTCTGTATTTCCTCTGAATATCTACTTATTGTATTTCGCTGAATGTCCAGCACTCTTGATTGTAAACCGCCTAGAAGTCGCAAGATTGTGGCGGTATAGAAGAATAAAGTTATTATTATTATTATATTACTTTCCTATCAGTGCATGAGCAAATTAACGCTCAGATACTGACCGGAAAATAAGGCTACGACAGCTCAGACCCTGTCAGAAAAGTTTGCCCACCAATATGGCACAACGAGGCTAGGGAATCACAAGGAATGCTCCTTTAAATATTGATGAGCCCATTTTACTACCATTTTAATATTAATGACCTCATTGTACTACATTTTCATGGCAGAGTCGGAGACTGCTAGGAAGCTCAGCAAAGGTCGTTTTAATAATCGGCCGGTAAAAATACTGGCATTCTAAACCTTCTAGAACTGGTTTAGTGATCATCGTTAAGGGCATGGTAAGTTTTGAGAATCCTCCTCTCAGTGACTCCCAGAAGAATCTTTCACCTCCTACTCTGCTTCTCATTAAAAGATTTTGAGACACTGGCACAGGGCAAAGGCAAATCATAGCTGACCAGAAATGGAAAACATGCATGAAGCCATGGCCAATCCAAGGGGCATAGCCCGAAACTGATAATGCTGCCTGAGAACTACAAACTGAAGATAGCACTGGGATGGCGGCCAGATGGGAATATGCAAGTACGCTTCCTTGAGATCTAGCACCATGAGGAACTCTCCTGGTTGAATCGC
The DNA here is from genome assembly GCF_902459505.1 of Geotrypetes seraphini. Lineage (NCBI taxonomy): Eukaryota > Metazoa > Chordata > Amphibia > Gymnophiona > Dermophiidae > Geotrypetes > Geotrypetes seraphini. The sequence continues at coordinate 23,737,286 of NC_047087.1, read as the reverse complement.
TACAATGACAGCCCTCACCATCTCCATGCGGAAGTGCCTGAAATTAAGAAACTGATTGACCCTCTTGAGATCCAGAACCGGTCTGACCGACCCGCCCTCCTTTATTTGGCACTACAAAATAAATGGAATACCGTCCCTGACCCCTCTGCTCTGGAGCCTAGGGCCTCTTAAGCTCACCCAAGGACACTTCCGGGTGAAACCACACCCACACCCAGCCTTGTGCGAGCATAAGTGTCCTGACGCGTCTCCCTACACCTACGACAAACGCCTAGAAAATGTGTGTCCCGATTGGCTGGTTAGACAGCAGTAGGATTCCTACTGCTTCCTACAATCGGGACGCCGTTTATAGAATCTGCCCCTTACTGCCTATGAAACAGACGGTGGTAGGGGCCCACATGCTAATAGAATTTTCAGCCATTTTACTGCTACAGTAAAAATGGCCTCAGCACACGGGAAAAACCCGGGTGAACACATGCCAAGGCCACCTTTTACTGCATTTTGGTAAAAGGGTCCCTATGAGTCACAGATCTCCACTTTACCCCTCTTTTCTCTTCACACTAACTGTATTTTAGAGATTTACTTACGACTTCTGGGAATGCCATTTTTGCTCGTTCCATATAGACCAATTGAAGAGAGTTTCAGCTCTTAAAATCAGGCCAAGAAATGGACTGTTAGTTCAATACTTCTATTATATTTTTGTTTGTTGACCTTTATTTCTGTGTACAAATTCAAGAAACATTATTCTCATGCATCTTTTATTTCATCTGCCCATCTGTTTGCTATCACTTTATGTCAACATAACTCGACAAGACAAATTGTGCTTTTAATCTTGTATGTTAGTGCAAAACGTACTGCAACTGTTAGAAAATGAAAGAAGAAAAAATCAAAATGGGCAGATCTGGATGAAGCAGCGATTTTATTACAGTTTGTATAGTTTTACTATGTAAGGGACATGGACGAAATGTGGCGTCAAGGTATTCCTGAACTGCCCAAGTTAAAAAGCCAAACTGAACGGTAGTTCACTTAGCCAGTCCACTGTCCACAAAAGGACATGTCCGGGGAAATCCGGAAGTCTGGTAACCCTAACTAAATGGAGCAAATGTTTTTCACGGCACGTTGTTAATGAAATTATAAAATTGCAAAATCAGCAAAAAATTAAATTTGAGAGTTATTTATTTAAAGTTCTTTAAGCTACGTGTGGGTAATTGTAACAACGGTGAGACTAAAGTAGATAGAATAGAAATGCTAATCAATGCAATGTATGTGCTTGTTTTTGAGTGCAAATTAACTCAAAATGCGGTTCGATAGTGGGCAAGCAGACATGCATTTCATCATCCACCATCTGCGGTCGTTCTCTTTTTCAATTTAATTTCTGTCAGAGCTGAAAATCCAAGTTCGAAAAGATAAGAAGATCCAAATGGTAACAACACCTTAATTGCTTTGTTGCTCAAGTTAGCTGTATCCTTACGCACACAGACGCTCATAACATTGACAGACTCTTGTGTACATGTCAGATATTCTAGCACATAATTATGAAGGGAATTTTTAAAAATAAAGTAAAATTCTGGAATCTCTCATGGCACACCCAGAATTTCTTCGGGGCACACCACTGTGCCATAGCACACAGTTTGAGAGTATGTTAGTAGTTCTGTACTAAGTCATTTTTGTCTTAATATTAATTCCCCTATTTATTTTAATATACAACGCTTTGAATTCTATGTTTAGCATTTAATCACAATTTTAATAAACTATTAACACTGTTGTAAACATTTATGCGTACAATGGGCATTTTAATGCTTAGGTTACAGAATTGTCATTCACATCTTCCATTGTCCAAGATATCAACGTAGATTGTAAGCTGTTTGGGGCAGGACTTTATCATACTTGAATTCAGAAAAAACAATATGGCACCCCGAACATCATTTAAATGAGGACATGATATTGAAATGGTGCTGTTAGCCTTAGTTGATAGTGTTAGAATGCAGAGTTTTCAAGTTTTTATTAAAAATTTGATGCAATCGCTTATCTAGACTTCTAAGTGAGTTACAAATAAAAAATGGGGGACTAAAATAAACATCAGTTATTAAAATACAGATTAAAATTAAATTTTAAAACAGTATTAAATTAATATGGTTAGACTAGCATGGGACAAAAGGTATATGGGTAAAAAGTACAATTGAAATAGGAGAGAAAGACATTTAAGGAAAGAACAAGAGGTTCGGGGTTATGGAAAATTGTTTCTTATGAAAGTTAAAAGACAGATACAAATGAGTGTAAATGGACAGATATCATGTTTTGAAAGCTTCTTGAAATAAATGGCTCTTAAGATGGCCTTTAAAATGGTCAAGATTTGATTCTTCTCTCAATAAGATGGCCAACGTGTTCCAGAGCTGAGGAACAATTAATTAGTACTAATTATTCTTAATGATGGAATAGTCCATCCAATATCCGTCGATCTAAGCGTGCGAGAGGGTTCATAAGGAATGAAATATTTGTCTATAAATTGGGGTTTTTTAGTTTGTAGTGTTTTGAAGGTTAATAAAGAGATTTTATCGGAAATTCTGTATTTTGTAACAAAGGAGTTACATGGTCAAATTTATTAGAATTCGTAATGAGCTTGATGGCAATGTTTTGAATTATTTGTAGGCACCTGATTTCCTTCTGTGTAATTCCAGTAAGTAAACTGTTGCAATAATCTAATTTCGAAATGACTAAAGAATGGATCAGAATATTTAATGACTTGGGTTCTAGAAATTTTGAGATTGAACAAATCATGTGAAGTTTAAAGAAACAGGATTTAACCATGCTACTGATAATGCTCATTTTTTGTTGAAAATGGCCCCTAAGATTTTTATTGTTTTGATGCATTTCAGTGGGTTATTATTTAGTGATCTTGGGGCACATAATGAGATCCCTTCTTTCCAGGGGAAAATCATTGTTTTGGTTTTAGTAGTGTTTAACACTAACATATTTCCATTCAGCCATAACCTCATTTGATCAAGTTTTTGATTGATATCATCAATTTCATTTATGTTTTCCAGATTTAAGGGATGTAAGGGATTTAAGGGATTTCACTTATGCTGTATGTCATCAGCATAAGCGAAAGCAGAGAATCCAATGGACTGACAAAGAGTCAGGAACGGAGATAGAAAAATATTAAATAGGAGTGGTGAAAGAATTGAATCTTGTGGTACTCCATATTTACAAGTAAAGTAGTCCAAAGATGAATTGTTAAATGTAACTTTGGATAGACGATAGAGAAATAAGACTGAAACCAATTGAGTATTTCATCAGAAATCCCTACTGATGCAAGTCTTTTTAGAAGTAGGGAATGATCAATTGTATCAAAAGCTGAGGAAAGATCGAGGGAAATGAGAACTACGGAACTGTGATGATCTAAGTAACATACATAGTAACATAGTAAATGACGGCAGATAAAGACCTGAGTTGCCCATCCAATCTGCCCAATCATGCATGCGCCATAAATTAATTATTTAATTTAAATGGTCCTTTTTCTTAGATACTTCTGGGCCAGAAACCCAGAGCCCTGCCCGGTAGTGTGCTTAGGTTCCATCTACTGGAGTCTCCATCAAAGCCCACTCCAGCCCATCTTAACCATCCCAGCCAATAGTGTTGTTGTCATCCCCAAGAGCGAGTGTTCTGTTGAATAATTTTTTTTCTAAATCCTGTTTGATGAGGGTATAAAGTGAAATCTCAAGGAAAGTTTCAGACTCACATGGAGAAGGAAGGTTTCAGACTCACATGGAGGTGAGTTGAGAAGTACTTTCTTTATCTTTTCCTTTAATTTAGTTTGGTAATAATGTATTATTACATTAGGGATTTCTATTCCGCCATTACCTTGCAGTTCAAGGTGGATTACAAAAGAATTATCCAAGATGTATTACAACAAGAACTTACAAAAAAAAAAAAAAAAAAATTGGTCATTTTCAAAAGGAGTAAGAAATGGGTAAGGTTATTTGTTTGGGGTAGTTGACTTTAGTGAGAGGTGGAGTTTGAGACTTGCGGTATTATTTCTTTTTCAGAGTTTTCTTGAAGAGTATGGTCTTTATTTCTTTTCTAAAAGTCTTGTAGTCAAGGGATGCCGTCAGTAGATTGGCGATTTGGCTGTCTAGTTTGGCTGCTTGAGTGGCCAGGAGGCCATCATATAGTTTTTTCCGTTTGACCTTCTTAATTGGGGGGTATGAGAATGGGGTGTGAGTTTTCCTATGCCTGGTTGTGGATGTTGTGGATGAGGCGGTTATTCAGGTAGTTTGGACTGTCTCTGTATAAAGTCTTAAATAGTAGGCGGTAGAATTTAAATTGTATTCTTGTTGGGATCGGAAGCCAGTGCTTCTGTAATGTGATCATGTTTCTTTAATGAGTAGATGAGTCTTAGTGCTGTGTTTTGGATAGTTTGTAGTTGTTTTGTTATGGTTGTAGGGCATGGGAGGTAGAGGATATTACAGTAGTCAAGTAGGCCTAGTATTAAGGACTGAACTATGTCTCCCCATTTTTGTGGGCTAAAAAAAGGAATTGTCTATGATTGATTATGTATTGTTAATGTGATTATCCCTTTATTTCTTTGTATTAGTGGATATTGTAAATATTCAAATTTATAAAAATTTTTTTAAAAAATTTATAAAATAAAATTTTTTTAAAAAAGTGAAATCTCAGACATTTTTGCCAAAAATGAGATGTTGGCAATTGGTCGGTAATTCAATTCCTCGAGGGCACTAATTTTATGATCTTTAATGATTGGGAAGATTGTAGAAACTTTCTACTGCTGGGGTAATGTACCTGTTTTTAAACTATTTACTATTAGAGCGTGAAGGAAAGGACCAAAGTGAGAAAAGAAGCATTTAAGAACGTAAGGTGGAATGACTTCTTGTTTGGATCCTTTTATACTGATGCTGTGAAACAGACGTTCAATTTCAGCTAATGACGGAAGATTGAATCTAGAGCATTTTGCAGTCGGAAGAAATTGTTCAGAGGGAAGAAACTGTTCAGAAAATTCACAGTCGGAATCAATATTTTGCACGATGATCAATTTGTTTTCTAATAGTATCAATTTTGTTTTGGAAATAAGTGGCCAAATGTTGTGCTGAAGGTGTTTTGGCTTGGACGGACTCGGGTTTTTTTTCGGATTGGGAGCTATGGATTTTAGGATTGAATAGAGGAAAGCAGGATTTTTGGTCTTTGTAATACGAGATATATAGTATAGTTTCTTTGTTTGATTAATTTTAGCTTTGTAAAAAGAAGATTGGAGCATTATATTTTTGTAAGTTACCTAAAGTTTTATTATTTCTCCATTTTCGTTCAAGGGAATCAAAGTTGCTTTTTTAATAAGTAAAGTTGATTAGGTCAGTGGTTCCCAACCCTGTCCTGGAGGAACACCAGGCCAATTGGGTTTTCAGGCTAGCCCTAATGAATATGCATGAAGCAAATTTGCATGCCTATCACTTCCATCATATGCAAATCTCTCTCATGCATATTCATTAGGGCTAGCCTGAAAACCCGATTGGCCTGGTGTTCCTCCAGGACAGGGTTGGGAATCACTGGATTAGAGTACCATAGGCTTTCTTGCTTGCGAGTTGAAATGGTTCGGATTATATTGGGGGAAATTTTTTGTACAAGTGAATGAATAGCATTATCCCAGGCTGATAATTGTTCTTCCACGGTCTTATCTAGACAAGGACTCTCTTTCAGTGCAGCTTGACTTATTTGCAGCTTTTGACATCCTAGATCATGAACTGTTTTTATCATGCTAAAGCAGGGGTAGGGAACTCCGGTCCTCGAGAGCCATATTCCAGTCGGGTTTTCAGGATTTCCCCAATGAATCTGCATGAGATCTATTTGCATGCACTGCTTTCAATGCATATTCATTGGGGAAATCCTGAAAACCCGACTAGAATACGGCTCTCGAGGACCGGAGTTCCCTACCCCTGAGCTAAAGGGTTTGATGTGTCTGTATTGCACTGGTCTGAGTCATTCCTAGTATAAAGGGTGCAATCTTTCCTTTGGGCAGGGAAAGAGTACTGTCGTACCCCTAAGGCTCAGTGTTATCAGTACAATAGACCTGACTATTCTCGAAGGGGAACCATGTAAATATTGGCACCGTGATGATGTGCAACTGATTGCTTACGTAGGTTAAGAAAATCTTACTAGACATAATTCCTATGTTGAAGCAGTCTCAAACCGCTTATATTGCCACAGACAGAAAAGGAATCTAGTACAATCGGAAATGTTCTGGATTGGCTGACTGAAGAGGCTTTTTTGATATATTGGGGCGAGAAGGAATCCAGAGATGAAATTACAAGATTCAAAGGTGCTGATGGCTGATCTGTGCACATTGATAAGGGAAAATTGGAAATGCTTACCAATACTTCTGTCCGGTGTTCACAAAAGAAAAATCTGAAGAACTGCACAAAATTGACCAAGATACGTATGAGAATGTCACAGATACCATGAACAAAAATGGTACGGGATCCTTGCCAGAAGATGTATGAAAGGAGACTTAAAGCTTGACTATGTATTTCTTAGAGGAGAGGGACAAGAGAGATTTCAGATATTAAGAAAGCAACAGCTTCTTGTATTTTTTGAAATACTCAATAAATATTATTGAACTAAAAAAAAAAAAAAAAAAAAAGAAAGCAACAAGGGAGAGTGTGGGGCAGTGGTTAAAGCTGTAGCCTCAGCAGCCTTGGGACCCTGGGCAAGTCACTTAATCCCCCTATTGCCCCAGGTATATTGTAAGCCCACCAGGACAGAAAGGGGAAAATGCTTGAGTACCTGAATACATTCATTGTAAACTGTTCTGAGCTCCCCTGGGAGAACAGTATAAAAAATTGAGTAAATAATGTGAAAAGCTTCAACCTCTGATAATCCGAGCTGGTATTGTGACATCATAATGCCTCATTCCACCAATGCCTAAGAGCCAACCTCATCCGTGATGTCACAATGGCTTTCTTGTCCTATACGTGGCTCACTTCTGCTACACTTTGATTTCTAGAGTTGTGAAGTGGTTAAAGCTACAGCCTCAGCATCTTGAGCTCGTGGGTTCAAACCCACGCTGCTCCTTGTGACCCTGGGCAAGTCACCTACGCCCCCCATTGCCCCGGGTATCATTAGACAGATTGTGAGCCTGCCAATAAATTCATGTAAACTGTTCTGGGAGAATGGCATGGAAAACTGAATAAATAAATAAACCTTTTTAGATCTGTAAATCATCAAGTCACTAGGACACAAGCACTAGTCGATGGCATCTAACTAGCTACAGAAATAGAGGACACAAAATGAAATAAAGGCCCTCTTTTACTAAGGTGCGCTAATCAATTTAGCGTATGCTAAACACTAATGTGTGCAAGTTAGTCTGTGGACGCGCGCTAATCGGTTCGTACACCTTAGTAAAAGAGGGGGAAGTTGCAAGAAGGGAAACTAAAAAACATCAGGAAAATCTTTTCACAGCACAGCGCATGTGGTGGAATTTTCTTTAACGGGAGGTGCAGGGGACAAAACCAGGGATGGAATTCAAAAAGGTGTGAAATAAATACAGGAGATGGAATGAAAGAATACCGTACAGTGCTCCCCAGATATTCACATGGGTTCCGTTCCAGGAACCCCCGCGAATCTCGAAAAACCACGAATACGGTTTTTCATGGGGGAGCCTGAAGAGGGCAGCCGGAGAGCCGCGAATGCGGGAAATCACTTGCGCTACACCCCGACTGCTTCTTCCTGCACGAAGTCGGGCCTTATCCAATCAGGAGCTGCGTGTCAAAGCAGCTCATGATTGGATAAAGCCCGACTTCGTGCAGGAGGAGGCGGTCGGAGCGTACCGCGAGTGATTTCCCGCACTCGCGGTGCTCTGGCTGCTCGCTCCTGCCTCTCCCGATGCCCTCTTCTTGTCGGCGGTTCGCGGTCGGAAAATACCGCGAATGACCGGGACTGCGAACCGCCGACCCCGAACGACTGGGGGAACACTGTATTTCCCACTAAAAAAAAAAAAAAAAAGGATCTAGCAGGGGTAATCTGCATGAAGTGGCAAGTACAACTCTGGCCACCTTTCTGGGCAGGCTGGATGGACCATGCTGGTCTTTATCAGCCATCATCTACTACACTACTCTGTTCCCCATTTGTCAGCAATTATGTTAAAAAACTTGTTAAGCTGGATTCCTGTTTGACAGCAACTGCTCAGGTATCCTCAGTAGAATGAAAATCCTCATTCTACTTAGTGTGGGAAAAAACCCCAAACTTGGCCATTGTGGTTCATTCTTTGGTCAAGAACAGTTCAGACTACTAAAACCCCTGTACCAGAGATGTCAAAGGCTGGTATTAGTAGGTTACCAGATGTTCAGATTTACCCAGACATGTTCTCTTTGTAGAGGACTGTCCGGGTGTTCAGATGGCTTTCTTCCCTGTCCCTCACCTACCTCCGATTCTGCTGAAATTCAATCTTCAGGTGAGCTGACAGCGGCACCAAGGTGAGCCTGCTGCCATCGGCCTGCCCCAGAAGTCTTCTTTCTGGAGCAACTTCCTGTTCCCGTGTATCCAAGTTTCCAAGTTTATTAAAATTTTACAACCCCATACCTTGGGAAAACCCATCAGCGCGGCTTACAATCTAAAATACGCTAATGTGCATAATGTGCACAATAAAATCATAATTACAACATAACGGACAGACTGGATATAGGTAGGGCAATCCAGACCGGAGGCTTCTGGGGTAGGGTTACCAGACGTCTGGATTTCCCCGGATGGCTTTTCAAAATCCGGCTCTTTGTCCACGTTTTGAAAAGCTATGTCGGGCAGGGAGGAAGTCCACGCATTAGGGTCAGGGATGGGTGTAACAAGGTGGTGCTGGGGGAGGGGCTAGGGGTCCGAATTTTCCAAAAGGAAAACCTGGCAACCCTATTCTGGGGCAAGCCAATGACAGCAGGTTCACCTCGCCGCTGCTGTCGGCCAGTCTGAAGATTAAATTGCAGTGAGGAGATATGTGGGGGCAGGGGAGAGCCACAGGGAGACAGAAAGCACTGTCCCACGCAAGGAGGGTTGGAGAGTGGGAGAGAAAAGCACCCGGGGGGAAGGGGGTTATGAAGAGTGAGAGAGGGAGAAAAAGAGAGAAGAATTTGTGTGGAAGGCTGGTTATGGAGAGACAGAGTGAAAAGCACCCGCAGAGTTAGAGGGAGGGGGAGAGAGAGAGAAAAAAAAAAACATCCGCGGGAGGACAGAGGAAGGGAGAGAAAGATGCACTAAAAGGGTTCAGAAGATGTGAATGGGGACTAAGAAAATGGGTGAAAGGTAGGGGAGGGGCAGGGGTGAGACTGGTAAAAGGGGGGGGGATGGTGCAGGGGTGATACTGTGGGGGAGGAGCAGGATCATGTGTCCTTTTTTTACTTCACAAATATGGTAACCTTAAGTATAAGTCACCTCCACTTACTACAGAACACCATGAGGCTCTTAAGCATCCTCTGGGTTTTAAATTGGCTTCCTTTTGAAGCTAGGAAGAAATTCATAACTTTGTGTCTCAGTATAGGGAGTCCTGAATATCTGGAAGGCCAGCTGTTATGTTATGGACTTTTTTTTTCCTTTACTTTTCATTATTTATTGGGATTTATTAACTACCTTTTTCATGAAGAGATTCATCCAAAGAGGTTTACAATGCACTCAAGTACTCTTACAATCAATCCAGTACTCTTAAGTATTTTCCCTATCTGTCCTGGCAGGCTTACAATCCTAATTGTGGTACCTGGGGCATGGAGGGATTATGCGACTTTTGCAGTCACAGGGAGCAAGCCGGAATCAAACTCACAACCTCAGTGTACTGGGGCTGCAACTCTTACCACTAGGTCACACCTCGACTCTTACATGGTCTTCTTCTATAAGAAGCTATTGGGGATTGTTTTCTCCATTAGGTTAGTAGTACTCTTAGATTAGTGGTGTCAAAGTCGATCCTCGAGGGCCGCAATCCAGTCGGGTTTTCAGGATTTCCCCAATAAATATGCATGAGATCTAACAGCATACAATGACAGCAGTGCATGCAAATAGATCTCATGCATATTCATTGGGGAAATCCTGAAAATACGACTGGATTGTGGCCCTCAAGGAGGGACTTTGACACCCCTGTCTTAGGTGCTGAGATCTTCTCTGTAGTATCTTTATTGATGGCTTTTGTCACCGGCCACTGTTCATCACAGCATTTAGAGATCTTTTTACTAAGGAGCGCTAACCGATTTAGCTAACGCTTCCATAGAATATAATGGGGCGCGTTAGCATTTACTGCGTGCTAATCGTTAGCATGCGCTAAATCGATTACCGCGCGCTAAATCGGCTAGCACACCTTAGTAAAAGAGGGGATTAATTATTATGGCCCAAAGATCTGGAATTCATTTCCATTGGCTTTGCACAATCAAGTTTCAAGTTTAATCATTATTTGATTGATCGCCTATCATAATTACTAAGCGATTTACATATACAGAAAAATACAGGATAAAACAATAACAATAATATAAATAAAAATATAAAAATCATTAAAATACTAGACAAATTACTACAGGAAACACTAGGATAGAGGGGAAAGAAATACAATTTATAATAGGAAAGGAGAGAACATTGAGGGTAAATTACAAGAGGAAGGGGAAAAACAAAATAAATTTGTAAATAAAATCTTCAAATGACTGGTATGAATGGTAGTAAAAAAGAGCAATTAGCATTTCAATTAAGTATTGAAAGCGTCTTTAAAAAGAAAGCTCTTAAGTTGGCTTTTGAATTTTTCAAGATTTTTCTCTACCCTTAAATATAGTGGGAGAGAATTCCATGTTTGTGGTGCAGTAACGGTGAAGATATATTGTCTTCGAGTATTTATGAATTTAAGAGTAGGAATAACCAATAACAGCTGTTCATTAGATCGTAAAGTTTTTTGAGAAGAGTATGGAATTAAGTCTTTATAAATAAATGATGGAATTTTATATAGCAACGATTTAAAGGTGAGTAAAGCTAATTTATACAATATTCGGTGTGCAACTGGGAGCCAATGAGCCTTTTGCAGTAGAGGGGTGACATGATCAAATTTTTTGGCCCCCATAATTAATTTAATAGATGTATTTTGGATAATCTGTAGTCTTCTGATTTCTTTTTGGGCCATTCCTTTAAATAAAGCATTACAGTAGTCGATTTTTGAGATGATCAATGAATGGATTAGTATGTTTAAAGATTTGGGACAGAGGAATTTTGATATAGAGCGGATTTGACGTAACCTGTAAAAAGTAGTTTTGACCACATAGCTAATGTGGTCGTGATAAGTTAAATTTTGAAAAATGAATTGAACTGCCTTGTTTCTATGGAAAAAAAAATCAAATTCTCCTGACTCTATGCCATATGAGCATTTAAGAGTGATCTAATGTTATAATTTAACTACAAGGGTTATAAATTACAGGTTTGATTACTAGTTAGGAGAAGTTGATTTTACATGGATTTAGGAGTTGTTTGTTTTTATACTGCACATTTTATTTTAATAGTATAATTTGAGTATTTAATGTTATCCAATCTGATCTCTAATGAGGTAACAGCAGGTTATTCATTTAAAATAAAAAAAATCCAAATCCATGGAAACCATTTTCCTGCATCCCCATGTACTGACTATGCAAGCGAGTACACTTGCTACCTCCTAAACATTATAGCCCTGACTTTCTATAAAAAGCGCCTACCGGTATTTGCCTAGATTGGCGCACCCACCAATGTAGGCGCCTAACTTAGCGCAGTTTTTAGCACCAGCCATGGCGGTAACAGCTTCAATGCTAATAGGAATTCTATCTAATGTCCCCATTGCGTTTGTGCCATATCTTGAGTATTAAGTTACCTAGAATCTACAAGGACAATAGTATTCTTTGTGCCACCTGGAATACCCTAAAATGTATTATATATAGCCTAGTATCCCGTCTTCACAGTGGCCAATCCAGGTCCCAAGTACCAGGCAGAAACCCAGAGTAGCAACATTCCAGAGCAGAGATTATGATGTCATAATGCCTCATTCCACCAATGCCTAAGAGCCAGCCTCAGCAGTGATGTCACAATGGCTCCATTGTCTTACACTTGGCTCTCATAAGTGCTTAAGAATTGGCGTACTGGGACAGACTGAAGGTTCATTAAGCCCAGTATCCTGTTTCCAACTGTGGCCATCCCAGGTCCCAAGTACCTAGCTAGTTCCCAAGGAGTAAAACAGATTTTATGCAACAAACTCTTTCTCATCAACTTACCAGAGTTATTTTATTATCTGAGCCCTGTGGAGTCTAAACTTTAGAAAACAGAATGGATTTTGAGAGGGAGGTGAAATGATGTTAGGAAAAGATGAATTTAGCCACCAGAGCAGCGAGACTAGACCACCACGACGCCCAACTACAAAACCTTTAAGAAAAATCTTAAAACTAATCAAGAAATATGTCAATTGGTCCAACTAAACCTGATCGGCCCTCCCCAGATCCCGACGCATCCTCTATCTATCAACCTTGTAATCTCCCTGGGAATGCCCAGGCCAATTCTTGTTGTAGACCGCCTAGAGCTGAAAGGTATTGGCGGGATAGAAGACGTCAATGTAATGTAATGTATTAACAATTTAACACCAATTCCAATACAACAATCCATGTGTCAATCTCTATGGTTAAAATGCAAGATTCAAATTGGCGAGTCTAAGATCCTCTGGAAACATTGGCTGTATTTTGGATGATGTGATCTCTAGTGGGGACATGCTAAATTTATCACAACTGCAACAGTCATTTGGTATCTCAAAGTCTCAAGCTTTTAAATGGCTGCAGTTGAAACAGGCCATTCAGAAAGGGTTTCCTGGCTGGCGTAATCTAACTAATCAGTATAGCTTGCCGGGCCTATGTTTCCAGACAGATTTCCTAGGGCATCAGGCCGCCAAGTGGTATAACTTACTATCAGAATATTTGAATAAGAAGCCAAAAACAAGCCTAAGGGACATTTGGAGCATTGAGACAAAGCAACAGATTTCTGCTACTCAATGGCCACGGATTTGGACTTGGAGGATGAGAAGTACAGCGCTCAGCATCTATGAGACAAACTTGTTTTTTTCTGTGGTATAGGATTTTTTTGGACCCCTGTTCGTTTGCAAAAGTTAGATAGTTCAAAGTCTAATAGATGCTGGTATTCTCATCTTGATAGAGGGACACTGGATCATCTGTTGTACTACTGTTGCGAGTAACCCAGTTTGCAAGACGAGCCAAACACTCGGCAAACTTTTGCCTCGCAAACCGAGCATGTTCCGGTGTACGTGCACCTCCTCCCCACTCTAACCGGCATCACACACCCCGAACCGGCATCGCAACCCCCTCCCCCCCACCGCGAGAACCCGCAAAGCACCCCCGTGCTGAAAGCGGCATCCGCCTGCCCTTCCTCCCAAACACGGTCCTTACCCCTTCTGCTCGTTGTAAGGGTGAATGCGAGCTCCCGCCTCTTGCCTGGGCTGGGCCTTGAGCATCTGCGCATGCTCAAGGCCTTCTGGCTCTCATTCACTACTTATGAGGAATTCAGAAAATGTCTAAAAACTCAACTGTTCCTAAAGTATCTAGACAACTGACCCACTCTTCTTCTTTCTCCTCCATAGTGATTCCTCTGTCCTATTAATCTCTTTCTCCTCAACAACGCATTTCTGGTCCTATTAACTCTCCTCTTCCCCCTCTTAAATTCAATCAATTTGTACCTCGCTTAATCTATTGTAAACCGCATAGAACATAACGGTATTGCGGTATATAAACTGTTATTATTATTATTATTATCTCCTCATCAGACCCATCAAGTCCGGTGATCCGCACATGCGGAGGCCCCGCCAGGTGTACCCTGGCATAGTTTTAGTCCCCATATCACTGTATGCTTCTCAAGGGAGATGTGCATCTAATTTACCCTTACCCGTATCATTCATTGTACCATTTATTGTATATTCTAATGCACTTTGTGTATGTTTTAAAATGAATAAAGAATTTTAAAAAAATAAAAAGCTGTTACCGCCGCGGCTGGGGCTAAAAACCACACTATGATTTTGTAAAAGGGGGAGTTAATTGGGGGGGGGGGGGTTAATTGGCGCTTATAATTGAAAGTGCCATTAAAAAACAATTAAAATGATTTAAAAATTAATTCGCTGGCAGGCACCTAACTCAGTAGGCACCTACCACCTCACAGTAGGCATCTACACCAAGGCGCCTACCTAGAAAGCAGGTGGGGTTCGGGTGGAGTTTGGGTGGCCATTGAGTTAAGCGCTAGTATATTAGGCCAGGAATATCCCTGACCTAATATAGTGGCACCTAATTTGATTTAGGCACCACTAGGCTAAGGTTGGTTTTTTTTTTTATAAATCTTTATTGATTTTCAAACTTTGATAGTGTAATACAAATAGTAAATCAATAATACTGTTGAACACACACTATAAACTATATAATTATACATTAAAACCATTATTTTCTCCCATCTTCATCTTCATTTTAAAATAATAATACATATGATGTGAATACAATATTATAATTAAATAATTTTTTTCAAAAATACATTTGTACCATCTTTTAATCTTTGTAAACCGCATAGAACTTCACAGTCCTGCGGTATATAAACTGTTATTATTATTATTATTATTTGTTTCCCCCCACCCACCCACCCTCCCTGGATGTGTATGGAAATCAATGAAAAAAAAGAAAGAAACATGTCGCTTACTATAATGTAACAAAATTAGTCAATGGGCTCCATATATCATTAAAGAAAAATAGAGAGGAAGAAAAAATGGGAAAGAGGAAGGAGGATGGAGAGTGAAAAGTTTAAATTAGGAATGAATGTGATATTGCAAAGTGTTGATGGGTACATGTTTAAAAGGTATTTAATATAAGTTATTTTAAGTAGATGAATTGAAAAAGGTTATTTAATTAATTTTTTTTCTTTTCCTTTCCTAATAAGGTTCTATATAATATATTGATATAGGTTATATGTGTATCTGAATAGATTTTGATTTTTTGCTCATTTTAGATGATTTTGGTAAGTTAGGGTAATTATTGGGTTACTAATGTTATCAGTAATGCTAATATATTAACGTATTAAACAAATTTTATGAATATTTAAAAATGAATTATTAATTGGATAGTCATAAATTGCATTAGAATGAAGATATTTATTATTTTTACTTTATACAATTATATGTTAAATCTAAAAAAAAAACAATCTTTTTTTTGTACGTGTATATTAAAATCAATAAAATCTTCGAACTTAAAAAAAATGCACTAGGCTAAGTTTTATTAACTATGTAAACTTTTAACCCATTCTGAACTCTTCTGGGCGAACAGGAAGTAATTAATTCCATATAAATAAATAAATAGGCATGATTCAACAAACATTGATTAACATGCAGTAGATGCCATTTTCCTTGGTGCTTACCAAGCTAGGCACCATTTATAGAATCAAGCCCTATCTGTGTTGTCCATATTTAGATTTTAAAATCTTCCGAACACCCCTCGCTCGATGACTGCTTACAATGACCAGTCAGCAAAGCCTGTTGTACCTTCATTTCATATGGAACTTGTACATTTCTGGAGATCAGGAGTTCCTGAGCTGTTTGACTTTGTGAACCTCTTACCCACCCTCCAAAAAAAGTTTAAGTACCCCCCAATCTATCCCCATTGCACCCTCCTCTTCGGTTAGAACTACGTTGCTGGTCTCCTTCATTTTCGAACAGGACTTGAATGCCTTTATGAAACTAACCCCCTTTGTTATTACGTCTTGCTTGGGTTTCTTTTCATGAGCAGGATTCTCTCTTATAGCAGCTTTTTTATACATATCTTCCATCATGTCTGGCATGATGCTGTTCTTGATGCACTGCGAGAACTGCTTTTTTCTATGTTTCTTCATCTTCCTCCATCAGATAACGCATATAGGGCTCCTTTTACTAAGGTACACTAGCGATTTTAGTGCACACTTAGCGTGCGATACAATGCTCTGCGCGCTAGACGCTAACGCCTCCATAGAGCTTGCACTAGTATTTTTTGTTTAGCGCGTGGTTAGCACGCGCTAACCTTGAGCACGCGCTAAAAACGCTAGCGCACCTTAGTAAAAGGAGCCCATAGTCTGCCACATTCTGTGCCAGAATGAGCTTGCGGTGAACTTCTGCACTGAATTCTTCACTTTCAGAGTCATAGCCAGGGAAACGTTAGCGTTTAGTGCGTGCTAAAACGCTTAGCCCGTCTTTGTAAAAGCAGCCCTATATTTTCAACATCCTAAAGAACTATTTCATGGTAAAAAAAATTTGGGTTTATTTGGATGTAACAAGAATTACACAAGAAAGAAGAAGACAGGTTCTTTCTATGCGACAAGAGACGAGAGCACTGGGAGCTACTTTTTTACTGGCGTGCCCTTGCAAATGCCTTGTGAAATATGTAGATGTTAAATATGTTTTCTTTACCCCGAAGCAATTGAGAACCTTTCTGGATTGAAAGAAAATCGCTTCAATATAACTGATTAATGGAAAAAGGGACAGTTGATCAGTGTTCTTGCCTTTCTTTTAACTTTATTCCTTGAAATGTACTTCTCATTTACTTTTCCCGCTTCACGCTCTCAACATGTTAATTGTGGTCTAAGGAAGGAAATATTTGCTTTCTACTTATTTTGATGTAAATGATAGATATTCCTACTGTATTTCTGTAACAAGAAGCTTTTCTTGTAACTTAATTTGAAATGATAAATAAAGAATTTTTTTTTTTTTTAAAAAGAGAGGAGATGGTGGGCATGGATGGGAGGCATAGGGACAGGGACAAAAAAGGGAATGTTGCATGGGGTGGTATATGGACACAGAGGAGTAATGCCAGACATGGGAGAATATATGGACACAGAGAGAAGATGGCTAGACATGGGGGAGAATAAGAATGCAGAAGGAAGATGCTGGAGGGGGGGCATAGGGATATAGAGGAGTGGCACTGAACACAGGGGGAGGGGATCATAGAATGGTGAGATGATGAAGGCAGGGAGATGGGCACAGAGGAAATACTAGAAAGGGACTTATAGGAGACATATAGGAGATGCTGAACATGGGGAACAATACATACACAGATAGAAGATGGATGGGGAGCATGGAAAAAGAAGAAATGTCAAATGGTCAGGAGGCCCTGGCAAGAGAAGAAATACGAAAACAGAGACCAGTGCCTGAGACCAACATGATTTGAAGAATAAAATCACGAGACAACAAAATGGAAAAAAAAAAAATTTATATTTTGTGATTGAATATATCAGATTTGAAATATGTATCCTTCTGGAGTTCGTGTTAGACATAATTGGGGACCGCAAAGCCCAGGCCGTGCCTCGTCAGCTTCCAGCTGGCTCAGGGCACTCTCTAACCAGGGGGCAGTTGCCCTAGTTGCACTCCCCTAACACTATTTCTGCCATGTGTGACTGAAGGATTCTGTTAGCTTGATTTTTCGATGTAGCATTCTGTAGTAATTTGGCTTGTTCGGGTTTCTTAATAGTGGAGGGGATATTTCTGAAGGGGAGGGGAGACAGGGATTTTGTTGATCCTTGCTCTGTATTGTGTTTATAAAATGACAATATAGAATATTTTTTTCCCCACGTCATTCTCTGGCACCCATTTCTGCTGGTCATTACCTCCATAGTCCCCCACCCTATCTGCCTCATCATTTCCCTTCTAATTTCCTACCTGATCATCATATATAGATTCACCCTTTTGTCCTGTGTGTCTGTCATAATTAGATTGTAAGCTCTATCGGGCATGGACTGTCTCTTGCATGTTTAATGTACAGCGCTGCATGCTTCTGGTAGCGCTATAGAAATAATTGCTGTTCTTGCTTGTTAACTAGAAGCTCCCAACAGAAGAGGATCTCTTCCCTACATTGAGGCTGTTCAGCCAGTTTGAAATATCAAGAAATTGCTACTAAATGCTCGTTTTATGAACAATGAGTTCGCTATGATTTATAACTTGATTTTAGAACACTTACCGGAATTCCTTTTCATTATAGAGGGAATGATATGGATACTACTTTACTATTTTGTCCACCCGGAAACAGCTTGATGGGGAATTTAGACTCAGGGGGATATGGAGGGGGATGGGACTGGCTCACAAGACTCATTGTAGATTGAACACCATCCAACTGAAAAACCAAGGGTTCCTTTTATTAAGGTGCGCTAGCGGTTTTAGCGAGCATTTAACATGGCGTCACAATACCGCACGCGCTAAACGCTAATGCCTCCATACAGCTTGCGTTAGTATTTTCCGTTTAGCGTGTGGTTAGCACGCGCTAATCTTTAGCGCATGCTAAAAACGCTAGCGCACCTTAGTAAAAGGAGCCCCAAGCCATTGCGAATGTTAACAGCGGTGGTCTCTCCAGATAGAGATGCTTGAGGTGACAACTAGGGACCATCTAGGTTTGGGGAGGGGGAGGGCAAGCACATCAGTCCTCCCATCATAACATATACCTCATTGCCCACATATTTAGAAATTAGTAGCATAAGATACCAGGGCCTTTTATATATAAAGAAACTCTCCTATCTCCGGCCGGTTTCAGCTATCAGGTAAAACCACCATTATTGCTGATAGTATCATTCAAAAATAAATACAATTGCGAGAAAAATTATTTTAACTAAATATATGACTTAATTCTCAAAACAATATAATCAGAAAACAAGAGAATTCAAGTAGATTCAAAAACACGTACAGAAAAATGACAAAAAAGATAACTATAAATGTGTGCTCAGCGGAGTCAACATCAGAAACGCCATAGACAGGCTAAAAAGATGTTAAACATGTCCATCCTAGCACCCCCCTCCCTCCCTCCAATATGAATAAACAGAGGAAAAAGATAAGAAAAAGACTGATCTCAGCTGTTTTCTCTGATGTCCTCTCCTGATCAGGAAGGCAAGAGTTAATGTCTGGCAAACAAAGGGCTCCTTTTACAAAGGTGCGCTTGCATTTTTAGAGCGCGCTAGCCGAAAAATTACCGCTTGCTTATAAGGAGGCGGTAGCGCCTAGCGCGTGCGGCATTTTAGCGTGCGCTAAGCGCGCGCTAAAACGAATAGCACGCCTTTGTAAAGGGAGCCCAAAATCTTGTGTTCCCCAGTCCCCAAATCTTCAGTGAAAATCAAACCAAAACCAAAACTGCATTTTACCGTTTTGGGTGTGGAGAGTGTATGGGCTATTTTTTGGATGAAGTTTTTTTTTTTATTTTGGTTTGATTTTCACTGAAGATTTGGGGACTGGGGAACACAAGATTTTGGGCTCCTTTTACAAAGGCGCGCTAGTGATTTTAGCGCGCGCTTAGCGCACGCTAAAATGCCGCACGCACTAGGCGCTACCGCCTCCTTATAAGCAGGCGGTAATTTTTCGGCTAGCGCGCTCTAAAAATGCAAGCGCACCTTTGTAAAAGGAGCCCTTTGCTTGCCAGACATTAACTCTTGCCTTCCTGATCAGGAGAGGACATCAGAGAAAACAGATGTGATCAGTCTTTTTCTTATCTTTTTCCTCTGTTTATTCATATTGGAGGGAGGGAGGGGGGGTGCTAGGATGGACATGTTTAACATCTTTTTAGCCTGTCTATGGCGTTTCTGATGTTGACTCCACTGAGCACACATTTATAGTTATCTTTTTTGTCATTTTTCTGTACGTGTTTTTGAATCTACTTGAATTCTCTTGTTTTCTAATAATGTCATTCAACAGATTTTTCTACGGTATGTGGGAGTGGAGTCTACAGAATCTCAATTGGAACCCTGAAGCTCCAGTTTGTACATATTTCAGGGCATCAACTACAGGCAAGAGGCATAAAAATCCCAGGCTTCATAGGGAGATTTCTAGCTACCATAGGGACTTAGCATCTGGAATTTGTACTACTATTGTTAATTATTTCTATAGTGCTACCAGATGCACGAAGTGCTGCACAGAGTCACAAAGAAGAAAAAGTCCCCGCTCGAAAGAGCTTACAATCTAGAGAGTTGCGCGGGGACAAAAATCCCACCCATCGCCGCCAGAATCCCCTCTGTCCCTGCCCATCCCTGCCAGGAATCCCCTCCATCCCCGCCCGACCCCATCAAAAATTACAAAGGGAAATACTTTTAAAACCAATAGGAGGGAATTTTTTTTCACTCAGAGAATAGTTAAGCTCTGGAACGCGTTGCTAGAGGTTGTGGTAAGAGCGGATAGCGTAGCTGGTTTTCAGAAAGGTTTGGACAAGTTCCTGGAGGAAAAGTAAATAGTCTGTTATTGAGAAAGACGTGGGGGGGAGACCTGGATCTGTAGCATGAAATGTCGCTACTCCTTGGGTTTTGGCCAGGTACTAGGGGCCTGGATTGGCCACCGTGAGAACGGGCTTCTGGGCTTGATGGACCACTGGTCTGACCCAGTAAGGCTATTCTTAGGTCTTCACAAATATGGTAACCCTACCTAAATGTTCTCATTTTCACACATTGCCAAATTCTAAAAAATAAAAACCAAGGCTGTGTTTTTGTACTACTAGAATGAATTTTAAGAAAATGTGAAAAACCCAACTGTTTGTGAATGCTTTTTTGAGTTGAAACATTATATTCAAAATGGATTTGAAAATTTTATAGTGCCTGCTGACCACTTTTAAGAAGTGTTGTTTTGTAATAACTGAAATATGTATGTTTGTCTAATATGATTTTATGCCTGTTATTATTAATAATAATAATAATTTATTTTTATATACCGCCATACCCGGGAGTTCTAGGCGGTTCACATCAATCAATCATTATACATACAATACAAATACGTAGATATTTAAAATTGAAATCATCTAAAATTTTGGCAAAGTTAAAAGCTTACAGTGGGAAGATACAAACAATTTAAAATGAGATAAAAATTATAAGTAAGTAATAAGATACATTAGGTTGCCAGTCTATTGAATAATTGAGTTTTCTAAAATCAAGATAAGAGGAAGCTTCTAACGCAATTTTGGCAAGCCATGTATTCAGTGTGCCCACCTGAAAAGAAAAGGTATAGGTGATATATAGTATATAATTTTTTAAAGAAAGAAAGTTGTTAAAAGCATGCTCTTTGAAAAGGATTATAAGAACTGACCAAGTTATAACAGCAGTGGATTGTAGTTTGAGAGCCTAGCTCCCTGCTCACACAAGTTTGTCTATTTATGGCTTCTCCTGTGACTCGATTGGGTTTATTAACTTGCCAAGGTCTCATGCATGTAAGGTAGCTCTTCCAAAGTTCACATGGGCCTTACTGTCACCTGCCTGGACTCATGCCAGCACACGTTATGGATGGCTATCTCTGCACTTATTCTGCTAAGAGAGCCAATATTACCACTGCTGCCTTTGCACATTTCCACATCTGCTAGGGACTAGTCTCTGGGTGGCCTGTCAAGTGATAAGGGTTTGCTCTGAACGTTCACAGCAAAGCATGAAAGTAAAACAAAAGGGAACACTACCATCTGGTGGTCTGTTTCAAAATAAACTCTGAATATTTTTTTTCATCTTTGTAGTGACCACTAGAGAATGACACGGGGACAAATTTTTCCCCGTCCCACACAAACTCATTTTCACCGTCCCGTCCCCGAAAGTTTTGTCCCTGCCCCTGCCCCATTCCTGTAAGCTCTGCCTTAACCGCACAAGCATCGAACACTTATGATTTTAAAGTGTTTGAAGCTTGTGCAGATGAGGACGGAGCTTAGGCATTGGTGGAATGAGGCATTATGACATCACAATCTGAGCTCTAGAATGTTGTTACTTATGATTTTAAAGTGTTTGAGGCTTGTGCAGAGGAGGACAGAGCTTAGGCATTGGTGGAATGAGGCATTATGACATCACAATCTGAGCTCTAGAATGTTGCTACTTATGGGTTTAAAGGGTTTGAGGCTTGTGCAGATGAGGACGGAGCTTAGGCATTGGTGGAATGAGGCATTATGACATCACAATCTGAGCTCTAGAATGTTGCTACTTAGGATTTTAAAGGTTTGAGGCTTGTGCAGATGAGGACAGAGCTTAGGCATTGGTGGAATGAGGCATTATGACATCACAATCTGAGCTCTAGAATGTTGCTACTTAGGATTTTAAAGTGTTTGAGGCTTGTGCAGATGAGGACGGAGCTTGCAAAGATGGAGGCAGGGACAGGAAAAGAACTCGCCAGGATTTGAAAATGAATTCCCGCGGGGTCAGTGAAAAATTTGGCCCTATGTCATTCTCTAGTGACCAACTCAGGAAAATACAGGAATTTCTTTTTATTTCACAAGCTAGTCAGCCAAGCAGTGTATACCAATTTCAGACATAATAGGAATATTTTATTATATTTTGCATGACATATAAATAATAATTTAGATAGATCATCAGTTAGTATGCATGAGGGAGGAGCACAGGAAAAAAAAATTGGTTCATTTTCTAAATATTAAGAAATTTTTTGGTTTATTTCAAACACTCTATTTAATAAAAAGTTTAACGTGCATTAGACCATTTTACTGTGTGCAAATTGATTGTACATTAATTCAAAACTTAATGCACACTAATGCTGGCTTTTATGTATATTACAGAAAAGCGGTACTTGGGTGATTGTACCGTATATACTCGAATATACACTAGGATTTTTGGGCCAAAAAATTGGCCCAAAAATGGGGGTTCTGGTTTATATTCGGGTCATCCCCCGTGACCACCCGAAACCCTTCCAGACTTCCTGCAGGTCTGCCTTAGGCCTGGACAGGAGGGATCCCTCCCGTCTCCTACCCCAGCCAACACTAATAATTACCACCCTCCCTTCTTCCCTCCCTTGCATACCTGTTCCCTGGTGGTCCAGCATGTATCCCACACTGAAATCCTGAAGATTGTAAAGGTAGTAGCCAGTGGCGCACCCAGGCTGGCACGCAGGAACAAGCTTTTCCTGCTCCCATCCGGCCCTGCACCGCTCCTTGATAGGCTGCCACGAGAACTGCAAATCCCGCGAGAACTTACAGCAGCTTATCAAGGAGCGATGCAGGGCTGGCCGGGAGCACGAGAAGCTCACTCCTGCGTGCCAGCCCGGGTGCGCCACTGGCTATTACCTTTAAAATCTTCAGGATTTCAGAATGGGATACAGGTACGCGAGGTAGGGAATGAGGGAGGGTGATAATTGTTGGGACAATCAAGCCATTGTGACATCACTGATGAGGTTGGCTCTTTTTAGGGGAAGAGGGTAAAGGGAAGGAAGGTGGGACAGTGTTCAGAACCTGGCAGGGAGGGGGGCTTGGTTCATAGCCTAGTAGGGAATGGGACTGAGAGCAAGACAGGGAGGGAAGGGGGCTGGGTGCAGAACTTGGCAGGGAGAGGGGCTGAGTGCAGAACCTGGCAGGGAAGGACACTTGAATATTAAGCTGCCTGACTTATATTTGAGTCAACCATTTTTCCTCCTTTTTCGGGAGAACAATAGGGGTCTCGACTTATATTCGGATTGACTTATATTCGAGTATATATGGTATCTGATAATCTTAAGGTGGCCAAACAGGTTGAAAAGGTGATGGCAAAAGCTAGAAAGATAATAGGGTGTAGAGGGAGGGGTATGGCAAGTAGGAAAAAGGAGGTATCGATGTCCCTGTATAAGACACTGGTGAGACCTCATTTAGAATATTGTGTACAATTCTGGACACCTTCAAAAAGATATAAACAGGATGGAGTCAGTTTAGAGGAAGGCTACTAAAATGGTCAGTAGTTTTCTTCATAAGGCATATGGGGACAGACTTAAAGATCTCAATCTGTATATGTTGGAGGAAAGGCAGGAGAGGGGGAGATTTGATAGAGTCGTTTAAATACCTGCATAATGTAAATGTACATGAGTCGAGTCTCTTGTGTACAATTCTGGAGGCCACACCTTCAAAAAGATATAAAAAGGATGGAGTCGGTCCAGAGGAAGGCTACTAAAATGGTGTGTTGTCTTCAATATAAGGCGTATGGGGACAGACTTAAAGATCTCAATCTTGGAGGAAAGGCAGGAGAGGGGAGACATGATAGAGATATTTAAATACCTACGTAATGTAAATGTACATGAGTCGAGTCTCTTTCATTTAATAGGAAGCTCTGGAATGAGAGGGCATAGGATGAAGTTAAGAGGTGATAGGCTCAAGAGTAATCCAAGGAAATACTTTTTTTTAATAGAGTGGTAGATGCATGGAACAGGCTCCCAGAGGAAGTGGTGGAGACAGAGACTGTGTCTGATTTCAAAAAAGCCTAGGATAGGCAGGCACGTGAGATCTCTTAGGGAGAGGAGGAGATAATGGTTACTGCAGATGGGCAGACTGGATGGGCCATTTGGCCTTTATCTGCCATCATGTTGCTATGTTTTACAAAGCTGCAGTAGAATTTTCTACCATGGGCCGGTCAGGTAAATGTTCTGACACTCACAGATTTCCTATGACCATCGAAGCATTTACCTCACCGGCCCGCAGTAGAAACCTCTACCGTGGCTTTGTAAAAGGAGCCCTAAATCAATTTTGTTTGCACTAAGGGGGATATTTATTAAACCACACCAAGTCTGGATGTTCTTATGTAGCCTCATGTTAATGGCTGCCACTTGCTAAAACCAGACAGAGCAGTAAAGTCCTACACTCGCTGTTGAATATGGTTAGAAGCAGGTTCTGGGTTGGATATGGGCAGCGAGAGGGTATGGCTGGCACTGACAAATCTATTTATTTAGTTTTAAATCCCGTCTTCCCAGAAAGCTCAGAATGGGTTACCAGTTAACATACATAGCATTAAACATACTGGAGGAGATAGTTATCACACTGGGGGAGTGGCAGATTACATAAGAACATAAGAACATAAGAAGTTGCCTCCACTGAGTCAGACCAGAGGTCCATCCTGCCCAGCGGTCCGCTCCCGCGGCGGCCCATCAGGTCCGTGACCTGTGAAGTGGTTACTGACCATTTCTATAACCTACCTCAAGTTCTATCTGTACCCCTCTATCCCCTTATCCTCCAGGAACCTATCCAAACCTTTCTTGAACCCCTGTACAGAGTTCTGGCTTATCACCTCCTCCGGAAGCTTGTTCCATGTGGAGGTAACAATTTGGGAGGGTTGTGGAGGTAACAATTTGGGAGGGTTGTATACATACTGGAGGGGTAATCAACATAGGTGCCCGCAGGCCTCTGGATCACTGACAATTGACCTATAGTGAGGTGGTTGAGGGGTGAACTAAATACAGCATACCAAGTAGCTTGGCCCATCAGTTTGTCATGACTTGTAGACTTCAGGTTCATCCGTGGGATCATGTGGATGCGAGTGTGCTTATTTCTTTAGTCCATATGGATGGGATGGGTAGGAGGGCTGTGGTTGGGGCATCGGAAGAGGTAGGTTTTCACTGCTTTCCTGAAGTCCATCATGCCTTCCAATGATCTGATGTGAGGGGATAAAAGGTTCTATAGATTTGGTAGGAAGTGAGTGAAGGATTGTTTGCAAGCTGTTTCAAGGAGGAGGAATCATCCTGGAGGTATGTTAAGTCATTTCTCATCCTTAGAACAAAGTGGTCATCTGGGTGTGTAGGGTGTTAGTTTAGTAGCTATGCAGCCTGCACTAGACCCTTAGAGATAGTGTGCAAGATGGTGCTGTCATGACTACTGAAAGTACGCTTACATTTAACATTAACTCAAGAGATGGCGTTAAGTGGAATCATGCTAGAGAGTCCATAAGCATGACCATGTTTGCTTGTTGATTTGTTAGGATTTATTAACTCAGTACAAATTTAAAAAAAAGTGTCTACCTTTCGGTAGGGGGCTCCCCAAAAAAGCTACAATCAATGTTAACAAAAGGACCTCAAAATCCGAAGGATAGCCTCCCGTAGTACAAAGACTTGGAGCAGGGAGATAGAAGACTATCCTAGGTCCAGCTCCGAAAAAAGCACAGGAGAAGAACTCTCAACAAGGGGAGAAAAAACTCCTAAAACTCAAAAACCGGGCATAGATAATTAATTAATTAAAGCTTTGGGGGGGGGGGAGTGTAAATGAAGAGGTAAGTCCCAAAATCAAGGAGACATGCTTCTAAAAGGCATTCAGTTGTAACCAGGGAGCAAAAAGTTTAAAGAAGAAACTTCGCTTTCAGCTGTGAAGTAGAGTCCTTTCTTTATAGCTGTCTTAGCCCGAGAAAGATGTCCACAACGTCATGAACTGCCACCTCCTGAAAAATTACCATCAACAAGAGAACCTTGTTTCGCATAGGGGTTGCTGCGTCAGGATGAACGAACCTCTCCATTAACGACGATTTATTAACTGCCATTATGAAGAGATCCGCCCAAATATAAACATGAAATACGATCAATGAGGTAAAATTAGAGAAGGCAAATTGAATCCTAGAAATAGGAGTAACAGAATGTAATATCAGAAATATACAATTACATAGCACAGTAAAACAATTGTATAAGAAAAATATGATAAATGACTAGAGACAAAAGCCCGGATTCTCTAATCGGCGCCATTGTTGGCAGCCGCCTTAAAAGCAGCCGCCGATCGTGTGTTAATCACGTGATGTCAACTGTTAGAGCAGGGGTGTCAAAGTCCCTCCTTGAGGGCCGCAATCCGGTCGGGTTTTCAGGATTTCCCCAATGAATATGCATGAGATCTATTTGCATGCACTGCTTTCATTGTATGCTAATAGGTCTCATGCATATTCATTGGGGAAATCCTGAAAACCCGACTGGATTGCGCACCTCGAGGAGGGACTTTGACACCCCTGGGCTAGAGCATCATGCCTCTGGCAAACCGGCTATGTCACTCGAAGCCCACATGATGGCGTTACGGCTGTTTTATTTTGGTCACACCATCAGAAGAGAGAGATCACTGGAGAAGGACATCGTGTTTGGGAAGATCGAAGGAACCATGCGAAGAGGACGACCTGCAATCGGATGACTGGACACGTTGAAAAAAAAACATGCGGGATGACGCTGGAGGACCTTTCCGGACTAGCACAAAACTGATTTCTTTAGATCCGCAATTCATCAAGTCGCTAGGACTCGAGCATGAGTTGATGGCGCCTAACAGCGACCTTTGATGTGAATCACGCCTCCGTACGATGGCACTTTACAAAGTTTAATGCCACTTCCAGCGTTAGCCATGCCTACAGTTAGAAGCCGTAAAGTGGCTAAGGAGGTGCAAATCTGGCACTGATTTTTTAGGCACTGGTATACACCTTGAAATTGTGTATCTTGCTTTGTTGACCAAAAAAAAAAAAGTAGTTTAAATGGCGTTTTTCACTGAGCTTGCCCTACCAGCACCTAAAAAAGCCAGCGCTATATAGAGAATCCGAGCCAAAATGCTGCTAGAGTGGAAGAGTAGCCTAATTGTTAGTATAGTGGGTTAAAAACCAAGGGAGCTAGGTTTAATTCCCGCTATGGTTCCTTGTGAGTCTGGGTAAATCGCCTAACTCTCTACCACTCTCCCAGGTACAAAGCAATAAAAACTTAAGATGTTGAGTTCACTAGAGACAGAGAAAGTACTTGCATATACCGTACTTCCCTGCCTATAGGCCGCCCCTCTGCATAGGCCGCACCCATATATAGGCCGCAGAAAAGGGCGGCCTATGTTTAAAAACCAGAAGAAAGCCGCCCCATGGTACTAGCCATGGCTTATCTTCTGGTACCAACCCTGCCTTTTCAAATCTTCCCCCTCACCCCACCCCAATCAATAGTACCTTTTTTGGAGCCCCCTGGACAGCGAATCTCCAGCGGTGCAGTGCAGCCGCGATCTCTTCAGCATCCGGCCTGCCCCGCACTGCCCACTGAATGACCTATGTCAGCTCTCGCGGGACTCGCGAGAACTGATGTCAACCACTCAGTCAAGCGGAGCAGGGACAGGCCGGATGCCGAAGAGATCGTGGCTCCACTGCACTGCTGGAGATTCGCCATCTGCCAGGGGGCTCCAAAAAAGATACCGGGGTGGGGGGATGATTTACAATCACTGCATAGGTCGCCCCATATAGCTAGGCCACGCCCCATAGACGGGGGTTTGTAAAATCCATGTATAGGCCACAGCCTATATATGGGGAAATATGGTAATAATAAATATAACTCAAAAAAACGAGGGTAATCAAATTATCAAAGGTGATATGTAATATATGCACTATCATTGATCACCTAAAAATATTTTATAAGTCTCAAAATATGTTCAATTCATGAATATGACTTATACAAAGTGAACATTCAGACCCACAACTTTATCCCAGTGGTGGGGTCGGTGAATCTGTTTGCATGTTGTTGTAACTTTAAGGAGGTGCCCGGAGCAGCTGTTGATTGTTTCCCACCATAAACCAAGATAAGTCATTACAGGTTTTTTCTACACAGATTTGGTTTATTGTATGCTCTGTACTGGTTCTGGTGGGTGAGACTGTGAACATTATGATGGTCTCTCGGCACAGCTACTCCGTGATCTTTGTTCACTGGGATAAAGTTGTGGGTCTGAATGTTCACTTTGTATAAGTCATATTCATGAATTGAACATATTTTGAGACTTATAAAATATTTTTAGGTGATCAATGATAGTGCAATAATAAATATAAACCACTTTGGTTGTACCACAGAAAGGCAGTATATCAAATCCAGTGGCATAGTAAGGGTGGATGGTGCCCCTCCCTGCCCTCTTCCCCCCATCCCCTGCTGCACGCGCGTCCCCTTCCCTTTCCCTGTACTTTTTTAACTTCGCTGGTGTGAGCAGCATGCCTACGTCGGTGTCAGCTCGCCCTTTGACGTCACTTCCTAGGCGCAGGTCCCAGAAGTGATGTCAGAGAGAGCGACAATGCCAATTTGTGAAGCAACCTCGTGCCAGGGAAGTAAAAAAGGCACGGGCAAAGGCAAGGGGGGTACACATACGCGGCAAGGAGAGGAGCAGGGGGCGGAGAGGAGGGGTGCCACGCCCTTAGAAAGACCGCGCCTGAGGCAAACCGCACCCCCTTACTACGCCACTGATCAGATCCTTAGCTCAATAGCCCTCCCCCTTCCATTCAAGGTCTCCCCAGAAAGAACCACAAAATAAAGCCCTTCTACCCCCCCCACCCCACCCCCGCACACACACTGGAAGCCCACAGCGAAAGCCTGTTTCTTTTTTTATGTACATCATACAAGTTTCACAATACTATGAAAGGCAAACTGAATTGAAATTGATGCTTTCTTTGACTTGTAAGAGGCTCTTTAATTCTCAAAGGTTTTTAAGAGGACGCAAAGGCCCTAATTCTATAAATGATGCCTAAAACTTAGGCACTGAGGAGCACATCGCTAAATGCAATTCTAATAAAAGTTAGGCACAATAGAATTGTGTCTAACGATACCTAAAGTAAGCTTAGGTGTCAATAGGCGTCCTATCCTAAGGCACACCCTATTTATTCCAGGGTTTTCTTGGATTAAATGAGTGCACCTATGTCTAAAAAAGGCACCTACACGTCCACAATCCACCCCTAACCACGCCTACTATTTGGTAGGATCTTTGGACTAGACACCTACCTAAAACTGGTAGGCGCCTACCAGCCAATTAAGACCATAAGAACATAAGCATTGCCTCTGCTGGGTCAGACCAGGGGTCCATCGTGCCCAGCAGTCCGCTCCCGCGGTGACCCCCCAGATCCTTGACCTTTAAGTTCCCACCACCTACGTTGTTTAGAAACATAGAAACTGACAGCAGAAAAGGGCCATGGCCCATCCAGTCTGCCCACAACAATGACCCACACCTACCTTCCTCTATGAATAGAGCCCACGTGCAACGTCAGAAAGAAGGCTTCCGGTTCAGGCGCAGGATACCCTTAGGAGCCACTGCCCGTGGCTTTGTGTACTGAATCAGTTAGGAAGAGGGAGCTGGCTCGAAGATAACGCCGCATCGATCGCACTGTGGACTGGCGGTTGAAGAACACTGTTTTGGGCCTGATGCACGTGCTGGCCCTGTGGACCTGCAGGAAATTTCTGTGGACCGGCACTGGTCCATGGACCGGTGGTTGAAGAACATTTCTTCTAATATTATGTAACTTTTCCCTTCCATCCCATTTATCCTCACGGTCATGTTTGTCAGTATATGTTTAATATGTTTTCTCTAATATTTCTAATACACTATTAACTAGTTCTTACTTTCCTATTTTAAATTTTTATTGTTAACCGGTCAGATATTTATTTTATGATCGGGATATTAAAAACCAATAAACTTGAAACTTGAAACTTGGGCCTGATGCACGTGCTGGCCCTGTGGACCTGCAGGAAATTTCTGTGGACCGGCACTGGTCCATGGACCGGTGGTTGAAGAACACTGACTTATAGAATCAGAGGCAAAGAGAGTACCGCCATAACAGGATACCTACAGCAGGATGGAATCTTTTTTTTTCCTTTTTTGCACATACCGTACCCTCCATAATAAAACCCTAAACCGCGCACGTGCACTTAAGAGGCTGTGATCCCTGCCGCCGTGATGTGTGCCTCCATTGCCGAATTCGATCTGAGGCGAATGGAGCGGCTTGCAGCGCATGGGGCAGAAGGAGGCAGAAGAAGGAGAGTGCGACTGTTTTGTTCGGCAGTTTCGCGCACGCGGTAGGGCGTGGGGCAGTTTCCCCATCAGTAGGAGCCTGCGGCGGCTTAAACACTACCTTTCTTCCACGACACTGTGATCCCCGAAACCACTGCAGACCACCACGAAAACCGGGTAAAAGGTAAAACGAAGGGAGAAGGGCTACTACTGGAGAAGGAAGGAAGGAAAGAAGGAATTTTCACTCTTTTCTCCTTTGCGGTCATCTATACTTTATAGAATAGTGCAAAGCAGGAAGTGCATGCAATACACATGTTTGCCAAATAACACAAGTAAGTGATTGATAGTGCCCAATTATAGCCAATTCACTGCTCATTTGTCAATTGAGTTGTGTGCGCAATTATGGAATTCGCCTGCTGCATATCAAACTTCAGGACACAATTTTGGGTGCCCATTTTCAAAAGACAAACACGTCCGAAAAATGGCGATTAAAGTGGCACTTGGACATTTTAATCACTAAAACGTTGAAATCACCATACTCAAAACCTGTTTTCTAGACGGTTTTCTATGCTGTTTGTCAGTAGTTCATCAAAATTTCAAGGGGGCGTGTTGGGGCGTGCTTTGGGCGGGACTACGGCAAGTTTATGACTTGAACATTTTGAGGCAACAAACATTTTACAAAATGTACGGAGCACATTTTGGATGTTTGGGGCTAGACCTATTTTAATAACAATTAAGTGCCAACAAGATGCCCAAACTGACCACATGACTATTGGAGACATGAGTAGGGCCACCAGATTTTGCTTTAGTAAAATCCAGACCCCCCTAGACCCCACCCCCTGGACTGCCCAGTTCCACCCATCTCCACCGTGTTATGCCCCCCCCCCAGTCTCACCCTAGCCCCCTCCCCCCCAGTTGTCTGCTCTTGTTGGGCAGGAGGGCATCCGGGCACGCATGGATGTGACGCATGCGCGGATGGCCCCTCTGTCCAACGCGATTTCAAGGAAGCTTTTCAAAACCAGGAAGCTTTGAGGAAGGTTTTCAAAACTGGGTTTTGAAAAGCTGTCCGGACCCCCTGGACATGTCAGAAAGCCGGACATCTGGTAGCCCTAGACATGAGGACATAAATCCCCCAAACTCCCCCAGTGGTCACTGACCCACATACTTATTTATTCAGTTTTCTATACCGTTCTCCCAGGGGAGCTCAGAACGGTTTACATGCATTAATTCAGGTCCTCAAGCATTTTTCCTTGTTTGTCCCAGTGGGTTCACAATCTATCTAATGTACCTGGGACAATGGGGGGATTAAGTGATTTGCCCAGGGTTACAAGGAGCAGCGTGGGTTTAGGGTGCTGAGGCTGTAGCTTTAAACACTGTGCCACACTCTCCCCTATGTATGACAGCAGCAGATGTTATGGCCAGTGATAGTAGAGCAGCAAGCAGGTCTCTGGATTTGCCTGGTGGTCAGTGCAGTGGACGCCAGACAAGGGGACCCAGGCCTCTATCCCACTGTAACTAGTACACTTGTGGTGGAAAGTGTGAGCCTACCAAAACCCTACTATACTGAGATATAGGTGACACCTGCAGGCATAAGGGCTATTGGGGTGGCATACAATTGAGAACAATAGGTTTTGAGTGAATTTTGGAGGGCTTCCCATATGCTATAAGGGGGTTATGGTGAGACGTGTACTTGGGACTAGAGAATGACACGGTGACAAAATTCATCACCGTTCCCGTCCCCACGGATAACCGCGGGAAACCATCTTCATGTCATTCTTTAAGGAGAGAGGGAAGAATCAGAGTATGAATGGCCACAACCACTGACCCACAAGCTTTGCTTTGAAAAATGCTGGTGTAGAAGGACTGAGGTTGAAACAGACACTACAGAATGACAGTCTCTGGTATCCAGAGCAGATATTGTGATGTCATAATGCCTCATTCCACCAGTGCCTAAGAGCCAATCACATCAGTGATGTCACAATGGCTTCATTATCCTTGGCTCACATAAGAATCAGAGTATGAATGGCCTCAACCACTGACCCGCAAGCTTTGCTTTGAAGAATGCTGGTGTAGAAGGACTGAGGTTGAAACATACACTAGAAAATGACATGGGATTATTTCCCGCGGTTATCCGCGGGCACGGGAACGGTGATGAATTTTGTCACCGTGTCATTCTCTATTTGGGACCCTTTATGTGGAGTTCACTGCAATGCCCCCTAGGGTGCCTCACTGCTCTGCTGGTTGTCTGTGTGGCCAGTATGCTAAAAATGCTGACTCCTCCTACATCCCAATGACTTGTTCTGTGCATTTCTCATTTAAACATTTTGTTTTACGAAAATGGCCAAAAAGGATAAGACGTGCTAAAGGTGAACGTGTCTAAAAAGGTCATTAAAAAAAAAAAGATTTTTTTTGCATTTTCGAAAATGGCCATTTCCTCTACCTGATTTTTGGACGCACTTCATTAAATGTCCAAACTTGAAAATGGCCCTCTGTATGTGGTTTAGCTGCAGAGCACATCAGAACACACAGATAAATAATTTGGGGAACAGCTGGCTTTGGGTTGCAGAATAAAATATATTACTCTTTGTTATACACTGAAATACAGTGTAAGCATACTTGACACTTAGCAGATATCCTCATTTCAGTCAACCCCTTAATTATTTTCATACCTCTTGGAATACCTTAGGCATATTCAGCACTTGAACATATAGAAATGTTTGTCTAGAGCGTGCCAAATGTAGGTTTTGTCAAACATGAGAGGTATAACGTGTCACAGGAAGAAAAGAAATCAGTTTCTTTCATTCTAACATCAGAAGCATGCCAGCTGCTTGTGAAAACAAACCTGCAGGATTTTGAGATTGATTTCTCAAACCACAAGAGGTTGAAACTGTTTCAGAGTTTACTTTGGACCCCTCCTAACGCTGTATAACCACGAGCCACACCCCACTGGGTGAAAGAGGCGTTCCAACACCAGCAAATATAATGTCAAACTGTGGACTGCACACTCAGTACTGAAATGTTAAATTCGGCAAGTGTCAAATCCGTTTGGGATTTATGGGAAGTAAAAATTTCCACCTTATTATTACTGTTGGCGCTGTCCATCATTTCAGCATTCTTAGCTAGGAGGATTGCTATTGAAGTTGGTTATCTGGTTGTACGGTGAATATTGGCAAGCTGCACCGACAGGGCCAATCCTGGAGAACCAGGGCCCTAAATCCAAGTTTCAAGTTTTTATTAATATTTGATGAATCGCTTATTCGGGTTGCTAAGCGATTTACAATTATATAAAATCATGTTATATACTTTAAACAAGGTAACTTCAGACTTACAAATCAAAGACAGACATGAAACAAGTAGGAAAGAGGGGCAAAGTTTACATGTTCCTGGTTTCAGAAAAAAAAGATTAAGGCTAGGAAAAAACAATAGGATGGGTAAAAGACTGAGCCAAAAATCTTCGTCTAAAATTAAATATTAAATGCGTCTTTAAAAAGATAACTTTTAAGAAGTTTTTTTAAAATGATTAAGATCTTTTTCCTCTCTAATATACTGGGGAAGTGAGTTCCACAGCTGGGGGGGGCCATTACTGAGAACATATACTAATATCTATGATTTTCAATGAAGGGACCGCTAAGAGATTTTGTGATGTCGAACGAAGGGACCGGGAAGTATTGTGGGGAATGAGCATTCTGTCGATGAATTGCGGTTCTTTAAAGGTTAAAGTTTTAAATACTAAAAGCAATATTTTAAAAGTAATACAATGACTAATTGGAAGCCAATGAGAGTTGATTAGTAGAGGGGTGACATGATCATATTTTTTTCGGTTGTAAATGAGTTTAATGGCCGTAATTTGTATTATTTGTAAACGTCTGTTTTCCTTTTGTGTAATATTGATTAAAAGAGAATTACAATAGTCAAGTCTAGCTATGATAAGAGAGTGAATTAATATATTAATCGATTTGGGCTCGAGAAATTTGGAGATAGAGCGTATCATACGTAGTTTGTAAAAGCATATTTTAACTGTGTTACTAATATGGTCGTGAAATGAGAGTTTATCATCAACGATGACACCTAAGATATTTAGAGAAGACACTAACTCTAAGGGGACATTGTTAAGGACAAAAGGAGTGATCAGGAGAAGATCCTTTTTCCAAGAGAAAAGCATCGATTTGGTTTTTTGAATGTTTAAGGCTAGTTTGTTTGAATTAAGCCAATTCCCATAGCGCAGGGGTCTCGAAAGTATGGCCCGCAGGCCACATCTGGCCCGCGATATGATTTTATTCGGCCTGTGGAAGAATTGTGCAGAAATGCGCCAATTGGACTCATTTTCCAATGAGAATCTGCAAAAAAAAACAACAAAAAAACCACGGGGTGTTGATAGATTTCAAATTCATTAATTAAAATTGTGTTCTAAATGCGTATATTAATATTCCATATTATGTTAATATTATCCACTTTATTTAATACTTAATCGCAATTGTATATTTTGCGGTATTTCTTCGTACATGTTCAGCCTCGATCGCCAGTGTCAATTCGCGGCGTTGTGGGTAGCTCTGGCGCTGTGACTAATCTTTAAATTGAATCTGGAAGTTCGTTACTAGTCGTTACGGTTAATTGTCCATAAGAATACTTGCAGTAGTGCAGTGTACTACTCAATTTGTAATTTCACAAGTTTATATTTAAAGGTGTGTATTCACTTATTCACCTATTTGCTTGTACGAGTTCTTGTGATAAAACTCCACCCAGTTATTTAACTTCTTTTTTTTTTTTATACTACGGCCCGCTGACAAGTGCTGAAGTACCGAATGTGGCCCTCGTGGTGAAATGTTTGGAGACCCCTGCCATAGCGCAAGAATAACATTTGCCCCCTCTTTTACAAAGGTGTGCTAAGCTTTATGGCGCACCCTAAACACGCGTTAAACGCTAACGCGAACATGTTATCCTATGGACGCATTAGCGGTTAGCGCACGTGTTGATTTAGCGCGCCTTTGTAAAAGAGGGCCTTAGATGCAAGAACTTAGACCAGTGTTTCTCAGCTCGGTCCTGGAGTCCCCCGTGCCCTTAACGGGTTTTCAGGATATCCACAATGAACATACATGAAAGAAATTTGCACAGAATGGAGGCAGTGTATGCAAATCAAGTTCATGCAGATTCATTGTGGATATCTTGAAAAGCTGACTGGCAAGGGGGTACTCTAGGACGAGTTGAAAAACACTGACTTAGACCACTCTGTGGCTGAAGTAAGACATATATTTCACCTACTAGACTGGTATTCTGTAAAGCAGTGGTTCCCAAACCCTGTCCTGGGGGACCCCCAGCCAATCGGGGTTTCAAGATATCCCTAATGAATATGCATGAGAGAGATTTGCATATCTGTTGCTTCCATTATATGCAAATCTCTCTCATGCATATTCATTAGGGATATCTTGAAAACCCGACTGGCTGGGGGTCCCCCAGGACAGGGTTTGGGAACCACTGCTATAAAGGAAAGCAGGCGCCCTGTAACAGAATTACCCCTGTATTCTCCGATAAGGAACTTGCCTGACTAGCCTTTTTCTCTTGCCCCCATCATGACCTACATTCAAAGAGGGGATTAGCATCTGAGATGAGGAGACTCTTTATCCTTTCATTTTCCCTGCCAGTTCTTTCCTGAGTCTGGCTTCCATACCTCCCCCTCCTTCAAATGAGTGTAGAGAAAACTGTAGTTAAAAAAAAAATGGCACTTATTTTGTTCCTAAGGAAATGGAGGATTAGGTGACTTCCACAGGGTCACAAGGAGCTGCATTAGGAATTGAACCCAGCTCTGCTGGTTCTTAGGCCATTGCACTGATCATAACGCAATAGCCTCTCATCCACACCTTCCCTGCAGATTCATTGTGGATATCTTGAAAAGCTGACTGGTACTCTAGGACGAGTTGAAAACACTGACTTAGACCACTCTGTAGTACATCACAATGAGTACATTATGAATGCGTGATTATAAATATGCATAAATAAATAATTCTAGTCTTTCTAAGTCTGGCTTCTATAATTTGGGGCTGGATCCTAAGAAACTTTGTTAGGGCCTGCAATAATGCTCCTTTAGCTCTACTCTATGCTGGGCAACTGCTCTCACAAAAATGTCTCCCGTGCCCTTAACAGTGGGCTACATATAGTTCCCT
This sequence comes from Geotrypetes seraphini, assembly GCF_902459505.1. NCBI lineage: Eukaryota > Metazoa > Chordata > Amphibia > Gymnophiona > Dermophiidae > Geotrypetes > Geotrypetes seraphini. The sequence continues at coordinate 23,700,682 of NC_047087.1, read as the reverse complement.
CCAAAACCACAAAATGGCAACAGCCTTAGGCATGTGATGGTTATTCATGTGATTCCTTGATTAGATTACTTTAAATACTAAGGGGATTAGTATCAGACTCCAGATTGTTCCTCTAAATATATATATATATATATATATATACACACAGGGTGCCCACAAAAACACTCCTTGATTTTAAATGGTTACAAAATCAAAACTTATTAGAATATGTTTATAAATAAGATGACAGTAAATACAAGTCCCCAAAAGCACGATTAGCAAGATCTTACACAATCACTTGCACTTTCACCCTTATAAGCTGCAATTGGTGCAGACGTTGCAACCTTCAGACAGTGCATTGCGACAAAATGACCAGGTGTTCCTCAAGTGGCTCCCGAGATCACCGGACATTGCCGTTTGTGACTTTTTCCTTGGGGAGGGTACGTACCTCCACTACCCGCAACTATGGATGATCTGCAGGAACCCATCACTGAAGTTATAAACGCAATCACGCCAGATAAGCTTTGGAGAGTCTGTTCCGAATTAGATCATCGCATCGATGTTTGCCGAGTAACAGGTGGGGTGCACATCGAGTGTATGTAATCAACAGATACCATATGAAACTTTATGAGTTGAGAAAACTGTAGCCTCAAAGGTGAAAGAATATTCCAAGAAATTTTGGTTTTGTAACCATTTAAAATCAAGGAGGGTTTTTGTGGGCGCCCTGTATATACTTGTATAAGGCAGTTTTCAAAAGGTAAAATGGTGTGCTTGAAAATGGTTCTGTTTAAACACGATTCCATGTCTTTCTGGCCAGGAAAGTCTTCAAGTAGCCATGTGCTGAAGTGTCATATGCTGTACAGAACCTGACGTAAGATCATTGGGAAACTTAAATCAATAAAGCCACAAAGGAGCCCTTTTACTAAAATCCATTAAGCAATTAAAGTGCAAATTAGTATATACTGTTAGCACATGGCTGCAGTAGAATGTACCACTGTGGCTTAATAATTTGCATGTTAAGAGGATAATTCTATAAAGGGGGGGCCCATAGTTAGACACCAAGAAAGCTGCTAACTAGAACCTACTTACGGTTAAAGTTAAGCTTAGATTCCACAGTGCTCATTACATAGCAGCATTTTTAAAAACGAGGCATTCAAGTAGGTGTCTAGATCAAACATGGGCAAACTACGGCCCACGGGCCACATCCGGCCCGTTTAGCTTTTTAACCCGGCCCGCGGTGTCAGAGGCGGCTGTAGTTTGCCCTTGTCTGCAGCGTAAGGCAGGGTTTCTAAACGTGCAGTACACGGGCCGCTCGTCCGTCCGCTTGCTGCCCTGCTCGCCTGCTATATTTACTTACAGCCCCGCTGGTGCTGCAACGAAGGGAAGGGAAAGGCCAGGCGCGTACCCACAAGCCTTCTCCCGACGTCAATTCTGATGTTAGAGAGAAAGTCCGGGATTGGCTGGCCCACACCTTCTCTCCTACATCAGAACTGACGTCGGGAGAAGGCTTGTGGGTACGCGCCTGGCCCTTCCCTTCGTTGCGGCACCAGTGGGGCTGTAAGTAAATATAGCGGGCGAGTGGCAGTGGTGAGCGGATGGAAGGACAGATGGCCAGTGTGCCAGACTGGGAGGGGTAGGAGGAATCAGCAGCGGGTCGGCTTGGTGGCAGGAAGGCTTTGGTGCCGCTTTGGAAGATGGCAGGAAGTAATTAAATGCAGCTAGTGCAGGTCGGCTTGGGGGGGGGAAGGAGGAATGGGGGGCACTAAGGACATAGGAAGGAGGCACTGGGGGCATAGGAAAGGGCACCAAGGACATAGGAGGGAGGCACAAAGCACAAAAAGAAAATTTGTCTAACCTTGTCTAACCCCCCTCTTCAGACAAAAACAAGTAGCTTGTTCACATGGGAGTGGCATTTTATTAACCACAATTATAAGTTTGCTATTTAAAACACATTCACATAGCAAATTTTGCCAAAATGCATATCCAAAGATAGCCAATTAAAGAGCCGGTAAGCTTGACTTCGGTTCCGGGTAAGATGATGGAAGCATAGAAAAAAATGGACAGCTGAGGACGAGCCAACATGGCTTCTGCAAGGGAAGGTCGTGCCTTACAAACTTACTGCTCTTCTTTGAAGGGATAAACAGCCAGATGGATAAAGGGGAATCCATAGATATCATTTACCTTGATTCCAAAAAGCCTTCGACAATGTACCCTACGAAAGGCTGCTTAAGAAGCTGTGGAACCATGGGGTGAAAGGGGATGTCTACCGATGGGTGAATTAGAAGCCATAGCACAAAAAGATAACATTGACATCATAGGCATCACGGAAACATGGTGGACTGAGGAAAACGTCTGGGACACTGTGCTACCGGGATAAAACTATACCACAGAGCAGCTGGCAGCCACAGGAGTGCTGTTTCCTCCTGTAGCATCAGACACCTCCCGCTCCCCCCCCCCCGGTCACACCCCTGTCACCCGGCCCCTCTGTAAAATTTAAGAACCCATTGTGGCCCACAGGTCAAAAAGTTTGCCTACCCCTGGTCTAGACTGTGGGAGTGCAACAGCACATGAAGACCCAATGAAATCGGGATTAGGCTGTGAACAATGGATTAGACGTGTTTAAGTTTTGATTATGGGCCCCCCAGTGTTCCAGAGAAGCAGGTGTGTTAGATGGTGTTGCATAGTAAAGTGTTGTAGAAAAAAAAATAATGCATCGAAGTTTGAACAGATGTGTACAACAGAAGACAGAGAACAGAAACCAGGCCTTAATGAAGCCCGGGTGTGATAAATGAATGCTATGGATAAATTGAGAAAATAAAAGGGCGCTTGTTAGCTGTATGATGGATTTATTTTTTATTCCAAAATACAAGGGAGGGTGATTAGGGAGCCTGATCCAAGCTCAATAGAAGAGGAGCTGCCGAGGCTCCTTGTGGCATGAGACCTGCCCAGCTGAAATACAGTTTCAATTTCAAGCCCTCATTTCAAGACCCTGACGTGACCTCTGGTCAGAAAGACTTACTTAGGCTTTGGCACAGAGCTAGAATGCCTAGAATAGCGAAGTGTCATAAACAGATTTGGTATATGGAAAATGGAATTCTACACGGACCAAAATTAATTAGCCAGAGAGTCAAATTACAGCTGTTAGTATTTCACAGTATGAACCAGTCCCTTCTGGCTTACATGCTATGAGGCCTCTTAACTATCTCCAGTACAGGACACTAAAATAAACAGCCTTTCCTAAGAGAAGTCACTTGCTAAAGACCCTGAGAAGCCAAACTATTTCTCATGTACTGTGTGCTTTCCATGACATGCCCTGTTTGTTAATGACAATACTGCCCCCTACCTCTCTTTCTGCAATGTAAAAGCTTTTCCCTTCTGTTTTGCATTTTTACTCAATTGCATTAATATATATAATGTACAGTAAAACCTTGGATTGCAAGTAATTTGGTTTGCAAGTGTTTTGAAAGACAAGCATATGAAAACCCACTAGATTGGCTAAGCAGTCACCACTTTCTGTTAAAGAATACCTACAGTGGCGAAGAGGACCATTCAAAAGTAGACAAAAAAAGAAATTCCATAAAACAGGCACTACTATTTATGTGTGCGTTACATGTGTATGTGTCTATATATACACTACATGCCAAATTCCTGCTTCAGGGCTATTCTGTATGTATGCATAGCATATATTTGCAAGGGGAAATACATCTTGCCAGAGCCTGGATGGGACTCGCACTTATGCACTTTATAGAAAAATACAAAGTACATTATTTTTCACATTTAGGTACCCATAATTATACCAAATCTATGGCCCCCTTTTACAATGCCGTGTAGCTGAGCGCTGTGTGGCAAATGCTCCAATGCCTATTCAATTCCTAAGCAAAACATTTGATTAAATTTTAACTCGATATACAAAACATTTGATTAAATTTTAACTCGATATACAAGCAATGTCTTGCAATACAAGTACATACAGTATACACACATCACAACTGAGCCGATGGTTCTTCTCTCTCTGACGCTGCAAGAGTGTAGTGACTGTTCTAAATGAGCGAGGTCTTGCAATATGAGTACTTACGGTATACACGCGTCACATCATCACAACTGAGCCAATGGTTCTCTCTCTGACGCTGCAGGAGTGTAGTGACTTTTCTAAACGTGCGAGGTCTTGCAATAGAAGTACGTATAGTATTTTGTATTAAAGTTTTTGGGTTGTGGAACAAATCGTTTGAGTTTCCATTATTTCTATGGGGAAATTTAGCTTTGATATACGAGTGTTTTGGATTATAAGCATGTTTTTGGAACGAATTATGCTCGTACACCAAAGTTTTACTGTATTTAAATGCATGTGTATAGCAGTTTGCATCAGTGATTTAAGTTGGCCAAATTTACAGCTTTTATTTTCAGCCTTGCAAATACTTGTCAAATCAGAAGATCATAAAAGCTTGGCAAGTGTTAGGTTTATTTATTAGATTAATTTTTGACTTTATGACCTGTACAAAATGCATTAGAAAGTTTTACCTCATTGAAATTTAATATATGGTCATGTTTTTTTTTAATGTAATTTGTATTCACTTTGGGCTATGTCCTGATAAAGCAGAATTTCAAATCAAAGTGAATAAAGACAAGCGGTCATATCATTTCTGCCCCACAAAGTAAGCAAAAGCAGAATTCAGAGAGTTTCCTCCCTCCCCCCCCCCCCCCAATGTGGCATCCAAAACAATGTATGGGTTCTTTTACTGACCTGCAATGTGGATCCCAGCACTGACTATTCTATACACGGCATCCAACTTTGAGCGTCGTTTATAGTTTCTATACTGTATATATAAAACAGAGGAACCCGAGCAGATTCAAAAGGTGTCAGGTCAAAAGCGCGCCGGGACAAAGGCGCGCCCAGACAATTGAGCGCAGCACGGAGGCGCGCGCCGCTCTAAATTACTGTTTTTAGGGCTCCAACGGGGGTGTGTGGGGGGAACCCCCCACTTTACTTAATAGATATCGCGCCGCGTTGTGGGGGCATTGTGGGGAGTTGTAACCCCCCACATTTTACTGAAAACTTCACTTTTTTCCTATTTTTAGGGAAAAAGTTCAGTTTACAGTAAAATGTGGAGGGTTACAACCCCACAAACCCCCCCATAACGCCGGCGCGATGTCTATTAAGTAAAGTGGCGGGGTTCCCCCCCCACGCCCCCCCGTCGGAGTCCTAAAAAAAGTAATTTAGAGCGGTGCGCGCCTCCGCGCTGCGCTCAATTGCCCGGGCGCGCCTTTGTCTTTCGCGCCGTTGTCTATGAACCGATTCGAAAGAGGTAGATCAAAAATAAACATCTTCAAACAGCTTAGGCCCTCTTTTACTAAGGTGCGCTACTAACCTAATCAAATTAGCGCGCGCTAAATGCTAACGCGTGCATGTTAGGCTATGGACGCTTTAGCGTTTTGTGCGCGCTAATTCGATTAGCGCATGATAATCGGTTAGCGCACTTTAGTAAAAGAGGGGGTTAGTTTTCAGCAACTTCTTGAAGCTCTAATGATCAGTACATAGTCTCAACTGACCAGTAAGCTTGTTCCAAAGAGACTTGCCCGCAAGCGAGAACATTTTCTTGTGTTTTAGTTTCTGTACTGAACAGTTTTTCTGAACCAATGTAGAGATAAAACAGTTGCAGCATGACTCTTTGAAACAAGGCTACCAGCACAATCTCACCATCCTCCCCCCCCCCCCCCCCGAGGTTCTGTGTATAACAGTGACCTTTAGGCAACCTTATAGAGAAAGTCCCCTATGTTCACACCATGTAGTATACAAACCCCAATTTTAAACTGTTGTTTTCTATTCTGCATTATGTTGTAAATGCTTTCTGTCTTTATCTGTTTTTCAGTCCATTATTCTAACTTGTATTTTATCTGTAGCCCATGTATTACCCTGTTTCCCCGATGATAAGGCAGGGCCATCAAATAAGACAGCCCCCCCTTTTTAGAAAAAAATGTAAAATAAGGCACCCCCCCCCCCGCAAATAAGCCACCCACCGATACCTGCGCTTACCCGAATCGGGTGGTACGGTGGGTGACTCCGTGTGGTCCCTCCGTCTACCGTATTTGCCTCCATGGCTGCGTGCCGCGCCTCGTCATGAAGTGAAGAGGAGGAAGTGACAGGACTGCAGCGCGCGCACGTGACTCCGCGCAAGGAAACACAGGCAGCTTCCCTCATCCCTCCCTAACGGAGACTGCAGGAGTTTGTTCACGGCCAGAACATCCAAAAGTGAGACACGCAGACAGGTTTCTTTTGCTGTGAGCAATACCACTTACTGTATATAAAGCCTGTTTAAAATGCTTACGGTATATAAACAATGGTTTCACATTGTCAAGTCCCCTCTGATGCTGCACTACAGAATAATCTCTTTACTGTGTTTCCCTGATGGAGAACATTGGGGACATTAAATGGTACAATATATGGTATGATGGATAAAGCTGGCCATACACGGTACGATTTTTCGGCCGACCAATTCTTCAGCCGTCAAATAAGACAGCCCCCCCTTTTTAGAAAAAAATGTAAAATAAGGCACCCCCCCCCCCCCGCAAATAAGCCACCCACCGATATCTGCGCTTACCCGAATCGGGTGGTACGGTGGGTGACTCCGTATGGTCCCTCCGTCTACCGTATTTGCCTCCATGGCTGCGTGCCGCGCCTCGTCATGAAGTGAAGAGGAGGAAGTGACAGGACTGCAGCGCGCGCACGTGACTCCGCGCAAGGAAACACAGGCAGCTTCCCTCATCCCTCCCTAACGGAGACTGCAGGAGTTTGTTCACGGCCAGAACATCCAAAAGTGAGACACGCAGACAGGTTTCTTTTGCTGTGAGCAATACCACTTACTGTATATAAAGCCTGTTTAAAATGCATACGGTATATAAACAATGGTTTCACATTGTCAAGTCCCCTCTGATGCTGCACTACAGAATAATCTCTTTACTGTGTTTCCCTGATGGAGAACATTGGGGACATTAAATGGTACAATATATGGTATGATGGATAAAGCTGGCCATACACGGTACGATTTTTCGGCCGACCAATTCTTCAGCCGTCAAATAAGACAGCCCCCCCTTTTTAGAAAAAAATGTAAATAAGGCATCCCCCCGAAAATAAGCCCTAGAGCATAATTTGGACTTCCAAAAAAAATAAGACAGTGTCTTACCATCGGGGAAACAGGGTAGCTCACCTTGTTGTGAACCGCCTAGAACTTTTTCGGTATGGCAGTATATAAGAATAAAATGATTAGATCCCTCCCAGCGAGAGGAGATCCAAGATGGCCGCTTGCAACTGAGAGTGGAAAGACGCTCAGGACATCATTTCCTCTAATTTACCTGATCCTGCAGAGATGCCGAAGAGGAGGGGGGAAAAGCGCTGCTGGAGCCTCGCGGCACTTGGGAACCCCATCGCAGGCAACTATTGAGGATCTCCTGAGGGCGTATACAACAGGAGCCGTTCGCGTCTGGGAGTCGACCGCTGGAACCGCAGGCTGTGAGTGAAGCCGTCGCGAGTTTCCCTGGGCTGGAATCCACTCGGAGCCCAGACGCCAGGACCCCGCCTCCACAGTCGCAGAGTGCCAGTTCTCCACGGGAGGACAGTCTATCCGATGTGGTTGACACTATCCCCCCGGAGGCCACTTTGAGTTTGGCTTGACTGCGGAGAAGTAAGCGTTGGAGCAAAAGGATCAAGGCAATCGGGAGGGACCTCTGGCAGCTGAGGAAGATTCACAGACTGCAAATATTTTTACAGTTTCTAAACCCACTAATGCCACCCTGGATTCAATATGGGATCTAGTAACGACTTTGAGTCAGACTTTATCACCACAAATCAAAAATTTAGAACAGAAGTTCCAGGGACAAAAGGAGGACATAAAAATTTTGAAACAAAATAATATTATAATAAATACAAAAGTGGAAAAAATTGAAAAAGACCTTTTGGAAGTTAATCAGATTCAATCCACTATAATTAGAGATAATTTGAATTTGAGAAGGATGATGGAAATATTGGAAAATGATAATCGAGTAAATAACCTTAGAATTTTGAACTTTCCTAAAAATTTCCTCTATATCAGCGAAAGAAATGTTAAAAAAATATTTTCATGATATACTAGATATATCAGAAGAATTGTTTCCCCCCTTCTCAAAAATTTACTATCTAATATAATAAAATGCTAGGCCGCGCATGCGCAGTTCCTAAGTGTGTGCCGCTTTTCCGTGAGCTGTAGCGACACATAGGAAGTGCACATGCGCGGCTTTTGGTCCATCCTGCTGCTGCGTGTTCGCGCATCACAAAAGCTTCCCTGCTCTCCACCTACCGACCGAAGCGCGAGCGAGCTGCGGAAGTGGTGATGGTGGTATCAGTTTGACGTTAGGATGGTGGGGTGGGGAGGCCTGCGGAGCCCAGCAACTTTCCGCTGCCCGGGACCCGAGTCATTTGCCGCCGCCCCCCCCCCTTCCGTTCCCGCGGGCACGACTGGCGATTTAAGCAGCGTGTGCATCAGTGTTCACACGCTGCTTCGGGCCCTTCTACTGCCCTGATTTGCTCCGGACGTGCCTGAGTAAATCAGGGCAGTAGAAGGACCCGAAGCAGCGTGTGAACACTGATGCACACGCTGCTTAAATCGCCAGTCGGGCCCGCGGGAACGGAAGGGGGGGGCGGCGGCATATGACTCGGACCCGCGTTTGAAGTCGCCACTGTGGGAAGGGAAAGAGGGTAGAGGAAACGCTAATGCTGCTGTACAGGGAACTGGTGTAGGGGGAGGGAAATGGAAGGGGGAGGGAATGCTGCTTTGCACAGACAGAGGGAGGAAGGGAGACAGAAAGACAAGAAGAAAGACACAGGGGCAGGTGCACAGGGAACTGGTGTGGGGGGAGGGAAATAGAGGGAGAGGGAATGCTGCTTTTGACAGACAGACAGAGGGAGGAAGGGAGACAGAAAGAAAAGAAGAAAGACACAGGGCCAGGGACATATACAGAAAGACAAACAGACAAAGGGGGCCAGGGACAGAGACAGACAGAAAGAAAGACAGCGGGAGTCGGGTCAGGAAGGGTGCGGGATGGTAGTGGACAGCCAAGGAAAAAGAAAGACAGAAATACAGAAAGCGGCTAAGGAGAGAGAGAGAGAAAGAAATAAAGACAGACACACACACATATATTCTAGCACCCGTTAATGTAACGGGCTATAAGACTAGTCTTCCAATAAAAGATCAAGAATGGCAACAAGAACAGGATCAACAGATGGACTTAACAACTATGTTGGATGCATCATTAAAGGAGTTAGTTATACCAGCTACTTTGCTGGTCACAGTAGTATTGTTGCCTGATAAGAATTGGATTCTAAAATTATTCTTCAAGAACCGACATAAGGAATTTCTGGGACAAAAAAATTCAACTTTTTCCAGATGTGACAAAAGAAACCCAGAGACGTAGAAAACAATTTTTGTTCTTAAAACCAGGGGTGACGGCAATGGGAGCAATTTTTCTTCTACGATATCCATGCAAATGTGTTATTAAATATAAGTCTAGTATTCTTTGAACCTTCACAGCTGTCAGGTTTCTTAACCTTGAAATGTTTTGAAGGGGCAAATGCAACAACAACATAAATAAGAAATTGTTTCTGTAATCACTAACAGTTGACCACCATTTTTGTGAAATAGGATGTGTTTTCCTTTTTTCATTATTGAATTTCACTCATTAGAATCTTGGATTTCATCAATATGGGACTTTAAATATTGATTAAGCGAATAATTTTATTTTCTTAATTTTATTTTCCTTCAACAGCTATTGTAAATCTTATTCATTTCTGTACAAGAAGTGTATTTCTTGATAAAGTGTTAAAACATAAATAAATATTAAAAAAAGAATAAAATTATTATTATTATTAAAATTATTATTATACGGTTTGCATTGTATCAGAAACCTTCCCCTTCCTAATCTATGATGCTTCATAGCCGTCAACTTAGACATACGAAAAGCGTAGTCCATTTTTTTGCACTACTTGCGCCTGGGATGGAAGTGGTGGTGGAAACAGAGACTGTGAATTCAGGATGGCCTGGGATAGGCATATGGGATCTCTCGGAGAGAGAAAGAGATAATGGTTACTGCGGATGGGCAGCTCTATGACCTCACAATGCAGGTGCACAAAGCCTTAGCCTATAGGAAGAGGAAATGCAAATGTTAAGAGCCTTAGAGGGGCATAATCGAAAGGGACATCTAAGTCTGTTTGCGTCTAAGCCGCAAGTCGTCCAAAGTAAAAAACAGCCTAGGACACATTTTCAAAAAATACGTCCAAAATTTTATTTGTTTCGAAAATCGTCTAATTATACGTCCTGCCAATCTGATCGTCCAAGCCACTAAATTGTCCATCTTTATACCACATTTCCGTCCAACTTTTCGTCCAAGTCCAAAACGCCTAGAACAAGCCCTGTTGGAAGTGGGAGGGGTCTGCAAAGTGATGGACTGAACACCCAGACATGCCACCTAAATAGTGGGGTATCTTACAGGGCACTGCTATGAACTTCACAAAAAGGGTGCCATGGCTTCTCCTCACTACAGCTCCCTTATAGGTGATGGTGAGCCCCCCAAACCACCTCCAGAATCCCCTAGACCACTTATCTACTACCCCAATAGCCCTTATGGCTGCAGGAGCCACTTATATGCCAGTAAAAAAGGGTTGTGGGGGTGTATAGGGCAGTGCACATGTTTCAGTATCAATGCAGTGATTACAGGGGCTTATGGGCATGGGTCCTCCTCTCTATGGGTCCCTAATTCACCCCAAAGATGACTTACGCTGCCTCTGTGCTGGACAGGTGATACTCTGGAGACTGAATTTTAAAGGTGTGATTAATATTTTTATGAAGGGGGGGTCGGTGATCACTGGGGTAATGTGTGAGGGGTCTGTTTTATGTGTTTGCAGTGCTTATCTTGTGACTTTAGGTGGGTTTTGTGACTTAGACCATGTTTTATATGGTCTAAGTCACAACGTCCACGTTCCGTCGATCCTGGGCTGTATAACTTTTGGTTATACATGCTGTATGACTAAGTCTAAGCCGGCCCACATCCCGCCCAACTCCCGCCCTTGACACTCCTCCACCCCGTTTAGCTTTGGTCGTTCAGCAGCACTATGAAGGCCTAGGTTGTTCAGAAATATGTCCAAAACTCATTTTTATTATCGGCACTTGGACGTATTTGGGAAATGTTCGTCCAAGTGCCGACTTAGGCTGGTTTTTGGATGTTTTTCTCTTTCGATTATGAGCCCCTTAGCCAATAGGGAGAGGAGGGAGATAATAGTTACTGCAGATGGGCAGACTAGATGGGCCATTTGGCCTTTATCTGCCGTCATGTTTCTATGTTTCTAACTGTTGGCAGCAAGCGAGAACATTTTCAGTTTCATTGCCACAAACCTTACATTTTCAGCTGTTCATGCTACTAATCTCATGCCCCCCTCCCTCAGACCGTAGTGCTCTGTTCAGTCTATAAACCTCCCACTGTGGAAAATCGGGCAACCCTAGACAAATGTGACTCAGCCCATTCAATTCCTATGGGCTGCATTGCATTTGCTGCGCCGGGACTTGCTGCCATAGCTTTGTAAAAGGGGCCCTTAAGTGTTCCTTTTTTTTTTTTTTTGCGCCCAAATTTGGATGCCATTTCAAGAATTTAGTCCTTAGCATGCACATGCAAAAGGGCAATTATAGGGGAAGGAGCATGAGTTAGGCATGGAAATCTCCAACATTTATGCACATAATTTCCAGAATACTGTAAATTATATACTAAAGTGCTGCATTAAAGCTCCTGAATTTACACCTGATATTGATAAAGTGCTGAAAACACCCTCAACAGGATGCTGCAGATAGAAGACCATGCTTGTTCTTTCTATTGTAATATAGGGACCATATACAGTATAGATAGAACCTAAGCAGACTACTGGACAAGGCTAATCTAATCTAATCTAATCTAATCTAATCCTTAGGTTTGTATACCGCATCATCTCCACGTTTGTAGAACTCGACGCAGTTTACAGTAGGAGAAATAGGAAGGAACTACAACAGAGGGTTAGAGGTAGAAGTGTGAAGAAAATTTAGAGGACTTGGGATGCCAAGATATAAGAGTTTCCTTGGTTCCTAAGTTGAAGGGAGACTTACATTTTTTGAGAAAAGCCAGGTTTTCAGATGTTTGCGGAAAACTTGGAGAGAGCTCAAGTTCCGAAGAGGGTCACTGGCCCAGAAATATCTAAGAAAAGGACAATTTTAATTAAATGATTGATTTTTATGGAGCAAGTAGGGTTATGCAGACTGGATGGACCATTCGAGTCTTTTTCTGCCGTCATTTACTATGAATGTTACTATATTTAAAAAAAGTTCATGCTTGAATACCTGAATAAATGAATGTAAAACATTCTTATCTCCCCTGGGAGAATGGTACAGAAAAATAAATAAGCGTAGCCTAAGTGGGCACACCTAATGTAGGAGTATATATGCCGACTTAATAACATCTCATCCCTTTTGACAAAACTTTAGTGGCTTCCAGTGAGATATCGCTACCAACATAAAATACTTACTGCGACACATAATGCTCTTTTCGAAGATTCACCTCCCTATCTCACTAATCTGATTGCTTCACCGACTTCAGGTTACCCAGTTCGATCAGTGTACGTACAGCATTTGTCTATCCTACCTCCTTCCACCGGGAATCTACATGCCATTCAGCATTTTCCTATACAGTAAAACCTTGGATTGCAAGTAACTTGGTTTGCAAGTGTTTTGCAAGACAAGCAAAACATTTCATTAGATTTTAACTTGATATACAAGCAATGTCTTGCAATACAAGTACATACAGTATACACACATCACATCATCACAACTGAGCCAATGGTTCTCTCTCTGACGCTGCAAGAGTGTAGTGACTGTTCTAAACGAGTAAAGTCTTGCAATACGAGTACATACAGTATACACGCGTCACATCACCACAACTGAGCCGATGGTTCTTCTCTTTCTGACGCCTCAGGAGTGTAGTGACTGTTCTAAATGAGTGAGGTCTTGCAATACAAGTACGTATAGTATTTTGTATTAAAGTTTTTGGGTTGTGGAACGAATTGTCTGAGTTTCCATTATTTCCTATGGGGAAATTCGCTTTGATATACGAGTGCTTTGGATTACGAGCATGCTTCTGGAACACATTATGCTCGCAAACCAAGGTTTTACTGTATTTCCCCTTTACTTTGGAATGCCTTACCAGTATCCCTCCATAATAGGGGTTGGGAACTCCGGTCCTCGAGAGCCGTATTCCAGTCGGGTTTTCAGGATTTCCCCAATGAATATGCATTGAAAGCAGTGCATGCAAATAGATCTCATGCAGATTCATTGGGGAAATCCTGAAAACCCGACTGGAATATGGCTCTCGAGGACCGGAGTTCCCTACCCCTGCTCCATAAGGAAGTGTCTCTCAAGAAGTTTAAATCCCAGTTAAAAGCGCTCTTATTCCCCCCCCTCTTTTACTATGGTGCGCTAACCAATTAGCGCGCTCTAAACGCTAACGTGTCCGTAGACTAACATGCACATGCTAGCGTCTAGTGCGCACTAATCAGTTAGCACACCTTAGTGAAAGAGGGCCTGAATTTCTCTGGGGCCTGTTCGTAATTTTAGAGTTTTTGTTGTGTGTGATCTTGCTGACTGTTGACTTTCCTATTTTAAATGGAGTTCGTTTTCTAGGCCTTTTTTACTTTGTACGCACACCGCCTTGGCCTGATTTTTTCCACAAAAGGTGGTATAGAAAGCGTAAATAAACATAAACGCACTAGTATTCTATTAAATTCTACAATAGTTCGTCAAGTGAGCACTGAGGGAGATGTAGAATCCACTCACACAATTATATCACTATAAATAATTTTATGATTTGGGAGAGTGTAGTGCAGTGGTTAAAGCTACACCCTGGGATTGTGGGTTCAAACCCCTGCTGCTCCTTGTGACCCTGGGCAAGTCACTTAATCCATATTTTAAAAAATACTATCTCCACCCATTATCTTGTTTTAATACCTTAATTTGGCATAAATATAGGTGCAACAGTTCAATTGCTGAACTCGGAGGAAAACCTCAGGTCTCTGTTTGCTGCCAGCTATTTTAAACTCAGCCTGCAAACCAAAACGGGCCTAAACTCATTGGTGAAATCTTCCACCTACCATTATAACCTTTCAATTTCAATGTTTATGCTAGTTAGATAACTGTTTTCAAATGCTTAATGTATTATGCTTAATGTATTCAAATGCTTAATGTATTCATAACGAGGCAGCTGTAGCCAGCGGCCATTTCAGAGTGAGCAGAGAGGGGTAGCTTCCGATTAAAATCAGTTTGATATCCTGTCCAATGCCCTGATGCGGCAAAGCAAAACACGGACAGCCTTCGTCGACAATGGACAGCTGACTAGGAAATATCAAGCGCTTAACATGCATATTTATTGTGGATATCCTGAAAACCTGACCTGGCTCCGGCTCTCAAGGACCAGAATTGTCTACCCCTGGATAAGGGCAATGGGTTGAGACTTTGGGGAGTTGGGTTTGATTCCCTCTGTGATGCCTTATGATCCTGGGTAAGGCTACTCCTCCACTACATGTCATACTACATGTCATCTTGAAGCATGATAGAAGATATCAGATAGCTGTCTATCATTTCACAGAATGACAGCCATTAGCTCCCGAAGAAGCCTTTCAAGCCTGTACACCAGGGGTCTCAAAGTCCCTCCTTGAGGGCTGCAATCCAGTCGGGTTTTCAGGATTTCCCCAATGAATAGGCATGAGATCTATGTGCATGCACTGCTTTCAATGCATATTCATTGGGGAAATGCTGAAAACCCGACTGGAATGCGTTCCTCAAGGAGGGACTTTGAGATTCCTGCTGTACACCATAGGTTTACAAAAGTATTACAGAGTAAGATCCCAAACAGCAAAGCTACCCTTTTCATCCAGTTAGTTGTTTTTCTCAGAAACTAAAATGACATTGTCAAATGTCTTACAACTCAAAAATAATCTGTTTTGCAATACATAGGATCATATTTTCAATGACTGCCCCTTAAATAATATATCATCTTTTGAATAAGCAGTTTGTACATGAAGATCTTTAAACCAAATTAAATTGAGCCACAGTGTTACTCTAATAGTGTCCTCTCATCTTGAATCTCTTTTATCACCCATTGATTCCTGCCAAACACTCATTGGTAGGATTAATTAATTTATGAACTTGTCATTACAAACTATTGATTAAGATGTCCTTCCTTAAAGATTTAATTATGGCCAAAGATAAAAGATTTGCTAATTATTGTCTTTTATCTAATTGAAGCTTTGTATTACAAATAAAGTTCAGAGGTTTAAGACAGTTGCCCTTTCAACCATTTGGGTGAAGATGGGAATTTAATTAGGGCTTAGACACTGTTCTCAATGGAATCCTCAAATACCTTAGAGCAGACATCCTGGTCCTAAAGACCGATGCAGGTTCAAAACGGCAAGACCATGGAAAAATCTCTTAACCTTTGGTTGGCTTTCAAGCACTTTCAGAAAGTTGCTCCTGTTGAACGTGATCTGTAGAACTGGCAGAGGCCATTCCTAAAACCAGCTTATTCCTCAACTTAATAGCTTTCTTGTGCAATTTCTTTGGTGCCTTTAATTTGCATGCTTGAAAAAGTGATCAGGCACTGTAATAACAATGAAAATGTGGCTTCCACTGCTCTTAAACAAGGAAAATGGCAGCAACATCTCTAGCATCTCATTAAGTTCTTGATCTTTTGTAATGAATTAGGTCAATGTTGGTGGGTTCTGATGAAGTACAGTAAGAGTCAAACAATAAAATACAAAGAAAACTTTTTTTTTTTTTTACAATTGTAATGGTGATTCTGTAGCTTAAGAACATAAAAATAGCCTTACTGGGTCAGACCAATGGTCCATCAAGCCCAGTAGCCCGTTCTCGCGGTGGCCAATCCAGGTCCCTAGTACCTGGCCAAAACCCAGAGTAGCAACATTCCAGCATCTCAAAGAATAGCAAGATTCTGGAACCCCAATGAGAGCAACATTCCAGAGCTGAGATTGTGATGTCATAATGCCTCATTCCACAGTGCCTCAGAGCCAATCCAGGTCCCTAGTACCTGGCCAAAACCCAAAGAGTAGCAGCATTCCAGCATCTCAAAGAATAGCAAGATTCTGGAACCCCAATGAGAGCAACATTCCAGAGCTGAGATTGTGATGTCATAATGCCTCATTCCACAGTGCCTCAGAGCCAATCTCATCAGTGACGTTACAATGGCTTGATTGTCCTATACTTGGCACACATAAGAGCATAAAAATAGCCTTACTGGGTCAGACCAATGGTCCATCAAGCCCAGTAGCCCGTTCTTACGGTGGCCAATCCAGGTCCCTAGTACCTGGCCAAAACCCAGAGTAGCAACATTCCAGCATCTCAAAGAATAGCAAGATTCTGGAACCCCAATGAGAGCAACATTCCAGAGCTGAGATTGTGATGTCATAATGCCTCATTCCACAGTGCCTCAGAGCCAATCCAGGTCCCTAGTACCTGGCCAAAACCCAAAGAGTAGCAGCATTCCAGCATCTCAAAGAATAGCAAGATTCTGGAACCCCAATGAGAGCAACATTCCAGAGCTGAGATTGTGATGTCATAATGCCTCATTCCAGAGTGCCTCAGAGACAACCTCATCAGTGATGTTACAATGGCTTGATTGTCTTATACGTGGCACACATAAGAGCCTAAGAACAGCCAAACTGGGTCAGACCAATGGTCTATCTAGCTCAGAATGCTGTTTCCACAGTGGTCAATCCAGGTCCCTAGTACCTGGCCAAAACCCAGAGTAGCAACATTCCATAGAGAATCTCAAAGAATAGCGAGATTCTAGAATCCCAAAGAGTAGCAACATTCCCTGCTACCCGGTATCCAGGGCAAGCAGTGGCTTCCCCCGTGTCTTTCTCAATAACAGACTATGGACTTTTCCTCCAGGAAATTGTCCAAACCTTTCTTAAAACCAAGAGCTCTCACAGACATGCAGTCATTGACCATTTGCAAATGGGATCAGGACCTTTTTAGATCACCTCTGAATTTGCAGCACTCCAGTTGTCCCTTTGCACCTCAAATTAATATCAGTGTCTCTGTCTTTGGTTATTTTCTTATATTGTCTATAATCACATTTGTCTTCTGTCTGGAACTTGGCTTTTTAACTTTTCTCAAAAGGAAGCTTTTTTCCTTTGGACCCAGATTCTTCTAGGCCCTAGGGCGGTGGTTCCCAAAGCTGTCCTAGGGGGGATCCCTAGCCAGTTAGGTTTTTGGCATATCTACAATGAATATTCAATGACAGACGTTTGTATGCAGTTGAGGTTACAACACCATTACCAGATCTCTGGTTGTAGTTCCATATTGAAACACTTGAAACCCAATTCCAAAACTTTAACTCAGATATGCACACTTTGAAAAAATACGTACTAACAAGTGAAAACCTTTATACAGGGTGCTTGGTGCAGTAAAAGCAATCTGTGTTTATCTCATGCTGAAAGTCTCTGAAGGAGTTACGTTGGATCATTAAATGACAAAAAGATAGAAGGGGTACTCGGGCAGGATAAAGGCATAGAAAAAATATTGTGAATTTGCTGCTTTGACTATATCAAGAAGGCCACTGGGAAGAAGAAAAACAAAAGGGCACTCAGGAAGTTAGTCCATAGTAGAAAGCAGGGCATAGAATGGGAGGTAACTGTGTTGAGTCCACTAGGAAACAATCATCATAACATGGTCAGATTTGAGCTGATATCTGGAGTGACTCTGCTAAAATAATCTACTGTAGAGGCACTTAATTTTCAAAAGAGCAACTATGATAAAATGAGGAAAATGTTTAAAAGGTTAGGGATGTAAAACAGGTATGGACGTTATTTAAAAATACCATTGCGGAAGTCCAGACCAGACGTATTCCATGTATTAACAAAGATGGAAACAAGAGTCGGCATGGCTAAAAGGTGAGGTGAAAGAGGCTTTTGGAGCCAAAAATACATCCTTTACAGCAATGTAGAGCAAACTGTATGCTTCCAGAGATTTCAGGTGTGCCGCAACACACTGGCGAGGAGGAGAGATATCGCCTAATAGCAAATATCCCTCTCCTAACCAAGATGCTCGAGTCCATCATATCGACACAACTCTCATCCTACCTAGAGAAATTCTCCATTCTCTTACCCTACCAATATGGCTTTCGTCCCAATTTCAGCACCGAATCCCTACTAACCTCCCTAATCTCTAAGGTCCAACAACTTCACTCCCGCAACAAGTTCGCTGTCCTCTTGCAATTTGACCTCTCTGCCGTTTTCGACGTTGTCCATCACGACATTCTACTCTACCAACTTTCCGAGATTGGCATCACCTCCACCGTCCTTGAATGGTTCTCAAAATTCCTTCGCTCCCGCTCCTACATTGTCAACATGAATGGTACCTCTTCCTCCCCCTGGACACCAATCTGTGGAGTCCCGCAAGGTTCACCTCTTTCTCCTATCCTCTTCAACATTTATATGTCCTCCCTAAAACTCCTCCATCTATCCCCCCTTGAAACAATTTACACCTATGCTGATGACATCCTTGTCCTTCTCGAGACTGATTCGAACCTCACCGATCTCCCATTGAACATATCCTCCTGTATCTCAAACCTCCAATCTTGGGCCCACTCCGTCCAAATGAAATTGAACGAATCCAAGACAAAACTACTTTGGCTTGGCCCAAAATTAGCTCAGCTACCCCCCTCAATCCCACTGCCTTCCGGCTCCTCTCTGCAGCTCGAATTCTCCAATAAGGTCCTAGGCGTCATCATTGATTCTACACTGTCCTTCAACGACCACCTCAACTCCCTGGTAAAAAAATGCTATTTCAGCCTTCACATGCTGAGATCAGTAAGATCCTGTTTCCATCAAAATCATTTTGCCGTTCTCGTCCAATCCATCATCCTCTCCAGACTGGACTATTGCAATTCCATCTTCATATGCCTAACGAAGAAAAACCTCCACAGACTCCAGCGGATCCAAAACGCCAAGGCCAAACTTATCTTTTCTAAAAGTAAATTCGATCACGTCTCACCACTCCTTTCCAAGCTCCACTGGCTTCCAATAACTTCCAGAGTCCACTTCAATTGCATCAGCCTAACCTTCAAGATCCTCCACGGCATCCTTCCTCCATTAATTCCTCTATCCTGGAATTCCTCGAATCTTAGTACCTCCAGACCTACCCAAAAATCGAAACTATCCTTCCCCTCATTAAAAGGCATCTCCCACCCAGGAAAACTGGGGACTTCCCTCCTCTTCAGATTCACCAAGCTCTGGAATAACCTCACCTCCCCCCTTCGGAACCTGAGTGCTCTCCAACCCTTCCGCAAACATCTGAAAACCTGGCTCTTCTCTAAAATCTAACCTCTCCCCCTCTCTCACATCCTAACCTTCCACCATTCTTCTCCCCTCCGATCTTCATCTAACCCTTTCCCTAGAGTTCCTTTCTTATTACTATCCCTGTAAACCGTGCCGAGCTCCACGACCATGGAGATGGTGCGGTATAAAAACCTAAGGTTTAGTTTAGTTTAGTTTAGAGAGTCATCCACGCTGGCTGACTGCCTACAGGATGTGCCTCTCGCAGCGAGAGGCACATTCTGTAGGAAGTCAGCTGGCACAGATGACTCTCCTCTGTGCCGGCGTCTCTCCTCCTCTCCCCGCACTTCCAGGATCCCTCCATCGAAGGGATGGGCCTTAGCACATGCGCGGACATCGATGTGGTGACATCATGCATACACGTGATGTCATTACGTCGAAGTCCGCTCACTTCCAGGTGCCTTCCAGCCAGGGCATTGGATTAGTGTGCGCTGGCCAGAAAGTTTGCAAGACACTGCTTCAAAGAATGGAAAAAGGACCCAAATGAAGAAAATAAGAAGAGAAATAAGCATTGGCAAATTAGATGCAAAGCACTGATAAAGCTAAAAAAGAATATAAAGAGAAACTTGCTAGAGGGGAAAAAACTCAAAGTAACAATTTTTTCAGACACATAAGAAGTAGAAAACCTGTGATGGAATCTGTAGGACCATTGGATGATCAACGAGCAAAATGGGCGCTCACGGAGGATAATTCTATAGTGGTGAGAATAAATGAATTCTTTGCTTTGGTCTTTACAAAAAAAGATGTAAGAGTTCTACCTGAACCATAAATGGTTTTCTGGTTTTCGAGAGTAATGATGCAGAGGAACTGAAAGAAATCTCAGTGAACCAAATTGACAAGTTAAAGAGTGATAAATCACCTGGATCAGATGGTATACATCCCAAGGTACTGAAAGAACTCAAACTTGAAATTGCTGATCTGCTGTCAGTGATCTGTCACTAAAAATTGTCTGTAGTACCTGAAGATTGGAGGGTGGTCAATGTTACGCCGATTTTTTAAAAAGGGTTCCAGGGGACACCAACGTTAGATTTAGCAGTTGTGCCACATAAGATAAGTGTTGCTGCCCTCATTAAAATGAACACAAGTCATATGTTGTATAATTTAAAAATTATATTTATTTAAGGGTTCGGAAGGAGGTTTTGATTTAAATGATTATACAACCGTGTTCACAAAGGATGTGGATTTGAAATAACATATAAGTTATAGGAGGTCCTATGAACTGAATCTGTTGTTTTATAAGATATATCAACCTCCTAGCTAATTCAGTATTTGGAAGAGGTTTAAATGTGGGTGCGCTAATAGCCTATATATTAGAATTGCAGATAGTAGGTTGTAATGTATAAAAATTAGGAATTGTGCAGCATTAGTTTTCAATAAAAGAAAGCAATATGGTCTAATTATCCATTAATCCCATTTTTTTTTGTTTTTTTTAAAATATATCTAGTAAGGGGTGGATATATATTGTGGCCGGGCCAGGCCAAGCCCCAAGCAAGTGGTAAAACCCGGCTTAGACCACAGGCAAGATTTTTGTGGGCCTTTTATGTGGTCGGTGAAAGGAAAACCCGGACACTGGATTCAGTTCAAACAAAACTTTCTCGGGTTTATTATAAGGAAAAAGAAAATCCCAAAACATAAACTGCTTTTCATAGTCACTAGTCACACAGTTCATTTTATATAATTCCAGTGGCTGTTGAAATATAGTCCAGGGACTGGACAGTCCTTGTCACCACTTTATAAGCAAAAGAAAATAAAAATAGGACTTCTCCGTCCCTCAATAGGCTAGTATACTGTTCTTCAACCGCTGGTCCACAGAAAATTCCTGCCTATCCGCACAGGGCCAGCAAGATCGACAGCTGAAGTCCGTGCAGGGCCAAAGAGATCATGGGGAGCCTCCGACAGTGTGCTTTCTCCCCTCCCAGCAGCTCTCCTTACTTACCAGCGCAGCGATTCAGGAAGGCAGCCTTGGGGCTTTTGCTGAGTCGCAGCCGCCTCTGATAATGCAACTTCCTCTTTCCTCAGAGGCGGCGCGATCCAACAAAGGACCCGAGGCTGTCTTCCTGAATCGCTGCGCTGGTAAGTAAGGAGAGCTGCTGGGAGGGAAGAAAGACACTGTTAGAGGCTGGGAAGCTGCTGGGCATGATAAAAAAAAAAAAAGGGGACAGCTGCTACTGGACCTGGAGGGAAGGATAAGGAGAGATGCTACTGGGAGGATAGAGGGAAAGGAGTCTGGAAGCTGCTGGGCAAGGGAAAAAAAGGGACAGATGCTACTAGACCTAGAGAGGGAGAAGGAGAGATGCTGCTGGGAGGGGAGGAGGGAAAGGAGTCTGGGAAGCTGCTGGGCAAGGGAAAAAAAGGGACAGCTGCTACTGGACCTGGAGGGAAGGAGAAGGAGAAATGCTGCTGAGAGGGGAGGAGGGAAAGGGAAGGGAAGAGAGTTACTGCTGGACAGTGGGAGGAGGGAAGGGAGAAGAAAAAAGGAAGGAAACAGCTGGTAGGGAGATTAGAGGAGGAGAAGGGGAGAGACAGGAATGAGATGGGAAGGGGGATCAGCAAAGAAATTGAAAGGGGCAAAGATGCTAGATCTGGTGTAGGAGAGATAAAAATGAAGAGAGCAGTGAAGCTAGAATGAATCATGTAAAAAGGAGAGAGTGGGCATAGGCTGGATGGAAAGGGAAGAAGGGCATAGAAAGAAGACAAATACCATATGGAAGGGGTAGAGGTCAGACAGTAGATGGAAGGGGTAGATGCTGGATTGAAGAGACAGAGAGGGCAGACACTGGAAGAGAGTGAAAAGAAGATGAAAGCAGAAACCACAGACAACAAAAGGTAGAAACTTATTTCTATTTTGTAATTAGAATATATCAAATTTGAAATATATATCCTGCTAGCGCTGGTGTTAGACATAACTGGGGACTGCAAAGTCCAGGCAGTGGCTTAGGGCTCTCTCTGACCAGGGGGGCAGTTGCCCTAGTTGCACTTCCCTAACCCTATTCCTGCTATGTGTGACTGCGGTATTCTGTTAGCATGATATTTCTGTGTAGCATTCTATAATAATTTGGCTTATTCAGTTTTCTTGATAGCAGAGGGGATATATGTGAAGGGGAGGAGAGACAGTGGTTTTGTTGATCCTTGCTCTGTATTATTTGTATTTATAAAATGACAAATTGTACAGAATATTGTTTCTTTTTATACTTTAATAAAATACATTCAATATAAAATCATAACTGAGGCTTATGCGGATGGGATCAGATGATTTGCGGGGACCGAGTTCACAGAGACGGGGCGGAAATGGGGGTTTTAAATTTCAGTCCTAGTAGTTTGCCGGTCCACAAAATAATTTTTTTTTTCCCGCCGGTCCATAGGTATAAAAAGGTTGAAGAACACTGGGCTAGTAGGTCCTTCTTAGGGCCACTGGCTATTTTATACCACAGTCCTGGCCAGCACAGCTCTGGCACTTCAGGTGCCAACACTTCTCTACACTATAGGATAAGAGAAAAAACTTCTTTTGCCTTTTATTACTACTAGCAATTTGTCCCATTAAGGACTTTCCCAGCCCGCACTGCAGTCTGTGTGGA
Organism: Geotrypetes seraphini; assembly: GCF_902459505.1. Taxonomy (NCBI): domain Eukaryota; kingdom Metazoa; phylum Chordata; class Amphibia; order Gymnophiona; family Dermophiidae; genus Geotrypetes; species Geotrypetes seraphini. Next base: position 23,677,681 of record NC_047087.1, on the reverse strand, counting down.
AGCAAACCCTTTTCACATAGCTGTTCAGGCCCTCCCAAATGCTACCACAGTCCTTGAGCTTTTGGTTACTAAGGGACCTTGCTTGCTAATAAGGCTTGTAAGCCTGGTTTAAACGGGCAGGCTCTGCTGCCTTGCTGCTTCTATGGCATTAATTAAGCACAGGCTTCTCTGTGCAGTCTTCACTTACGATGGAGGAATGTCACAGCTTATAACTTTTAAATCAAGTTTCCATACATTCCTCTGGCACACTTAACTATGCTTCAGCCTCACTGCACCACCCCCCACCCTGGGTCACTGGTGCTATAATCGTTGTCTTCAGTCCCCATGCATTTCTCTGCTTCACTCTCCACCTTCCATCCCCCTCTCTGGGTGTTTGGGAAAGTTTCCTGGCCATGTTCTTCTCCGTCTGAAAGAACCTCTAGCTCTACCCCCTCAGGCTCCCCTGGGAATTCACAATACCTAGTTGGCCTGTTGAATTCACAATACCTAGTTGGATTCCTCTCCCTGCTTGTTGGCCTGGGACAATCGCACACTCCTGGTGGTTTGCAAAGGGCGTTGGGCTGCTCTCAGTGTGCTGCTTTCTGCCTCCCTTGTTAGAGTCAGCTGGGGATAATTTATTCACCCGCCTTCCTCCTGCTTGACTGCACCACCCCCTTCTGTGTTGACTCTGTTTCTCCTTAGAGCAGGGAAAGGAATACCGGTAATAGGGGATAGATAGTGTTTTATGTGCCCTCCCTGCTGGAATTCCTGGTTGTGTGACATCACCTGCCTTTTCTCCCTTCTGTCTTAACCTAGGGCATTTAGCAGGGTACACAGGCTTTATTTTAGGGATTGCAGGTTTGAGGGCTGTATTCTTGACTGGGCTAGCAGTCTTTTTAGCCGTAACAGAAGCTTCCCTGTCACATAATGCATTTACATAAAAAGATCCAATTTTTTTTTTTTGTATTTTCAGTTTGAACTACTGGCATGCAGCCAAAAACAGTTGACTGCACTGCTTCTTTAAAATATTCTATAAACCACTAACAAGGTCTAATCAGAGGTGGACTGTAGGGGATGTGCAGAGGCTCATTGTAGGGGCCTCATTTGCGTAAGTCAGTAGAAGCTAATAAGTAAGGTGTGTGCAAAAACCAGAGTCACTCAGTGGTAGAAGCTGGAACTTGGTCTAACATCAAAGGATGCAAAAGGTGAGGAGAGATAATTCTAAATAGAATCTGTTTCTGGGGAGCGAAAAAAGCATTTCTTTTTAAATTATAAAAAGAAAATTACAGCGGGGTGCTAGAAAAAAAATCAAAGGAAGATAATATGTAAAGAAAAGGTTCTTAAGTACAAATTCTTGAGTGGAGTAGAATGGGTACAAGTGGATCGATTTTTCACTCCGTCAAAAATTACAAAGACTAGGGGACACTCAATGAAGTTACAGGGAAATACTTTTAAAAACTAATAGGAGGAAAAAAATTTTTCACTCAGAGAATAGTTAAATTCTGGAATGCGTTGTCAGAGGCTGTGGTAAGAGCAGATAGCATAGCTGGTTTTAAGAAAGGTTTGGACAAGTTCCTGGAGGAAAAGTTCATAATCTGTTATTAAGACATGGGGGAAGCTACTGCTTGCCCTGGATTGGTAGCATGGAATGTTGCTACTCCTTGGGTTTTGGCCAGGTACTAGTGACCTAGATTGGCCACTGTGGTCTTACCCAGTATGGCTGTTCTTATGCTCTCATGTGTGCCAAGTATAGGACAATCAAGCCATTGTAACATCACTGATGAGGTTGGCTCTGAGGCACTGTGGAATAAGGCATTATGACATCACAATCTCAGCTCTGGAATGTTGCTCTCATTGGGGTTCTGGAATCTTGCTATTCTTTGAGATGCTGGAATGTTGCAACTATTTGGGTTTTTGCCAGGTACTTGTAACCTGAACTGGCCACCGTGAAGATGAAATATTGGGCTAGATGGACCATTGGTCTGACCCAGTAAGTCTATTCTTATGTTCTTACATTAGCTCTGCTTTGTTATCAGTGGGGTATTTGCACACTGAGGAGTGAAGTGGCCTTACTGGTTAGAGCAGTGGGCTGATGATAATCAGGCATGCCTGGTTCAGATCCCGCTACTACTACCACTTAACCTTTCAATATCTCAAGGACAAGCTTAGACTATGCACTCAGAGCATAATGAAATACCTAATGTAGCTGAATGTAACTTATCTTGAGCTGCTACAAAAAAAAGGTGAGGGCTAAATTCAAATCTCTTTTGGAGATGCCACTAGAAAACTATTCTTTTAAACTTTGCATTTACTCATGAATTTCCTCCCTGGTCAATTCCTTTCTCTTTTTTTCTATGGGAGTAGAGGTTAGCATTAGCACCGTCATGCCCTAAATAGGATTTATAGAAGGGTTTAAGTCCCGATGCCTTATGAGATGCTTCTTTTGCAGTCATATCGTTTACATATAGATTTTCTGATTGGAGAAAAGAGGCTTCTAGTCCTAGCGCCCACGGCAGTCATAGGAGTTAAAAAGAATTTAGATTCAAAGCCTACTGCTAAGAAGCCAATCATTTTTATTTAGTAATATATCACAGAATACTGTATTTTTTGGACCATAGGATGCACTGGACCATAAGACGCACCCATCTGTAGAGGAGGAATAACCAAGAAAAAAAAAATTGGGTTCAGAATATTTTTCTTCTTGGTTTTTCCTCCTCTACACGTAAGTGCATCTGGTGGTCTGGTGCTAGGATGCCCAAAGCTGCCCAAAGCCCGCAGCCCAAAGCCGCCCGAAGCCTGAAGCTGCCCACAGCTGCCCAAAGCCACCAGAAGCCACCCGCAGCCCGCAGCCACCCAAATCCTGAAGCAACCTGCAGCCTGCAGCTGCCCAAGGCCCTCCGGTACCTTTTTTATTGGCAGTGGTCCAGCGCGGTCTCCTGGACGGCTACCTTTGTCTTAGAAGAGTGGTGCAGGAACTGACTGCAGCCAATCACAGAGCGGCGCAACCAGGCAGAAAGCGCAAAGGTCACACTTCTGCGTTGTGCGTCGCTCTTCTAAGACAAAGGCAGCCGTCCAGGAGACCGCGCTGAACTACTACCACTAATAAAGGTACCGGGGGTGGGCGCGCAGTGTATTCGATCCATAACACGCACCCCCTTTTCCACCCCCTTTTTGGGGGTGGAAAAAGTGCTTCTTATGGTCCGAAAAATACGGTATTTACGTTTACTGCACTGGGAGTGTGTGCTGCAGGGGTTAGAGCTGCTGCCTCAGCACCTGAGGCTCTGGGTTCAAATCCCTCACTGCTCCTAGGTACACTAGATAGAGTTTGAGCCCACCGGGACAGATAGGGAAATATGATAAATAAAACCAGACAAACCTACCATGCATTCCGAAAATCTATCAAAACCGCTCTGTTTGACAAATTCATCACCTAAACAGACCATTCCGCGCTCTCTACGCTTTTTCCCCCTTCAAACCCCTAAGCAATTCTTCAGGCAATTCCTACCCCCCTTACTTTTCCTCCCCTACAACCCTTTTCTCCTGTAACTTTCCCCTCATGCATTTGTAATTCGCTGAATGTCCAGCCTTCTCTTGATGTGAACCGCCTAGAAGTCGACTGACTATGGCGGTATAGAAAAATAAAGTTATTATTATTATTATAAAGTACCTGAATGTAAACCACTTAGGATATAAATAATAAAATAAATAAATAAGTCTTAGGTTTGTTTCATTTTTGTGTTTGTTGGCATTACACATACACCAACCCCCTCTTCTACAAAGCCGCACAGCAAAAGCCCCGAAGGCCTTTAAATCTCTATGGGCTTCAGGGCCATTACCACGGCTTTGTAGAAGAGGGGGCAAGTGTTTGTACTGTGTATGACATGTGAACCCTGAATTATGCCTGTTAGTATAACTGTATTGGTAGTGCATATGGGTTGGTTGGTTGGTTTGTTTTTTAAATCTCTGTTCAATTCTGAGGATCCACACTACTTTGGACATGCATTATGTTTGGGAGTAGCTTGGAGGAATATAAGTGAAAAAGGGTTTGCTTGCAAGCAGAAAGGGTGGAATTCTAGTCGTGAGGTGTGGCAAAAAAAAAAAAAAGTGTCTGAGAAAACAAAAGTGTAAAAGTTGTTACTGAGAGAAAAACATGTTTAGGAACAGAATATAAGAGACATTGTGAGCATCCATCAGGCAGAGCAATGTACACATTAGAATTGACCTAAGTTGTTTTAAATTAGAGCACTGCCATCCTTGGTGTGAAAAGCAGTGCTAAACCTTTAAAAGTAACATTCGCATGTGAAACTTTAACCAGTGTTTATAAATAGTTGTCTGATACGTGTCAAAAAATCTCTGTTCCAATAAGCTTTCTGATTTTCCTTCAAGCATAAAAATACAGTGATACCTTGGAATCTGAACTTAATCCGTTCCAGAACCCCGTTCGAGTTTCATAGCGTTCGAGTTCCAAGGCAGTTTTTCCCATTGAAAATAACAGAAACTGGATTAATCCGTTCCTGGGTCCCCCAAACTCAAATTTTAACAGAAAATACACTGGATTTTAAGGTAAAATATTAACAAATATTCCAAAGCAGCATTCAGATTCTGAGGCACAAACGCACACATTCAATGTGCAGGGCGTTCGGATTCCGAAGCAAAGTTCAGATTCCAAGACAAAACTTACTACAAAAAAAAGGTTCGGATTCCAAGTCGTTCGAGTTCTGGGGCGTTCGGATTCCGAGATACCACTGTATTTTATATGAGAGCCACAATTGTTTCTATGGGAAGTAAGTGGGAGTTAAATGACTTCCTCAATTTCAGTCCACACTGATACCACTTGCAGCAATAAGTAAATATATTTGGGAGCATAATCGAAACATAGAAACATGATGGCAGATAAAGGCCAAATGGCCCATCAGCTGCTCAGCCCCAGTAACCATTATCTCTTCCTCTCCCTATTGGCTAAGGCTCTTTACACCCACATTGTGATATCATAGAACTTTATTAAGATTGAAACACAGAAACATGACGGCAGATAAAGGACTGAAGGGGATAGACTTAGTAGATAAGGGCAGGTTGTTCACCCTCTCCAAGGTAGAGAGAACGAGAGGGCATTCTCTAAAGCTAAAAGGGGATGGATTCCGTACAAACGTAAGGAAGTTCTTCTTCACCCAGAGAGTGGTGGAAAACTGGAACACTCTTCCGGAGGCTGTTATAGGGGAAAACACCCTCCAGGGATTCAAGACAAAGTTAGATAAGTTCCTGATGAACCAGAACGTACATAGGTAAGGCACGACTCAGGGCACTGGTCTTTGACCTACTGGCTGCAACTGGAGTGGACTGCTGGGCATGATGGACCACTGGTCTGACCCAGCAGCGGCAATTCTTATGTTCTTGGGGTGCATGGCTATTTGTGAACATGTCTATAGGATGGGTGGGAGACAGTAGTGGAATATGTAGGGCACCTCAGGCTCACTCTTAAACTCGCTCATTTATGTCATGAGAACTGTTTTTCCAGATCTCTGCTTTCACAACGATCACTCTTTGAGTTTTCTACTTGCCTGCCAATGGCTGTAAAGCAGTGATCCCTAGACTATGGGTTAGGCCCCCACATGGAGCACCTTGGGAAGAATAACCCAAATCATAGTTACCAGGTGCTAGAGTCTACCTTAGGGGTCAGGGCCCAAGAAATGGATCTCGGTGTCACAGTAGACAATACGCTGAAACCTTCCATCCAACGTACGGTATGAGGAAAGACTACAGAGGTTAGGAAAACAGACGGCCAAGAAGAGATATAATTGAAGTCTACAAGATCCTAAGTGGTGTAGAACGGGTACAAGTGAATTAATTTTTTTACTCCATCAAAATTTACAAAAACTAGGACAGTGTTTTTCAACTTCTTCAAGCCCTTAGATCGAAAAATTTTCAACCGAGTACCCCCGAGCTCTGAGCAGCAGAGATTTTGAAATGGACATTTTATTGTTAAATAATAAATAACTAGGCAACATTCATAACAAATACAGGTCACTGAAACTAGCATACAGACCAAGGCATACTTGGCATGATCTGTTATATTTCATCCTCTTCTAAACTGGCCCCTTGACAGGTGGTGTGTCGTTCGTACAAACTGAGTGAAAATGAAGAATGACACTAAGACAGGGCCTATTTATAAGAACAGGAGATCTCAACATAAGTTGCCATTAGTGACCGATATAGTTTCATCTTTTCTCTAGGAAAATGAAACATGAAATCTGATTGGTCACCTTGGGCAAGTTCTCCCATACACACCCATGTGCCCTCTGCCATTCTCTCTTTCAGACATACACACATATATCCCATGTGCCCTCTGCCCTTCTCTCTCTCTCACTCACACACACATGTGCATATCCCATGTACCCTCTGCTCTTTGCTCAACACATCCCACCTGCCTCAGCCACTCTGCCCTTTTCTCTCTAACAGCTTGTTGAAAGGATCGAAAGGGTCCAGAGAAGGGACCAGAGAAGAGCGATTAAGATGGTTAAGGGGTTGGAGGAGCTGCCGTACAGCGAAACATTAGAGAAATTGGGCCTCTTCTCCCTCGAACAGAGGAGACTGAGAGGGGACAAGATCGAAACATTCAAGGTACTGAAGGGGATAGACTTAGTAGATAAGGACAGGTTGTTCACCCTCTCCAAGGTAGGGAGAACGAGAGGGCACTCTCTAAAGTTAAAAGGGGATAGATTCTGTAAGAACATAAGGAAGTTCTTCTTCACCCAGAGAATGGTAGAAAGCTGGAACACTCTTCCGAAGGCTGTTATAGGGGAAAACACCCTCAAGGGATTCAAGACAAAGTTAGACAAGTTCCTGTCAACAAGAATGGGCGCTGATAGGGCTAGTCTCGGTTAGGGTGCTGGTCTTTGACCAGAGGGCCACAATGTGAGCAGACTGCTGGGCACGATGGACCTCAGGTCTGACCCAGCAGAGGCACTTATGTTCTTATGTAGGTGGGGGGGAAGGGATATGTACTTATTATATCAGTTGATGGAATTGATTGTTGTCTATCTTGTAAACTGTTTGATATGTTGCACTTTGTGTCGGTTCTTAAAATGAATAAAGATTTGGGAAAAAAAAGAGACAGTACATGGGCTTCATTTTATAATTTCCAGATCGACCCTCCCCTAAATTATGCTTCCAGTTAATGCTGAAGCATCTCCAAAGGCACAATGGGCCTGATATTCAGCCTGCGGCAGGCAGCGCTTTTGCTGTCCACCACCGTCATTAAGCCCAGATATTCAATGCCGAGCCATTTCCAGCAGCTGGCATTGAATATCTGGTTTTATTTTTAGCTGTGGCAACATAACCGGTTATGCCAATATTTGGCACTAACTGGTTAAGTGCTTAGCGGCTAAAAATAAGCCTGCTATTTATGTGGCCTTTTTTAGCCACTTAGGCCTCCTCTTACGAAACTGCAATAGCAGTTTCTAGTGCGGGGAGCCACGCTGTGAGCATCGGGAGCAGCACGGACCATTCAGCACAGCTCCCTGCGCTAGAAACTGCTATCGCAGTTTCATAAAATAGCCAGTTTGGCACTGTAAACCGTTCTGAGCTCCCCTGGGAGAACGATATAGGAAAATTTGAATTAAAAAAATTGAATTAGAAACATAGAAACATAGAAATAGACGGCAGATAAGGGCCACAGCCCATCTAGTCTGCCCACCCCAATGACCCTCCCCTACCTTTCTCTGTGAATAGATCCAAGTGTCTATCCCATTTGGCCTTAAAATCAGGCACGCTGCTGGCCTCAATAACCTGAAGTGGCAGACTATTCCAGCGATCAACCACCCTTTGAGTGAAAAAGAATTTCCTGGTGTCCCCGTGCAGTTTCCCGCCCCTGATTTTCCACGGATGCCCCCTTGTTGCCGCGGGACCCTTGAAAAAGAAGATATCTTTTTCCACCTCGATGCGGCCCGTGAGATACTTGAATTTCTCGATCATGTCACCCCTCTCTCTGCGTTCCTCGAGTGAGTACAGCTGCAACTTATCCAGCCGTTCCTCGTTTGGGAGATCCTTGAGTCCCGAGACCATCAGGGTGGCCATTCTCTGGACCGACTCCAGTCTCAGCACATCCTTACGGTAATGCGGCCTCCAGAATTGTACACAGTATTCCAGGTGGGGCCTCACCATGTCTAGCTGGCTATGTCATGTGGTTAGCCACTAACTGTGAATATTTAGTGGGAGTTAGGCAGTTATCTCCCACTGAATATCCACAGTTAGGCGTCAATATGTTATTTAACCAGCAAGAAATCATTCCTGACCAGTTCAATCGTTTTGAATATCCAGGGGAATCATCTTTCTTTTTTTTTTTTTTTTTGGTCATATCAAACATCTTAGGGTAGAGAAGAGCCCAATGTAAAGGTGTCAGACAGCTAAGATAAACATTCTCCTACTGTATATTGGAGTGAAGTCTGGGATCCATGCAGAAAACAGCAGTGATGATTTTTTTCTCCCAGGGTTCCTCCTTCCAATCTACTACTACTAATCACTTATATAGAGCTGAAAGGCATGCGCAGCACTGTACATTTTCACATTTAGAGACAGTCCCTGCTCGGAAGAGCTTACAATCTAACTTGGATAGACAGACACGACATATAGGGTGGGGGATGCAGAACCTAAGGTGAAAGGAGTTAGGAGTTGAAAGTGTTCAAGGCCCAGTCTGCCACACTTTACCACAAAAGGAATTCCTCTTTCATACTGCACATCAAGAAAAAATTCTTGGGGTCACTACAGCTAATACACAATCATTTCACTCCCATACTTTGACCCTTTATCTTTCAGACTATTAGGGCTCCTTTTAAGAAGGCGCATTAGCGGTTTAACGTGCGTAATACCGCGCGCTAAGCCGCCGGCCGGGCTAGCCGCTACCGCCCCCCTCTTGAGCAGGCGGTAGTTTTTCGGCTAGCGCGGGGGTTAGCGCGTGATGAAAAGTCACATGCGTTAAAGCCACTACCGTGGCTTCGTAAAAGGAGCCCTTAGTGCATATTTGATTACTGTAATATTGTTTATTTGGGAGCCCCAAAGAAAATTTTGAGAAAATTAAGAATAGTACAGAATAGGGCTGTTCGATTGATATTTGGGCTGAAGAAAAATGACCATATTAGTCCTTACTATTGACTGCTGCATTGGCTCCCGGTGGAAGTACGAGGACTATTCACATTTTCTTGCATCTGTTTTAAGCTGGTTTGGGGGATTTGCCCCAAGTTATCTTTTATCTCATTTTTGTGCTATACAGTCCAACGAGGATAACTAGGAATTCCAATTTATTTGTTAATCCAAAAATTACTGGCTGCAGATATAAGACTTTTTTGGACATGACTCTTGCATTTCAAGCAACTTGGTGGGGTAATCAAGTCAGCGTTGTTTGATACATTTATTTCCTAAATGGGGACATCATTGTTAATCAAAATTTTATATTGAATATTTTAGGAATTCTGTTGTATTTTTAATTAATTGTATTTCGCTGATTGTCCAGCCCTCTTCTGTGTAAACCGCCTAGAATTCGATTGATTGTGGCGGTATAGAAGAATAAAGTTATGTTCTGTTATATTTCTAGGATTGCTTCATCTTCTTTTCTTTACTCTATGTCAACTTTGCTCTATCCGCTCTTATCCAAATCGCAATAGCCTACGCATTCTCTTGCACTCTCTCTACTAGTCTCGAAGCTTGATTATTGCAACTCTATTCTAATAGATCTTGCACACTACCAGCTTCATAGGTTACAACTTGTCCAAAACACTGCAATTCCTCTGCTATTCAACTGCTCCAAATGTGGTCATATTAACCCCCGCTTAAAAATAGAGCACATTCTTCCAATTCCATTCGTATAGGATTCCATTCAAATTCAACATCCTTTCTTAGCAGATCCAAATTTCAGAACATTCCTCTTTTCAGGCTACTTTACTGTTTCTCATGTTTGCAGAGCATCCTCCGTTCAGCCTCGGCAAAATCTTTTTGGCAGTCCCTTCTTTTAGACATGTGTTTTTAGACACACCTAGAAACTCATGCTGCTCTGTTATAACCCCGAGACTATGGAATTCACTTCCTTTATACCTCAGGAAAGAGCAATCATTCAAAATATTCAAATCTCAACTAAAATCCTATTATTTCGCATTGGCATTTAACTAGTATACTGATGTAACTTGAAGTATAAGATCCTTAATTACACTCTGTGCTAGAGCTGTAAACTTTTTCCATCTCTTCCGTTTGATATTATCCTTCTCTTGTTAGCCCTAATATACTTTGGGCTCCTTCTATCAAACCACGCTAGCGGGGTTAACACGCACAATGTTTCATCACGCGTTAACCCCCCGCGCTGGCCTAAAAACTAATGCCTGCTCAAGGGTTCCTGGTCGGGGAGGTTTGCCTTCAGGCAGGAGGGCTTGGGATCTCTCCTACTGGGGACGATCATGGGTTTGGGCGGGAAGGGGGTGTTTGCCGGCAACAGAGTTTGGAATCCCTCCTGCCGAGGACAATCGTGGGTTCAGGCGGGGGGGGGGGGTGTTTGCCAGTAGGAGGGCTTGGGATCCCTCCTGCCGGGGATGATCGCAGGTTCGGGCAAGGGGGAGGTTGGCCGGCAGGAGGGCTTGGGATTCCTCCTACCATGATCAGAGTGGGGGAGGGGACGGTTAAAGGATTCTGTAACCAGCGTTGCTTTTGACAGACACCAGTTGCAGAATCCTGCTTTTATGCCCCTCAACGCTTTTACAATTAGGAGATCTGTTTCAGATAGTTTAGAAACAAAATATAAATCTACCCATGTGTTTTGCAATTTAGCTTTGTTTGCTATTTATTTATTTATTTAAAATATTTATAATCCGCTTAAAGCCTAAGGGGCTCATAATCAAAAAAAAAAAAAAGTCTACAAAGTGGCCTAAATGGCTACTTGGACGATCAAAAAGCCTGATCGTCCAAGGACCCATAATCAAAGCTGGTTTTAGACGTATCTAAAACCAGCTTAGGCCTTTCCCCTACCTCTAAATGCACAGAGAGAAAAGAGGCGTTTTTAGAGGAGGGGAAAGGGCGGGCGGTGGGCGGGAGGTGGGCCGACCTAGACCTAGGCGTGCAGCAGGTATAACCTAAACATTTGACAGGCTGCCTAGTCGGCACTTATACGTTTTGACTTAGACCAAGTCAAAACAGGTATAAGTGCCGAAAAAGGGGCCGCTGAGCTGATGGCGGCTGGCGCAATCCGCTCAGCGGCCCGGCAACCTACCCACCCCCCACCGCAACCATCGGGGCAGAAGAGATGGGTCATCTCCCCTGCAGCAATAGCGATACCACCAAATGCCGCCAAACACGGCACTTGGGATCACTAAAGCGGCAGGAGAGATGACCCGTCTCTCCTGCAGCAATCCACCTCTCCAATCGGGCCAGGAGAGAGCCCAAGCCCTCCTGGCCCCGCCTCCTGGCCCTCCTGGCTCTGGCTCTGTAGATGGTTTATTTTTCCATAATTTGAAATGATGAACTGCGAGAGCATTATGGACTTTGATATTTAAGAATACAATGTTAATAGGAAGATTATGGTTTCCTTGCATGTTAACTTTTAAAAAGTTATAGGTCAGTTTACAGTACATATTGTTAAGTCTTGTTATACCGCCAAATCTATAAAGGTCAAGGCAGTCTACAATAAAGAATATCTTGACAGAAAGGAACTACAATATCATAGGAAAGCACAACCTTACATAAAGGATTCATGGCCCATAAGAACATAAGAATTGCCTCTGCTGGGTCAGACCAGTTGTCCATCATGCCCAGCAGTCCGCTCATGCGGCGGCCCTTTTGATCAAAGACCACCGCCCTAACTGAGACTAGTCCTTGTTCAGTAGGAACTTGTCTAACTTAGTCTTGAATCCCTGGAGGGTGTTTTCCCTTCTAACATCCTCCGGAAGAGCGTTCCAGTTTTCCACCACTCTCTGGGTGAAGAAGAACTTCCTTACGTTTGTACGGAATCTATCCCCTTTCAACTTTAGAGAGTGCCCTCTCTTTCTCTCTACCTTGGAGAGGGTGAACAACCTGTCCTTATCCCCTCTCAATCTCCTCTGTTCGAGGGAGAAGAGGCCCAGTTTCTCTAATCTTTCACTGTATGGCAGCTCCTCCAACCCCTTAACCATCTTAGTTGCCCTTCTTTTACAAAAAGCCATAGTAGTGAGTCCAAGCACGGTAAATGCCATGTAGCCCATAAGAACTGAATAGGCTGCAATACATTTGCTGTGTGGGACTCACCACTGTGGCTTTATAAAAGAGGCCCTCATTCTCTTATCCAACTATTCCCAAGTGTCCCTAGGTCATGCTGCCAAATGACACCATCCCAACATAAGAACATAAGAACTGCCATCTCCGGATCAGACCCATGGTCCATCGAGTCCGGCGATCCGCACACGCGGAGGCCCAGTCAGGTATACACCTGATGTAGTTTTAGTCACCCATATCCCTCTATGCCTCTCGTAAGGAGATGTGCATCTAATTTGCCTTTGAATCCTAGCACAGTGGATTCCTTAATAACCTCCTTTGGGAGAGCATTCCAGGCATCTACCACTCGCTGCGTGAAGCAGAACTTCCTGACATTTGTCCTGGACTTGTCCCCCCTTAGCTTCAAACCATGTCCTCTTGTCCGTGTCACGTTGGACAATGTAAATAATTTATTTTCCTGCTCTATTTTATCGATGCCTTTCAGTATTTTGAACGTCTCGATCATGTCCCCTCGCAGCCTCCTCTTCTCAAGGGAGAACAATCCCAGTTTCTTGAGTCGTTGGAAAAAGTAGTTTTTAAATCACAGAAGAAATTTAAGGTTGAAGCCTCTATTCATAAAGAAACCGGAAGTTGATTCCATTACAAGGGAGAAAAGCATAAAAAAAAGCACACTATTGGTCAAAGTTAAACAAGTCATGGAGGGAACCAGAATAGACAATCGGCACATATTAGCCATGAGAAGTGATCTACCCCAGTGGTTCCCAACCCTGTCCTAGAGTATCGCCAGACAGTCAGGTTTTCAGGACAGCCCTAATGAATATGCATGGAGCAGATTAGTATGCCTGTCTCCTCCATTATATGAAAATCTCTCTATTGCATATTCATTAGGGTTATCCTAACAACCCGACTGGCTGGTGGTCCTCCAGGACAGGGTTGGGAACCACTGACCTACCCAACACATGGAAATGAATTAAAGACACCAAATAGAAGGGGAGTGTGTGGAGCAGTGGTTAAAAGCTACAGCCTCAGCAGCCTGGGGTTGTGGGTTCAAACCCACACTGCTCCTTGTGATTCTGGGCAAGTCACTTAATTGCCCCAGATACATTAGATAGCTCGTGAGCTCACCAGGACAGACAGGGAAAAATGCTTGAGTACCTGAAAAAATTCATGTAAACCATTCTGAGCTCCCTTGGGAGAACAGTATAGAAAATTAAATAAATAAATAAAGTAAGAATTTTTTTACAAGATCTTTTTGAAATGCAGGTTGAGTAAGGGGGGAAGCAAAAAGAAAACTCTGGGGAGGGGACATAGCGATATGATGGGGATGAAAAAGAATTGACTGGTGATGAGACGAGAACAGGAACCAGATCATGTCCCCATGCTCATCTCTACCGCCAATTCCTCAAGCCTGTGACCTAATCAAAGGGAGACAACTCTATCTTGAAAACAAAATATACAAGCATGGGTTTTAAGAGATGCCGGTAAAATACCCCAACAGAAACCATCAAAATGGGTGAAATTGCAAGGGAAAAGAAACCTCTGAAAGTCATTTGAGAAGTTATGTACAAGGTACATTTAGAAGTCCCATATTAAGGTGCTTCCCCTTTATATTAATGACCTTCCCAAGTAAAGCCTTATTTTCTTTATCAGGTTTTAATTTAAGAAGCCCAATCAAACTACTGTTAATGAAGAAATAAAACGCGTCTGAAGTGGGCACTGCAGAATGATAAAAACGTTTTAAATGGTTTTGTTTAGCACTGAATAAATTCAATAAAGTGCAGTAACTGATGTGAAAAATAGAGATGTCACTAATTACAAGACTGGATTTTAAGTGCAAGCTGAGTGTCTCAAGTGGCCTCTAAAGCTGTGTAAAACCACAACTAATCCAAATTTAATTAAAACTATCCATTTAATTTAGTTTACATGTACACGAGAACTACAGTAATCCATTAAGTTTAGCCCATGTTTCCTTTTATACTGGAACAAAAAGCCCATCACAAAGGTAACACAGTTCTGTATAGAAACTTCACAGACTGTATAGAAAATGTTAAATAGGACACTATGGTTACAATCCTCAAATATCAACTTGTTTATTTCTTTCTCACTAGAGAATGATATGGGGACAAATTTAAAATCATAAGTGCAGATGAAGACAGAGCTTGCAAGCCCTCCTGGTCAGGCGACCCCCCTTACCCCCCCCCCACCCCCTCTAAGATATGGGCAGGAGAGATCCCAGGCCCTCCTGCCCTCGATGCACCCCCTTCCCACGATCGCCCCCCCCTGAACCCCCGAGACCCCCCCACCAACCCCTCGACTCCCCTCACCCCCAATCCCCCTCCCCATACCTGTACAAGTTGGCCGAACGGACGGGTCCCAAGCCTGATTAGCCCAGGTGACTCAAACCCCGCCCACAGGTGGGTCCTGAGGCGCCTGGGCCAACCGGAATCGGCCCAGTAGCCTTAGGCCCCTCCTGTGGGCGGGGCCTTAGGCACATGGGCCGGGTTGGGCAACCTGTCAAAAGGTTTGATTATACCTGCTGTACGCCTAGGTGTAGGTCGGCCCACCTCCCGCCCTTTCCCCTCCTCTAAAAACGCCTCTTTTCAATCTATGAGTTTAGAGGCAGGGGAAAGGCCTAAGCTGGTTTTAGATACGTCTAAAACCAGCTTTGGTTATGAGTACTTGGACGATCAGGCTTTTTGATCGTCCAAGTACCCATTTAGGCCACTTTTTAGACATTTGGGTTTTTTTTTATTATTATGAACCCCATATTGTATATGCAAAGTGAACTATGCCTTACAAAAGTTACCAGATCATATAACATACAATGTCTCTGGATAAAAACACAGTATACATAAAAAGAAACTGCAGAAAATAAACCAATTAGTCATACATATCAATCCTAAGATCTGGGTAAGTATCAACATCTAACCATCTTATCACATTAAAAAGATGTTTTTTGACATACCTTGTATAATCTCTCACCAATCCTTACAATCTATAGCAGGGGTGTCAAAGTCCCTCCTTGAGGGCCACAATCCAGTCGGGTTTTCAGGATTTCCCCAATGAATATGCATGAGATCTATTTGCATGCACTGCTTTCATTGTATGCTAATAGATCTCATACATATTCATTGGGAAAATCCTGAAAACCCGACTGGATTGTGGCCCTCGAGGAGGGACTTTGACACCCCTGATCTATAGAGTCTCAGGAAAATATTGCAGTCTGTATTAAAAAAAAAAAACCCTGCAAATAATAAAACAATTAGCCTTATATGTCAGTCCTAAGATCTAGGTAAGCATAATCAGGTATACTACCTAACACATTATAAATTATAGACCAACATATACTTCATAGTTGCTGCCCTAATAACAATCATCTATATAGTCCATCATTATACTAGCCCAGAACTTCCTCTCCGACGTCAGAATTGATGTCAGAGGTGAAGGCTTGTGGGTCCGTCGCTTCTACTTGCCTGGCCTGGCTCGGGGAGGCAGGAAGAACAATATTGCAAAGGCAACGCGATAGACCATTTGGGCTCCCCCTGCTCTAGAGATTCATGCGATCGTCCAGCCCTTTACCTAATAAATGCTGCCCTTTAAAGGGGAGTTTGCTGAGAGTAGCTTTAGAGGTATAATCTCCAGCCCATTGTCTAATCTAGAGCATTCTGTGAGCAGAAATGGAATAAGCTGACACCTTACACATGACACGAATAATGTCAAAGAGCATCAGCCACATATTCCTCTCCAGGGAAAAGGAGCGGAGGAATTGGCTCATCTACTTCACACTCCAAAGTACGTAGCCTGGAAAAGCAGGCACATGTTACAAAGGATGCTGCTGAGGCTGCTTTGACACCCAAAATCAATGCCTTGAAAAGTCTCCTGAGAACTACATCAACACAGCGGTCCTGCATATCTTTGAGCACCACACCTCCCTCACTTGGAAGGGAGGTGAACTTAGTAATCTGTGAACCAAATAATTCACCTTAGGCTGAGCAAACAGCTGCTGGCCTTCTTGTCCCATAGGATACAGGCGAGACATGGCTCTCGCTACCTTGAGAGACTCCCTCAGGAGAGTCCCACTGCTCCATGACTAAAACATTAATGTCCAGATGCCAGGAAAACGCAGCAGACTGAACCCTCACTCCACTCATAAGGGTGGAGGAAGTGGCAGGAACTGGCTGAGAGTCTAAATTTAGTTCATGCAAAGATTCAGAAATGAGATCCGGCAAGGCTGTGAACTTAAATAAGCGCAGGACTGTAGAATGGGTACAAGTGGATTGATTTTTCACTCCATCAAAAATTACAAAGACTCGATGAAGTTACAGGAAAATACTTTTAAAAACAATAGGAGGAAACTTTTTTTCATTCAGAGAATAGTTAAGCTCTGGAACACGTTGCCAGAGGTTGTGGTAAGAGCGGATAGCGTAGCTGGTTTCAAGAAAGGTTTGGACAATTTCCTGGAGGAAAAGTCCATAGTCTGTTATTGAGAAAGACATGTGAGAAGCCGCTGCTTGCCCTGGATCGATAGCATGGACTATTATTACTACTCCTTGGGTTTTGGCCAGGTACTAATGACCTGGATTGGCCACAGTAAGAATGGGCTACTGGGCTTGATGGACCATTGGTCTGACCCAGTAAGGTTATTCTTATATTCTTATGGCACGCAGCCATGGGGAGATGGCCCGCTTGTCCAGAATGATACACCTATTGCACTGAAATAGGCCTTCTTCTAGCCAGCCCTGGGGGTCCTTCCTTCTGTTGTGGCTTCCTTTTGCCACATGGAAGGAATGCAACAGAGGGAAAGCCTTGGAGGAAGACCTGTTCTAATAGCTGCTGGCAACTGCTAAGTTTGTAAAATCAGAGTGGAAAGGAAAGAGAAGCCTGAAAGAGGAGGAAGGTAGGAATATTTGACCCTTGGTAGAGGGAAGCCATACTGCACATAAACAGAAGGGAATGGTATAGATGAGCCATGGTACAGATAAAGGGAAGGAAAGGGAGAGACAGGCTGTACATGAAGGGAGGAATGAGGGAAAACAAGATAAACCTGCGGAGACGGCAGAGAAATTGAAGAAAGCTGAATGTGAAAGATCAGTACCAAACAGACAAAGGGCAGGAGAAAATGAAAAGGAGGCCCTGGAAACAGGAAAACAGAACCAAAGATTGGGAACAAGATGATTGGAATCATAAAATCAACAAAGGTAGGAAAAAATTATTTTATTTTCAGTTTAGTAACTGAATTATGGTGTCATGAATTTACATCTTTCAGTTTTATTTTGCACTGTACCGAGGAACGAGCATTTCTTTCTTTTTCTCTGGTGTTATAAGACGTGCAGAGTCTGGTATCTCTGCTTTTAGTTTTTGTCTGCATGATTTTTTTGCAGTTCCCTATTTTGTACTAGGTGAGAGTTATGAGTGTTCTGGATCTGCAACTGAGGTGAAGAACTCTGGTGTCTGTAAAGGAATCTTAACAGTCCACCTTGTTCCAGTTTCTTTGTAGGAGGTATATTGGTGCTTTAATGTATTTCAGTAGCATAACTAAAAGAAATAACTACTTTTGAAGGCTATAGGTATGGGTTGGGATGCAGAAGATTACTTGTGGGGAAGGGTTAGATTCCACTGGTGTGCCTTAATAATTTTTGCAACTTGTAAGTGTGCCGCAAGTCGAAAAAGGCTGAAAATCACTGCCATAAAGGAGACTAATATTAACTGCTCTCTCTGTAATAAATTTTGCAAGCACTGCCACTTTAATTCTAACCATATCTAACTAGATTTTTAAATAAAAGCTTTTTATTATTTCAAAAATATTATATTCTATCTCTCTGCCTGCTTTATAGGCAACAAAATTTATGTCTATTATACAGACATATTGTGAGTAAGTGTTTTTTTCAGACACGAACATCTTAGCTCTGCGCTAAGTCTGTGTTCTATATTAAGTAGAAGCAGGCATGGAAACATACACTTGGCAAGGCTATTCCATTAATTCATGCCAAGAACAATGATCAGCTGCAGATTTGACAAAGATGGACTCGATAAAAATGTAATTCATGAAGTGGCAAGTATCCTCAGAGATTCATTTGCAAGGGCCGGATTAAACATTTCTAGCAATCTAAGGAATTCTCCTGAAAACAAGAGGTCTATATCAGTAGAGCAAATTGTCCTAAAGACACAGGGAAGGAATCAAGAGTTTGTAAAACAATTGACAAAATGTTTTAATGAGTTAGAGTAGCAAACAAGGCATATGAAGTGACAAATGCATAAATATGGTGGGAAACAACTCATAGGCCAAGAACCACACATTGATCAAGCCAGTCACATAAATGCTTACAGAGAGGAGAAATGAAAACAAAGGATGAAAGATTGATAGTTGCAACCTAGAACAGTGGATTACAGACAAGTTGGTTCATAGCAAGCACAGAAAAAATTGGTAAAACAGACAGCTGGAAAGCACAGTTACTTACCGTAACAGGTGTTATCCAGGGACAGCAGGCAGATATTCTTTACGCATGGGTGACGTCACCGACGGAGCCCTCGGTACGGACCTTTTTACTAGAAAGTTCTAGTTGGCCGCACCACGCGTGCGCGAGTGCCTTCCCGCCCGACGGAGGAGTGCGTGGTCCCCAGTTAGGATAAGCCAGCTAAGAAGCCAACCCGGGGAGGTGGGTGGGACGTAAGAATATCTGCCTGCTGTCCCTGGATAACACCTGTTACGGTAAGTAACTGTGCTTTATCCCAGGACAAGCAGGCAGCATATTCTTTACGCATGGGTGACCTCCAAGCTAACAAAGAGGGAGGGGGGATGGTTGGCGATTAGGAAAATAAATTTTGTAACACAGATAGGCCGAAGTGTCCATCCCGTCTGGAAAAGGCATCCAGACAGTAGTGAGTAGTGAATGTGTGAACTGAGGACCAAGTGGCCGCCTTGCAGATTTCCTCGATGGGCGTGGAACGGAGGAAAGCTACAGAGGCAGCCATAGCTCTGTCCCTGTGGGCCGTGACAGCACCTTCCAGTGAGAGACCGGCCCGAGCATAACAGAACGCAATACAGGCAGCAAGCCAATTGGAAAGCGTCCGTTTGGAGACGGGGCGACCTAGACAGTTAGGGTCGAAGGACAAAAAGAGCTGAGGGGAGGAGCGGTGAGCCCTGGTACGGTCAAGGTAGTATGCAAGGGCACGCTTACAATCCAGCGTGTGCAATGCCTGTTCCCCAGGATGAGAATGGGGTTTAGGGAAAAAGACGGGCAACACAATGGACTGGTTGAGGTGAAAAGCCGAGACCACCTTGGGAAGGAATTTAGGATGGGTACGCAGAACCACCTTGTCATGGTGAAAAACAGTGAATGGTGGATCAGCGACCAGTGCATGCAGCTCACTAACCCTCCTGGCAGAGGTGAGAGCAATGAGGAAGAGCACTTTCCATGTAAGAAATTTGAGCGAAGTTGTGGCAAGAGGCTCAAACGGTGGTTTCATGAGCGCTGACAAAACCACATTCAGGTCCCAGACGACAGGAGGAGGCTGCAGAGGTGGTTTGATATTGAAGAGGCCTCTCATGAACCGGGTAACCAGAGGGTGAGCCGTGAGAGGTTTTCCGAGGATAGGCTCATGAAACGCAGTGATGGCACTGAGGTGGACTCTGATTGAGGTAGACTTGAGGCCAGCATTGGACAGAGAGAGCAGATAGTCCAGTACAGGTTCCACCGCCAATGAGGTGGGATTGTGATGATGCAGGAGACACCAAGAGGAGAACCTGGTCCACTTCTGATGGTAACATTGGAGGGTGGCCGGTTTCCTGGAGGCGTCCAAGATGAGACGGATGGGCTGAGACAGATTTTCTGGAGAGGTCAGCCCAAGAGAAACCAAGCTGTCAGGTGGAGTGAGGACAGATTGGGATGTAGTAGCGACTGATGCTGCTGCGTAAGCAGAGTAGGAAACACAGGAAGAGGAATGGGCTCCCTGGAGCTGAGCTGGAGCAGGAGGGAGAACCGGTGTTGGCGAGGCCACCGAGGAGCGATGAGAATCATGGTAGCCCCGTCCCTGCGGAGTTTGGATAAGGTCCGCAACATCAGAGGAAGTGGAGGGAAGGCATACAGGAACCGATCTCTCCAGTCGAGCAGGAAGGCATCCGGGGCCAGGCGATGAGGAGAGAAGAGTCTGGAACAGAACTGGGGCAGCTGATGGTTGTGAGGCGCTGCAAAGAGGTCCACCTGTGGGGTGCCCCAGCGAGCAAAGATGGAGTGGAGTGTTGAGGGGTCCAGCCTCCACTCGTGAGGTTGAAGGACGCGGCTGAGATTGTCGGCCAGGGAGTTCTGTTCGCCCTGGATATAGATAGCCTTGAGGAAGAGATTGCGGGCTGTGGCCCAGGTCCAGATGCGTAGAGCTTCCAGACAAAGGGGGCGAGATCCGGTGCCGCCTTGTTTGTTGATGTAGTACATGGCGACTTGATTGTCTGTGCACAGGAGAAGAACCTGGGGGCAGAGAAGATGCTGGAAAGCCTTGAGGGCGTAGAACATGGCTCTGAGTTCCAGAAAATTGATGTGATGTCGACGCTCCTGTGGGATCCAGAGTCCCTGGGTGCGTAGATCTCCCAGGTGGGCTCCCCATGCATAGGGGGAGGCATCCGTGGTGATGACCATGGAGTGAGGGGGTAGATGAAAAAGCAGACCCCTGGAAAGATTTGAAGAGTTCAACCACCATTGGAGAGATTGCTGAAGAGATGATGTCACAGAGATGGGATGAGAAAGAAGATACGTCGTCTGTGACCATTGGTTGGCGAGGGTCCATTGAGGTGTTCTGAGGTGGAGACGTGCCAGAGGAAGGACATGCACTGTCGATGCCATGTGACCCAGGAGGACCATCATTTGTCGAGCAGGAATAGAGTGATGCATGAGCACCTGACGACAGAGGTGGAGCAGGGTCTGCTGACGGTCGGAGGGGAGAAAAGCCCTCATTAGATTGGTGTCCAGAACTGCTCCAATGAATTGAAGTCGCTGGGTGGGAAGCAGGTGCGACTTGGGGTAGTTGATCTCGAATCCCAGGAGGTGGAGGAGGGAGATGGTGTGATGAGTAGCTTGTAGAACAAGTTGAGACGTAGGAGCTTTCACCAACCAATCGTCCAAGTAGGGGAACACCTGGAGGTTGTAAGACCTGAGGAAGGCCGCTACCACAATAAGGCACTTGGTGAAGACCCTGGGCGATGAAGCGAGGCCAAAGGGTAGCACTTTGTATTGGTAGTGTCGGTGTTGTACCTGGAAGCGCAGGTAGCGACGGGAATTTGGATGGATTGGGATGTGAGTGTAGGCCTCCTTGAGGTCCAGGGAACATAGCCAGTCGTGTTGAGAAAGAAGAGGGTAAAGCGTGGCAAGGGAGAGCATTCTGAATTTCTCCTTGACCAGACACTTGTTGAGGTCCCTGAGATCGAGGATGGGACGAAGGTCTCCTGTTTTCTTGGGAACCAGGAAGTAGCGGGAGTAGAAGCCCTGACCCCTTTGTTCCGGAGGTACATCTTCGATGGCGTTGAGAAGAAGGAGGGATTGGACCTCCCTCAGGAGGAGGGGGGTTTGGGAGGAGTGAGAAGCAGACTACGGGAGGGTTGTCCGGTGGAAGAGTCTGGAAGTGGAGAGAGTAGCCGTGGCGGATGATGTTGAGGACCCACTGGTCCGATGTAATGACCTCCCAACGGCTGAAGAAGATGAGGAGACGGCCTCCGATTGGTTGCGGAAGAGGCAATGAAGGTGGAAGGCTGGCTATGCCCTGGAGAGAAGAGTCAAAAGGGCTGAGAAGGCTTAGCAGGAGGAAGAGGCTTGTTGGGTTGATTGGACTGAGAACGAGCCTGTGCCTGGTGTTGGTGCTGCCGGGGCTGCCGAGGTTGTTGGGAAGGCGGATTGAGTGGCCTGGCTGAGAACCTGCGTTGGTAGGAGGATTGCGGCCTGTAAGGGCGTGCAGGCGGAGCCTTCTTTTTTGGTTTAATCAGCGTGTCCCACCTGGTTTCATGCGCAGAGAGTTTCTGGGTGGTGGAATCCAGGGACTCTCCAAACAGTTCATCCCCAAGACAGGGGGCGTTGGCCAGACGATCCTGATGGTTAATGTCCAAATCTGAGACTCTCAGCCAGGCCAGGCGGCGCATGGCTACAGCCATGGCAGAGGCACGGGAGGTGAGCTCGAAGGAATCATATATCGAGCGGACCATAAACTTTCTCAATTGAAGGAGACCCGAGATCTGCTGTTGAAAGAGTGGAACCTTCCTCTCCGGGAGATACTTTTGAAGGGCGGACAGCTGTTGAACCAAGTGTTTCATGTAAAATGAAAAATGGAAGGAATAATTGTTTGCCCTGTTGGCCAGCATGGCATTCTGATAGAGCCTCTTGCCAAACTTGTCCATGGTTTTACCCTCTCTGCCAGGAGGGGTGGAGGCATAGACACTGGAGCCCTGAGTCTTCTTCAAGGTGGATTCAACCAGGAGAGACTCATGGGGTAGTTGTGACTTATCGAAACCTGGAATTGGGATAACCCTATAGAGGTTATCTAACTTGCGGGGGGCCCCAGGCACTGTAAGGGGGTTCTCCCAATTTTTGTAGAAGGTCTCCCGTAGGATGTCGTGTACGGGTAGTTTAAGAAACTTTTTGGGTGGTTGCTCAAAATCCAGAGCCTCCAGAAAGGCTTGGGATTTCTTGGAGTCTGACTCCAGAGGGATCGATAGGGCTGCTGACATCTCCCTGAGGAACTTTGAGAAGGAGGATTGCTCAGGTTTGGAGGTGGTGTCGGGGGCTGAGGGATCCTCATCGGAGGAGGAGAGATCCTCCTCGGTACCGGGAGGGGACTCTTCCCACAAGTCTGGGTCCCGGACCTCTGGGTGCGCATGCCGCGACACCGGGGTAGAAGGTTCGGTATGGTGAGTCTTGGACAAAGATTTCCCAGAGCGTACCGAAACGGTACCGGGAGAAGAGGACCGGCGTCGGTCCCGGTCCCGGGAAGAATGGTGCCCCGCCCGGTCCCGAGGTGGATCCGCAGTGGTATGGGAGTGAACCACAGGATGCGTTTGCTGAGCCGAAAGAATCGGCATGGAGGTATTAATAGGTACCGATGGGGTGGATACCGGTGGCTCGGTACGGGGCTCGGGCCGGTCTGTAGAGTAGAGCGTCTACGCTGGGGAAAAATAAATTGATCAACTAAATAGGCTGGAGTCATCATATCAGAGATTACTTTGTAACATGGGCAACCAAACTTAAACTGCACTCTAGCTTCCGTAGGGAGCCAATGCAGCTCCTTGAAATAAGGCGTTATCTATATAATAAAACCGTAGGCGGCGCATGTGTAGTCTTATCGGCGTGCTTCCATGATCCGTATGTCCGTGGCCGCCAAGAGTGCAGCATGCCCCGCGCTTACTACGGCCCCACGCACAGCTGAGTTCGGCACGGCGGTTTCCCCAAATAGAGGAAGTCGAAAAACTCACTCCCGGCTCTCCTCGGCACGGCGGTTTCCCCAGATAGGGGAAGCCGAACAGCTCACTCCCGCCTCATGGTCCTGCCGCCGCTCCTGTTCACAGCGGCCTGCACGTCAATGACTCCCCCCCCCATCCTCCCGCAACAGCCGCTACCGCTCCTGTTCAAAGTGACTGTTCAAAGTGTCCTGTTCAGCGACTGCTAGTTTTCGTTCCCCGTTTCGGGGGTGACCCGCGGCTAAAATGCGGTGGCCGCGGGTAAACCGCCACCGTGTCATTCTCTATTATATTCAACAATATCTTTTTTCCCTTGTTTTTCTCTAGAGCATTGTGATATCAATTAAATACCCCCTCCTTTACTAACACGTAGCGCGGGTTTTAGTGCTGGCAGCAGCAGTAACTGCTCCGACGCTCATAGGAATTCTTTGAGCAGTTACCGCCGCTGCCAGCGCTAAAACCCGCACTACGCCTTAGTAAAGGCGGGGAATAGTTTTTGAAAAGTTTGCTATTCAGCTCACATTTTCAGTTTATAGATGAATTATTATTGAAGGATTGGATAGAAAATGGGCTCATGCCCTATAGGTTCAGTAATAGGGTGAAATTCCTATATGACTTGGTATGACTTGGTATGAAAGGAGCGGTGCCAGGATAGTAGGCAACAGGTGCTGGAGCTGATGCTGCAGCTGGTTCTGTAGTTGAACTTGGAGGATGGCCGCAATTCTGTCATCCAGGGGTGGCACCGGAACCGCTTTCTTTTGCTTCGGTTCCTTAGGTGCCGCTCCACGCCCCGGCGATGAGGAGGCCGATGACGAGGCACTCACCGAAATCGGGGCGGAGCGCTTTCGGGGTCGGCGCGAGGCCGGTAAGGTCGGTGTCGCCACTGTGGCTGGTGGGCGCTCGAGGGAAGAGGGAGGCTTCTTAGCCGGCTTACCTGGCGCCAGCGGCGCGGATGCGGGGTCGGGTGGCGTCGAAGTAGACGGTGCCGATTTAGATGGTACCGCTGTCGATGCCGAGGAGTCCATCGTCGACCCGGTGCCGAACAAAAGATTTTGTTGGATTTGTCGATTTTTAAGCGTCCGCTTTTTAAGAGTGGCACAGCGGGTGCAAGAGTCCGCCCGATGCTCCGGACCCAAACACTGCAAACACCAATTGTGTGGGTCAGTGAGGGAGATCGGGCGTGCACACCGCTGGCACTTCTTAAAACCGGCTTGCGGGGGCATGAAGGGGAAAACAGCCTCCGCAAAATCGAACCCCGAGGCCTGTATAATGGCAACAGGCCCCGCCAGGGCAAAAACGAAAAAAGGGATAAAAAAATCAAAAGTTTTTTTTTTTTTTTTTTTTTTTGAAATCAAAGAAAAAGGAAACCCGAAGGTAAAAATAAAGAAAAAGTAGAAAAATTCGCGAGCGGGAAGGCAAAAAGTGAGTTCAACGGTCGTTGAAAAAACACACGCGTCTTCTTCGCTCCGCGGAAACGAAGAAACTGGGGACCACGCACTCCTCCGTCGGGCGGGAAGGCACTCGCGCACGCGCGGTGCGGCCAACTAGAACTTTCTAGTAAAAAGGTCCGTACCGAGGGCTCCGTCGGTGACGTCACCCATGCGTAAAGAATATGCTGCCTGCTTGTCCTGGGATAAACAATTATATCTCATGTAACTGACTGCAAAGGTCTAAAAGGAGAAGGTTTGTATACAGAAAGGCACAATAAAGGTGGCAAATCTCATTCATTGGGAAATTTTTGTAAATTATTTATTATAACCAGATTATTGGAAGTTTGTATGCATTTATATTTTTGATTAGTTAAGGGGGGAGAAATGATTGGTTTTTGAAAATTTATATGTTTAAAGTGTTTTTCTTGATTTGTCATATGTTAAGATTTAATGCACTGCACTGTTAAGATTTGAAAATCAATAAAGATTAAAAAAAAAAAAAAAAAGTTACCCCATGGCTATGATTACCTGGGATATTCCAAGTTCTAACCAATAAAAAGCTTGATGCAAGAAAATCAGACTCT
Organism: Geotrypetes seraphini; assembly: GCF_902459505.1. Lineage (NCBI taxonomy): Eukaryota > Metazoa > Chordata > Amphibia > Gymnophiona > Dermophiidae > Geotrypetes > Geotrypetes seraphini. The sequence goes on along the minus strand of NC_047087.1, from coordinate 23,652,035 downwards.
GTGGTAAAGCAGAATAAGAACCGCATCAGCAATCGAAGTCTCAGTGCCAAGTGCATCAAAGTGGAGAAAGAGAACATCTTCAGATGCTAAGCAATGCAGTCAGAGACCAAGGATAAGTGGCAGTGTTCCTTTTACGCTGTGTGCATGTGCACAAGCACGCGGGTCAAAAAGCAGTCTTAGGCACCGGTAGTCATTGAAACTTTAGGCGCACTCCCATTTAGGTGAGGGTTTTTGTAGGCCTAAATGAGTGTGCCTAAGTCAAACCACACCCACAATACACCCTGAATCTGCCCCTAACCATGCCTACTTTCTGGTAGGTGCCTTTGAGTAAACACCTAATGAGCTAGGCACCTACTAGCTAATTAATTTTTTAATGTTTTTTTATTTTGTGTTTTAGTGGCACTTTCGATTAACAGTGCAGATTAAGCCAATTAAGAAAATTAAGTTAGGCACCTAGATCGGCTAAGCACTCCAATCTAGGCATCTAACTTTAGGCATAATTTATAGAATTAGGGCCAAAATGTTTTTCATGTGCAAAACTTAGAAAGAACACTGGTAGCAAAAAGCTATAGAAATATCCCCATTCATATTGTTCCAAAGGGGCTGATCTAGTTCATAGTTCACCTTTATTTCATATATTGCAAAATCTACCAAAAATCTAAGTGGTTTACAGCATCAGTATAAGCATGGTGAAAGAAGCAGACAACATGGGAATAAAAAAATAGATTACACAAGAGAAGTATGTAGAAATACAACAAAAACATCTTCTTTAGCTGTCATTGACTCATGCTCGAGTCCTAGCGACTTGATGAGTTACAGATCTAAAAAGAGATCGGTTTTGTGCTAGACCGGTAAGGTCTTCCAGCATCATCCCATGGTTGTTTTCAGCATGTCCAGCCATCTGATTGCAGGTCGCCTTCTTCGCCTCGTTCTTTCGATCTTCCCAAACATAATGTCCTTCTCCAGCGATCTTTCTCTTCTGACAGTGTGATCAAATAAGACAGTCGTAACTTCATCATTTGGGCTTCGAGTGACATAGCTGATTTGATCTCTTCCAGAATCAATTTGTTAGTTCTTCTGGCGGTCCAATAAAAAAAGGTAATTTTTTTTCCTTTATGTTTTTATTTCTACATATTGCCTTGAAGAGTGGACTAAAATGGCCACCATACCATTTCACACAAGAGGAGTAAAAATGATAATGTATTAATCATCAATAATAATAAAACCCTTAGTGTGCCTCCACATGCTCAGTACAATACAACTCTCCCCTGCTCCTTCCTCACTCCATGCCCAACCTGCCACACCGAGGCTCTGTAGGTAGATTTATGGGTATACTAATAATAATAATAATAATAACTTTATTTTGTATACCGCCATACCCAGGGAGTTCTAGGCGGTTCACATCTGTTAGTCAAAGATACAAACAATGAACTCATTGAAGTTAACAGGTTAGGAATGTGCAATGAGAAGGAGTAGGTAGAGATTCCAGATCATTGGTGGCTGGGGAGAGAGAAGTAAAAAAGGAGTAATTAAGGGTTCTGTCCATGGAATAAGTGAGTTTTGAGTTGTTTTCTGAAGTCGAGGTAGGTGGGGGCATCGAGCACAATTTGGGTTAGCCATGGGTTCAGTTTGGCCGCCTGGAAGGAGAAGGTTTTGTCAAGGAACCTTTTCATATGACACAATTTTAGAGAGGGGAAGGCAAATAGATGAATTCTGTGGGAGTTCTTATTGTTGCAATTTAAATTGAAGTGTGGGTTGAGGTAACTTGGAGATATAACCAAATACTGTTTTGTAACAGAAGCATGCGAACTTGAATAGGACTCTGGATTCAATGGTAACCAGTGCAATTTATGGTAGAAGGGGGTGACGTGTTCCCATTTGTTCAAGCCGAATATAAGGCGGACGGCAGTGTTCTGAATCAATTTTAGTCTCCTAATGGTTTTCTTTGTGGAGCCTAAGTAAATTAGCGTAACATAAACAAGTCACGTGTCTCTCAGTTGCTAGGTAAACCATAAACACCTTTTCCCAGGGTTCTATACTCTTTGCCAATTTATACAAAAATGAAGACCAGGGCTTTATGAAAAAGTTTTATTATAGATATAAAAATATAATTCATAAGCCAGCAGTAAATAATAACTAATTATTGTTCACACAATGTCCAAATACATACATGAAACTCAGTACATAATATCACACAATACTTGCTAAATAAATGAGTAAATAGAACTAATTCTTACACACTAAATAATTCCTTATAATAATAATTCCTGATTAGCAGCAGTCTATTACAGTTTAATACCTAGAGTAATTAACAACTCCTTTCCTATCACTAATTAGAGATCTACCTAGCCCAGCTGATAAGGAAATATGATTCCTAGCTCACCATTCTGCAGGTCAAGCCCCAGGGAGATAGAATCAGTCCTTTCTTGGCGTGGCATGATGTAGAATTTCTCCAAGTCAACAAGGGTCCATTATTTACTGAAGTGAGCTGTAAACGTCTGTCAGCAATAGTTCCTTAAGTGATATGAACACCAGGTCTGGATAAAAGTCCTGTTCCTTCTCTCCCTGGAGGAGAGAGATAATCACGAAAGGTAACTTCTCAGATCTTAATTATTATAGAAGGTGTGCAGAGAATCCAGTGTTAAGATGCAAGCTCCCTTACACCTCAGCACAGAATAATAATTAATTAGGCACCTTCTCCTTAGTTCTCATCAGATGACCTCTCAGAACCAATCCAGAAACAGAACTTGGATGAATAGCCTTTCTGTGTAACATCTCATAGAGGCCTTTGGAAGAGGTGCCTTCTTAGATTAGAACAGCATAGAAACAGATGACTCCCACAGCTTCACATGGGCTGAACATGTAGGTATAGTCAGATGTCCTTGACTAGAGAAACAAACAGTTCTGGTGAACATACCCAGAATGCATCTGACAGGCAGCAAAGATGATTTCTTCTTTTTATCTTCTTGCATGGTTCATGCTGGAAAGATTTCTTGCAGACAATGGTTCATGCTTTATGACGTCAGTGAGAGGGCTAACATTCAGGTGTGAGGAAGGAATCACCCCTACAGCTCGCAGAGCTGCCTCAGCTGTTAGAACTGCTGCATGAGGTGGGAGAGCAAGGGCTGCATGCACAGAAGCACAAGCCAGTGCGTGAGACTGCAGGGAGCCCGCGGAATAAATTTAGAGTCGCCTCAGCTGTTAGAACTGCTGCGTAAGGAGGGAGAGCAAGGGCTGCATGCACAGAAGCACAAGCCGGTGTGCAAGACTGCAGGGAGGGAGGGAGAGAGAGTCAGAAAGAAAGACAGAGACAGGGGGAGAGAAACAAAAAGAAAGACAGACAGACAGGGGGAGAGAGACAGAAAGAAAGACAGACAGGGGACAGGGAGAGAGACAGAAAGAAAGACAGGCAGGCAGGGGGGCAGGGAGAGAGACTTATTGTTGCCACCCCTGTTGCACTTCCTTAATTCTCTGGAAGGGGACAGTAGGCTCCCCTTCTTTATGCAGTTGGCAGGCATTACTATCCTGTCAAAGGAGGGGAAGGCCCCTATGCAGTATGCCTCCTATCGTCCGATTTCACTACTAGGGGTGGATACTAAGATCTTTACGCATATTTTAGCAGATCGCTTGATGAGTTGGATTCCACGTTTGATTCATCCTGATCAGTCGGGGTTTGTGGTGGGTAGGCAAGTGGGGGTAATGTCCGGTGGGTTTATATTCAATTAGGGAAGGCTTGGTGTAGTGCCGGGGAGGCGATTTTCCTATCAATTGATGCTGAGAAAGCCTTTAATAGGGTTTCCTGGCCCTTTTTATTCCAAGTCTTAGAGTCTACTGGCCTTGGTCCGCGTATGAGGGAGTGGATCCGCATTCTCTATATTCATCCAATCAGCTGTGTCAAGGTGAATGGGGGTTACTCTGACACTTTTTCTTTGGCTCGGTGTACACGCCAGGGATGCCCCTTCTGTCCCATTCTATTCGCATTGGTGGTGGAACCCTTGGCATAACGGGTGTGGGGAAATGGGAATATTCAGGGTATAGCTACGCCTGGGGGAATACAAGTTGACCATGTTTGCTGATGACCTCCTCTTTACGGTGGAGGGATCCTGAGGCTTCCTTGCAGGCTATTCTGAGAGAGTTGGAGGTGTTCGGGATCATTTCTGGGTTCTGAGTTAATGTAGGAAAATCTGAGTTGCTTAATGTGAATTTGTCAGTGTTTCGGGTGGAGTATTTTTGACAGCGATTTTCCTTTAGGTGGATTAAGACCTCCCTGAGATATCTGATGGTGTACTTTGGATCTCCAGGTATGAGTATTTACAACCTTAATTACCCCCCATTGTTTTGCCGCATTCAGCTGGACCTTGGACGGTTGGGGGGATAATATTTTTCCTGGTTGGGAAGGGTAGAGATCTAATATAATATAATCTAAACCTTAGGTTTGTATACCGCATCATCTCTACATTCGTAAAGCTCGACACGGTTAACAAGAGTTAGGGTAGAAAGGAACTCCAGTGGAGGGAAGAGGCAAAATGAAGAGAAAATTTAGAGGACTAGAATAACCAGAGAGGGAGGAGGATAGTTAAAATGATGGTTCACCCTTGCCTCTTGTTTTTGTTTCAGGTGCTCCTGGTGTGGGTTAGTAAGCGGGTTTTGGAGGGGGTGCAGCGGAGTATTCTTCGCTTTATTTGGGCCGGCTGTAGGCTGCAAGTGGAAAAGCGGGTTCCCTATTTGAGTCAGAGGGGGGGGGAGGCCTGGCGGTCCTTTAAAATACTATCAGACTGCTCAATTGCGCGCTCTTTTAGAGTGGCAGACCCATGACCCGAAACCGTGGATGGTGATCGAGCAGGCTCTGGTGAGGGAGAGGGTGCCATTACTGCATTGTCCATGGACGCCCCGGAGGGTAGAAACATAGAAACATAGAAGATGTTGGCAGAAAAGGGCTACAGCCCATCAAGTCTGCCCACTCTGCTTACCCACCCCCTGTCTATGCCCTAATGACCCAATTTTCTTATCTTGACCCTCGTAGGGATCCCACATGGGTATCCCATTTATTCTTAAAGTCTGGCACGCTGTTTGCCTCGATCACCTGCACTGGAAGCTTGTTCCATTGATCAACCACTCTCTCTGTGAAGAAATACTTTCTGGTGTTGCCATGAAATTTTCCGCCCCTGAGTTTGAGTGGGTGCCCTCTTGTGGCCGAGGGTCCCTTGAGAAAGAAAATATCATCTTCCACTTCGATACGTCCCGTGAGGTACTTAAATGTTTCGATCAAGTCTCCCCTCTCCCTACGTTCCTCGAGAGTGTAGAGCTGCAATTTGTTCAGTCTCTCTTCATACGAGAGACCCTTGAGCCCCGAGATCATCCTGGTGGCCGTCCGCTGAACCGATTCAATTCTGCGCACATCTTTACTGTAATGTGGCCTCCAGAATTGCACACAGTACTCCAGATGAGGTCTCACCATGGCCCTGTACAACGGCATTATGACTTCAGTCTTTCGGATGACGAAACTTCTATTGATACAACCCAATATCTGCCTTTCCTTAGATGAAGCCTTCTCCACTTGATTGGCAGTTTTCATGTCTGCACTGATGATTACTCCTAAATCTCGTTCTGCTGAAGTCCTAGTTAAAGTTTCTCCGTTCAAGAAGTACGTCCTGCATGGATTTCCGCTTCCGAGGTGCATGACCTTACATTCCTTAGCAATGAAGCCTAGCTGCCAGGTTGAGGACCAACTTTCCAATGTAAGCAGGTCCTGCGCCATATAATTCTGTAAACTGCATTCACTTACTATATTATATAGTTTGGCGTCATCGGCGAATAGTGTTATTTTACCTTGAAGCCCTTGAGTCAGATCCCCTATGAATATGTCACCTCCGATGTTTTAGAAAGGGTACCATTAACCACCACCCTCTGAAGTCTGCCACTCAGCCAATCATTGACCCATGCAGTTAGTGTCTCTCCTAACCCCATCGATTCTATCTTGCTTAGCAGCCTGCGGTGTGGGACACTGTCAAAAGCTTTACTGAAGTCCAGGTACACGACGTCCAAAGACTCTCCCAAGTCCAACTTTCTTGTTACCCAGTCAAAGAAGCTGATGAGATTGGATTGGCAGGACCTACCCTTGGTGAATCCATGCTGACTGGGATCCCGAAGATTCCCTTCATTCAAGATCGTGTCCAATTTGCTTTTAATTAGTGTTTCCATGAGTTTGCACACTATTGATGTGAGACTCACCGGTATATAATTCGCAGCCTCTGCCCTGCAACCCTTTTTATGCAGAGGAACGACATTAGCTAATTTCCAGTCCAGGGGAACTTTCCCCTTACTTAGGGAGAGATTGAATAGCTCAGCCAACGGTTTCGCCAGGCTCAATTCTCTGAGCACTATTAGGTGCAAATTGTCTGGTCCCATGGCTTTGTTCACCTTGAGTCTTGCCAGTTCACTGTAAACTTCACCTGGTGTGAACTCAAAATTCTGAAACGGGTCTTCTGTGCTTTGTGTTGCCTTCAACTGCGGACCGTGTCCCGGTGCCTCACAGGTGAAGACTGAGCATAAGTATTCATTCAGTAGTTCAGCTTTATCGGAATCTGCTTCCACGTAACTTCCGTCCGGTCTTCTAAGGTGTACTATCCCGCCTGTGTTCCTTTTTCTGTCACTAATATACCTGAAGAAGGATTTGTCCCCCTTTTTAATGTTTTTTGCCAGAATTTCTTCCACTCGAAGTTTTGCCTCCCTAACTGCCATTTTGACCGCTGTAGACCTGGTCCTATATTCTACCTTTGCCTCTCTTTTCTCCGTGCGCTTGTAGGAGAGAAACGCTTTTTTCTTCTCCTTAATGAGGTGCGAGATCTCCGCGGTGAACCATTGGGGTAACGGTGGATGGGAGACTGACATCCATGGAGACCTCTTTGAAGATCTGGCAAGTAGTATGGAGAGTGTTGTTGTTGGGGAGGTATCACTCGTGGTAAACCCCGCTGCGCTATAACCTCGATTTTATACCAGGCCACAGGGATGGGGTGTTTGCGCGTTGGGAGGCCCAGGGATTGGTGTATGTGGGATAGTTGTGTGATCTGGTTCTGAAAAGGGTTAAGCCTTTTGGGGAGCTTCAGACTCAAAATGGTCTTCCTCCTAGGGATCTGTTCCCCTATTTGCAGGGATCTTTTGGGAGATGCTTGGGGGTGGAAACACCTTTTGAATTGTTATTAGGTTTGGTGCTCTGGAAGGGGACCTTGTTGGAAATCTATCGGTGCCTTAATGCTCGGGGAGCTGACTTGTTGCCCTATATGAAAGCCTGGGAGGGGTACTGGGAATCTGCTATCCCTCAGGCAGATTGGGAGGTTATTTGTAGGAAGGTGTCCTCATTAGGTATAGCAGCCTTGATAGTTGAAAATGGCTATAAAGTCCTTTTCCGGTGGTACTATACCCCTCAAGCCTTGGCTATGTGGCATGGGGGGAGGGGAGGGTTTGTGCTGGAGGGGATGTGGGGGGAGGGTACATATTTATATATGTGGTGGTCCTGTGAGAGGGTGCGGGGATTTTGGACTGGGGTCTTTGCTCAAATTTTACAGATTTTACGTAAATTGGTCCCAGCGGACTGGCATCATGCTCTACTATTTTGGCATCAGCTTGATTTGGAGCAGGAAGAATCCCTGTTTTGTAAGTTGGCTATCACTGCTGGCTTCTTCCTGGAACTGGTCGATGTCCCCTACTTGGCAGTTGGTAGAGCAGCGACTGCAGCAGTGGCAGCTTATGTACCAACTTACTGCTCTTCAGCATGGTAAACATCATGGGTATGCTTATATTTGGCGGAATTTCCATCTGGGTTCTTCATAGGGTTTGGGGGGGTTGCCATACTTGGAAGCTGCTGGGGGGTTATTATATTACGGATGGTGTGGATCCTTTGCCTGTACAGGGTATGAGACATGGGGATCTGTCACTGGGGGGAGGGGGGGTACTGGTCTGGATTGGTTTCTGTGGGATTTTGTCTTTTTTACCGCTTTCTTTTGGGTTCTGATTGTTGTTGTGTTCTTGATAATTGGCTATCTCTTATATCAGTCTTGTTTCTACTAGCCTGCAAACTCTCAGGCACCACACTCAAAGGATCCATAACCTGCATGCTCTGCTACATAACACCAGGGAACTGGAACACAGCAAGAACAGAATTTGAAGATTTTATTTACCAAAATTCACTAACGGCAATATACAACCTAATCCTAGGAAACCTAAACCTCCATTTCAAAGACCAATCCTCCAAACAAATAGAAAATTTACTATCATACCTCAAAGCCTTAACATACAAGATCTTAGACTCACAATCCACACATGAGAAAGGTCACCAACTTGACATCGCAGCCTTCATGACCCAACAGCCCATTCAACCAGAGATTCAAACCTCAAATGGAAAATGGTCCTGATCCCTCTGGTCAGACCACTACACATACTCCTTCAATATCAACTGGGCCAAAAGCTCAAAGAACAACCTACAACTCACTTAAATACATTAACCCCTCCAAATTCTGGAACAAAACAGACGCAATAATTCAAGATTGTAATCCCAAGGATTTCATCTCACAATGGTGAAGTCTTACAGCTACCCTGGATGAGCTAGCCCCAGTACAAACAAAAACCAGAATCAGCAGACGATCAGACAAGTGGTTCGACAACGAACTACTCCTACTCAAAAGACAATGCAGACGACTAGAAAGAAAATGGAGAAAAAGTAATCAAGAACCCACAAAAACAGCATGGAGAAAACTAAACCAACAATACAAACTAAAACTGAAAGAAAAAAGAAAGACACACTACTCTAACCAAATAGGCAGAGATTCCCAAGACACTAAAAAAAACTATTCCAATTACTAAAAGAACTCACAGACACCAAACTATACCTGGCCAATAACGACACCCCTCCACCCTCAGCCACCCTTTTAGCTGAATACTTTAAAAACAAAATCACAACTGCCAGGACTACCTTCACTGGAACCCCTACTCACCTAGAAGAGATCACATTGCCCCCCACAGAAAAAGAATCAGTTGCAGCAGACAGAACCTGGTCCCACTTCTCCACTATACAATGCTCAGACCTTAACAAACTTTATAAAAAATACAGCCATGCAGCCTGTGACCTCAACCACTGCCCACCATACCTGTTAAAAACCTCCAGTACTTTATTCCGCGCCCTCCTCTTACAATGGATACAAACCTTGCTCACAGATGGCCTTTTCCCGCAAGACCTCAGCGAAATCATCGTCACTCCGATCCTAAAAGACCCCAAAGGAGCAACAGATCAACCATCCAACTACAGACCCATAGCCTCAATACCACTTTATGTCAAGCTAATGGAAGGCCTCGTAACTAAACTCCTCACCAACTACCTCCACACTACACAGTCTGGTTTCAGAACCAATTACAGCACAGAGACACTACTGGGATCCCTCCTGGACACAGCTAGACAACACCTCAGCACAGGCAGAAAAATGCTGATTATACAACTAGATTTCACCGCAGCTTTTTACCTGGTAGACCATGACATCCTACTAAAATACTAGATTCAATAGGAATCACAGGTAAGGTACACACATGGTTTCAAGGATTCCAATCCAGGACTTACAGAGTAAAGTCAAACAAAGAAAAATCAGAACCATGGTCCAACCCTTGTGGCGTACCCCCAAGGATCGCCTTTACCTCCCACACTCTTCAACCTCTACATTGCATTTCTCAGCACCTGCCTAGACAAATTAAGCCTAACCTCCTATAGCAGGGATCTCAAAGTCCCTCCTTCAGGGCCGCAATCCAGTCGGGTTTTCAGGATTTCCCCAATGAATATGCATTGAAAGCAGTGCATGCACATAGATCTCATGCATATTCATTCAGGAAATCCTGAAAACCCGACTGGATTGCAGCCCTCAAGGAGGGACTTTGAGACCCCTGTCCTATAGCTATGCAGATGACATTTTACCATTCTCCTTCCTTTTGATCAACCAGCGCCCTTCATGACAGACACACTACACAGAACACTAGAAACAGTAGCAACATGGATGAAAGAGCACAAACTGAAACTGAATCCTGACAAAACAAAATTCATCCTCCTCAAAAATAACAAAACCCCAACCAGAACAAACCTAGTAATAAACTCAAGTCACATACCCCATTCAACCCACTCTAAAACTTCTGGGAATGCTGATAGACAGAGGCTGTACCATGCAGCCACAAATCAACAAAACAATAATAATAATAATTTTATTTCTTATATACCGCTATACCATAAGTTCAAAGCGGTTTACAAGTTACATACAAAGAGACTAAGAGATGTTTACAACAAGAAGTAAGAATGTTTACAACGAGATACATATAATGAGTGTATGAGGTGTAAGGGGAACAAAAAAGTACTTTCTGGGATACAAATTGCAAATGGAAGAGAACCAAGATGGTTTGAATCAAAAGGAAGTATCTAGTCAGAGATTGGGGTGCAGGGGAAAACAATTTGGGGGGAATACCTTTACAAATGGGAAGAAGGATGAGTTAATCTAAAATCAAGAGAATTGGGGATTGGGATGAGGATGGCTGAGGGGGATTGGGCAAGAATTAGGAATTAGAATTTGTTAAAGAGACGGGTCCTTCAGTGATTTTCTGAAGTCGGCGTAAGAAGTGGCCTCGAGGATGGGTTTTACGAGCCATGTGTTCAGTTTGGCTGCCTGGAATGATAACATTCTGTCTAGGAACTTCTTGTAAAGACATGATTTCAGGGATGGGTAATTAAAGAGATTTCAGAAATCATTCCCAGTCATGAGAAACCTAAGGCAAGTTTGAAAATTCTTTGAAAGAAAACAATTCCAGCTCTTGGTCCAGTCCCTAGTCCTGGGTCTTCTAGACTACTGTAACATCCTCTTTCTCCACTGCTCCACAACCATGATAAAACAACTACAAACAGTACAAAACACAGCTCTGAGACTTATCTACTCACTGAGGAAACACGACCACATCACAGTGGCTTACCTCAATTCACACTGGCTCCCAATAAAAGCAAGAATATTATTCAAATTCTACTGTCTACTATTTAAGACCATAAACGGAAACTCCCCAGCCTACTTGGACAACTGACTAATCCAAACAACCACAACCAGACATTGGAGAACCCACACTCCATTCACGCACCCTCCAATCTGAAACGTCAAATGAAAAAAAATGTACGATGGCCTCCTGGCCACTCAAGCAGCAAAACTAGACTAACAATTCTCTAATTTACTGATCACGACCCAAGACTACAAAACCTTCAGAAAAGAAATTAAAACCCTGGTATTCAAGAAATCCTTAAAGACAAACTAACACATCAAGAATCATCTCAATACCCAATAGCAACCCTCACCACTCCATAATACCACAGGAAATATCCAGATAACTCCTTATGTATTCCTAAATGCCCAAATAACTCCTTATGCAATCCGCCTTGAACCACAAGGTAATGGCGGAATAGAAATCACTAATGTAATGTAATTTGACTGTATTTTATATATTTCAATAAAAGCTATTAATTATATTTTTTTAGTTCAAATATTTTTATTAAGGTTGAAGTGAAAATAACAGCAGAAGACAAAAAACTTACCTGTTTGATAAATAGGTAACTTAATTGCAATTTGTATTTTCTGAGAAACATTTGATGCTCATGTTTGTGATCCACTGTTTGTGCAGTTTCTTCTTGTTGTGAACTGCCTTGAACTGATGGTTTGGCAGTATATAAGAATAAAAAGCAATGTTACTTACCGTAACAGTTGTTATCCAGGGACAGCAGGCAGCTATTCTCACTAGTGGGTGATGTCATCCGACAGAGCCCCGATACGGACGTCTCACAAGCATGTCTTGCTTGAAGAAACTCAGAAGTTTCGAGATGCCCGCACCGCGCATGCGCCAGTGCTTTCCCGCCCGATGGTCCGGGCGTGTCTCCTCAGTTCAGGTAGCTAGCAGAGAAGCCAACCCAGGGGAGGTGGGTGGGACGTGATAATAGCTGCCTGCTGTCCCTGGATAACAACTGTTACGGTAAGTAACATTGCTTTATCCCAGGACAAGCAGGCAGGTATTCTCACTAGTGGGTGACCTCCAAGCTAACCTCAATGGGATGGTGGGAGAGTTGGCAACTTAGGAGAATAAATTTTGTAACACTGTTTGGCCAAACTGTCCATCCCTTCTGGAGAAAGTATCCAGACAATAATGAGAGGTGAATGTATGAACCGAGGACCAAGTGGCAGCCTTACAAATCTCCTCAATCGGTGTCGATCTGAGGAAGGCTACAGAGGCCGCCATTGCTCTGACCTTATGGGCTGTGACCTTACAGGGAAGGGGTAATCCAGCCTGGGCATAGCAGAAAGAGATACAAGCTGCCATCCAGTTGGAGATGGTGCGCTTCGATACAGGTCGTCCCAACTTGTTTGGATCGAAGGAGACGAAAAGTTGAGGAGCAGTTCTGTGTGGTTTGGTGCGATCCAGGTAGAAAGCCAAAGCACGTTTACAATCCAGAGTGTGAAGAGCTGATTCTCCAGGGTGAGAATGAGGCTTTGGAAAAAACACAGGAAGTACAATGGATTGGTTGAGATGAAATTCAGAGACCACTTTAGGCAGGAATTTCGGATGAGTTCGGAGGACCACCTTGTCATGATGAAATACTGTGAAAGGCGGATCCGCCACCAAGGCCTGAAGCTCACTGACCCTGCGAGCAGATGTGAGGGCCACCAAAGAAACCACTTTCCAAGTGAGAAACTTAAGAGGAGCCGTTTTTAGAGGCTCAAAAGGAGGTTTCATAAGCCGAGAAAGGACCACATTGAGATCCCAAACCACTGGAGGCGGTTTGAGAGGAGGATTGACATGAAAAAGTCCTTTCATAAATCTGGAAACCACAGGATGAGCCGAGAGTGGTTTCCCCTGTAGAGGTTGATGAAAAGCCGCAATAGCACTCAGGTGGACTCGAATAGATGTTGACTTGAGACCAGACTGAGACAGGTGTAGAAGATAGTCCAACACAGAGGATAGGGAGGCTCGCTGAGGCTCCTTAGAGTTGGAAATACACCACGAAGAAAATCTAGTCCATTTTTGGGAGTGGCATTGACGAGTAGCAGGCTTCCTGGAAGCCTCCAAGACATCCCTCACCGCCTGGGAAAACTGGTGAGGAGTTACGTTGAGAGGAACCAAGCTGTCAGGTGGAGAGACTGCAGGTTGGGATGAAGTAGCGATCCTTGATGTTGAGTAAGTAGAGAAGGAAACACTGGAAGAAGCACTGGCTCCCTGCTGCTGAGTTGAAGTAGAAGGGAGAACCAAGGTTGTCTGGGCCACCGAGGAGCTATCAGAATCATGGTGGCATGGTCGGATCTCAGCTTGACCAGAGTCTTTTGAATGAGAGGAAATGGAGGAAACGCATACAGAAAGCGATTCCCCCAATCCAGCAGAAAAGCGTCCGCCTCGAGGCGATGTGGAGTGTAGATCCTGGAGCAAAATTGAGGCAGCTTGAAGTTGTGGGGAGCCGCAAAGAGATCTAACTGAGGCGTCCCCCACTGAGCAAAGATCTGATGAAGGGGCGTGGAATGGAGTGTCCATTCGTGAGGCTGGAGGAGACGACTTAAGTTGTCCGCCAAGACATTGTCCTTCCCCTGAATGTAGACAGCTTTGAGGAAGGCGTTGTGGCGAACCGCCCAATCCCAGACTCTGAGAGCTTCCTGACAGAGGGAGGCTGAGCCCGTGCCCCCCTGCTTGTTGACATAATACATGGCGACCTGATTGTCTGTGCGAATGAGGACCACCATGTCGTGAAGCAGATGTTGAAAAGCTTGAAGAGCATTGAAGATGGCTCTGAGCTCTAGAAGATTGATTTGATGGAGGCGGTCCGCACTGTTCCAGAATCCCTGAGTGCGAAGACCATCCAGATGCGCTCCCCAGGCATAGGTCGAGGAATCGGTTGTGAGAACCTTCTGGTGGGGAGGAGTGTGAAACAGCAAACCTCTGGATAGATTCGAAGAGGTCATCCACCAAAGTAGAGACTGCCGAAGAGCAGAAGTGACGAGGATGTGTCGAGTCAACGGATCCGACAACTGAGTCCATTGAGACGCCAGGGTCCACTGAGGAATTCTGAGATGGAGTCTGGCAAACGGCGCCACATGAACTGTAGAGGCCATGTGGCCCAGAAGGACCATCATGTGTCTCGCTGAGATGGACTGGCGAGAAGACACAGACTGGCAGAGATGAAGAAGAGCATCCAGGCGCTGAGGAGGAAGGAATGCTCTGAGACGTATGGTATCCAGGACCGCCCCGATGAAGGGGAGTGACTGTGAAGGCTGTAGATGAGATTTGGGAAAGTTGATCTCGAATCCCAAACTCTGCAGGAACAGAATCGTGGACAGGGTCACCGAGATGACCCCCGAGGCCGAGGGAGCCTTGATGAGCCAGTCGTCGAGGTAGGGAAATACTTGGAGACCCTGGTTCCTGAGTGCCGCAGCCACCACTGCCAGACACTTCGTGAAGACTCTGGGAGACGAGGACAGGCCGAAGGGAAGCACTCGATACTGCAGATGCAGATGTCCCACTCGAAATCTGAGGAACTTGCGAGAGGCCGGATGAATGGGAATGTGAGTGTAGGCCTCCTTGAGATCCAGAGAGCATAACCAGTCATTCTGCTCGAGGAGGGGGTAGAGAGAAGAAAGGGTCAGCATGCGGAACCTCTCTTTGACTAGGAATTTGTTGAAGACCCTGAGGTCCAAAATGGGTCGCAGGTCGCCCGTCTTCTTCGGAACAAGGAAGTACCGGGAGTAAAACCCCTGGTTGTGTTGGTCCACAGGGACCGGCTCGACGGCCCGGAGCCGGAGCAAAGCCTGAGCTTCCTGAAGAAGAAGGGCGGTCTGAGTCAAGTTGGAAGGATACTCTCTTGAAGGGTGGTCCGGAGGGACCCGATGGAAATGAAGAGAGTATCCCTCCCTGATGATAGCAAGGACCCAGAGGTCGGTGGTTATGGCCTCCCAACGATGATAAAAATGATGGAGACGCCCTCCGATGGGAAAAACAGGGGGAGGCAGGACGAGACTGGTTATGCCCTCGACGAGACAGTCAAAAAGGCTGAGGAGCCTTAGGGACAGCAGACGCCGGAGACTTTTGCTGAGCCTTCTGAGGGGCCTGCCGCTTCGCAGGTTGCCTCTCAGGTGGAGCTTGCCTCGGCTGATAACGCCGCTGATAGATCAATGGCGGTCGAGAGGGTCGAGACTGCTGAGGCTTAGGCTTCGGTCTAAGAATGGACTGGAAGGACTTCTCATGATCAGACAATTTCTTCGT
The DNA here is from genome assembly GCF_902459505.1 of Geotrypetes seraphini. Lineage (NCBI taxonomy): Eukaryota > Metazoa > Chordata > Amphibia > Gymnophiona > Dermophiidae > Geotrypetes > Geotrypetes seraphini. The sequence continues at coordinate 23,636,735 of NC_047087.1, read as the reverse complement.
GACTGTCTCGATGGATTCGTCGAAAAGATCCGCCCCCGCACACGGGACGTTCGCGAAGCGGTCCTGAAGATTCGGGTCCATGTCAATGGTCCGCAACCAGGCCAAACGGCGCATCGCCACTGAGCAGGCCGCTGCTCTGGCCGAGAGCTCGAAAGCATCATAGGCCGATTGCATCAACTGGAGACGAAGCTGGGACAGCGAAGCAACCACTTCCTCAAACTCAAACCGAGCCTGGGACTCGATGTAGGGTGTAAATTTTCGAAGCACAGGCAGAAAAAATTCCAAATAGGTGGCAAAGTGGAAATTATAGTTCAGGACTCGGGACGCCATCATAGAATTCTGATAGATGCGTCGTCCAAACTTATCCATGGTTCTGCCCTCGCGGCCCGGAGGCACCGAAGCATACACCTGGCCTGGATGAGATCGCTTGAGCGAGGATTCGACCAAGAGGGACTGATGAGAAAGCTGGGGTCCCTCGAAGCCCTTATGATGCACTGTGCGGTACCGAGAATCCAACTTTCCAGGGATCGCAGGGATCGAGTAAGGAGACTCAAAACACCTCATGAAAGTCTGGTCGAGGAGCTTGTGCAAGGGGAGTCGCAAGGACTCGGCTGGAGGGCGAGGCAAGTGCATGGTATCGAGGTACTCCTTTGAGTATCGAGACCCAGCGTCGAGAGTAATGTCCATGTCCTCCGCCATTTGTCTGAGAAACGAGGCAAAGGACAGCTGGTCCGCCAGTGCCGGCCTTCGAGACGGACTAGAAGAAGTCGAGGCTTCGGGATCCACCGAGGCCTGTGAGCAACAGGGGGAATAAAAAACCTCGGGGTCCTCGAACTCCGGGCCCGGAGGAGGAGACCCAGCCGAAGCAGAAAATCCCATCCGGGGCAACTTCTTCTGAGGCGAGACTGTCGAATGTCGAGACGAATGCCTCGAAGAATGCCTGGATCGATGCCCGTCTCGATGCCTGGACGGGGATCGAGTCCGTCTGTGAGAATACTGATCCCCAGAAGCCTCCAAGGAGCAGATAGGACTCGATGCTGTCGATCGAAGAGGCGGAAGAGTCGATACATCCCCCGAAGCCGCCCAGGCTTGATAGGGGGTCCGGAAGAACTCGTCCTGCTTCCTGCTATGCCAGGGACTGGGAGGCCTCGAAGGTGGATGCCACACTGAGTCACGGGGCGGAGTAATAGGCTCCAAGGGAGGTAAGTCACTAAGGGAGGCTTTCCTCGAGGGAATCGGTTCCAAGGGAGGCATATCCCCAAGAGGGGCCTTCTTCGATGGAATTGGCTCCAAGGGAGGCATGGCACTAACCGAGGGCCGCCTCGAGGAGCCGCACACCGCCCGTCGCTCCTCCTCGCTAAGCAACGAGGTCGTGCGGCGCGGAGGAGGAGGGGGGCGGCCCCGCCCCTCGGGACCGGAACTGGGAGGTCACCCTGGATCGAGGCAATCAGCCGGGGACCCATGGTGGTCATGAGTTCCACAAACTGAGCCTCCAGGAGGGACTTCAACGAAGCCGATATGGAGGGATCCGCACCAAACGGGGGCCCTTCCGCACGGTCTCCGCGCTCCTTCGGTGCAGCGTGCTTTTGCTTGCCAGCCTTCGGCACCTTAAGCACCACCGGTGGAACAATGGGCGTTGGTACCTGATCCGAGGGGACAGAGGAAGGCACCGGCGCCGATGACGAGGCCGAAACCGGCATGAACGATGCAGGTTTCAAAAGGCCAGAAGCAGCCGGGGAGGCCGAGGGCTTTGTCGACGAAGTCGAAGCACCAGTTGATGTCGAAGCAATAGGGTCCAACGAAGCTTCCATCTTAAACATGGACTCCCACAGCAGGCAGCGGCGCTTAAACGCTCGCGCCGTCAAAGTGGAGCAAGGCCGGCACGATTTCAGAAAGTGATCCGGACCCAGACACTGGAGGCAGCTTCGATGAGGGTCCGTGAGCGAAATCGCGCGCTGGCACTTGCTACACATTTTAAAACCGGTGATCGGCCGGGACATAGGCCGGAAAAGCTCCGCCGCAAGGTCGAAGGCGCGGGGCCTGTGCCACGCGGCCGACCCGGTCTCGGAAGAAAAATTTTTTTTTTTTTTTTTTTTAAAAAAGGAAACCAAAGAAAGAAACAAACGCACGGGAGAGCCAAAAGACCCCAACCCGCGGAAATAAAGAAGGCAAAAACAGATTCAATGGGCGCAGAATTGAAGTTGAACTTCTCAGCTCCACGGAAGAAAATGAACTGAGGAGAAACGCCCAGACCATTGGGCGGGAAGGCACTGGCGCATGCGCGGTGCGGGCATCTCGAAACTTCTGAGTTTCTTCGAGCAAGACATGCTTGTGAGACGTCCGTATCGGGGCTCTGTCGGATGACATCACCCACTAGTGAGAATACCTGCCTGCTTGTCCTGGGATAATTATTATTATTATTCATTGACTCAAAAAATCTTGCCCAATGGCGCCATATAAACATTGAACAATAATGCCAACAATGCTGATCCTTCAACACCTGAGTATTTGTCCTCAATGATTTTGTGACACTTCCTGAGGTGCTCTTGATCAGCCAAATATCAAGAAGTGTATGTCCCCCCCCCCCCCCCCCCAGTTTCTATATATTTGCTGCCAACATAGCTAGGTGCTTTCTGAATACTTGTGGAGTAGATGCTAGGTCAAAGGGTGCCCCACTTTACAAAACTGAGATGCACCCTAGCTATAGCTCTATGTAGGTGGTCACAGACTTTAGAAAGTGATTAAGGTGCCTAGAGAAACCATCTTGAACTTTTCATATATAAGGCATCTGTTCAAGATCTTTAGGATTAAGGTCTAGGATGGGGCAAAGTTCACCCATGTTCTTAGAGATCAGGAAATATTTGTAATAAAATCTTTGCCCTCTTTCTCCTGGTAGAATAGAATAAAATCTCTGAGAGGAAGGGGCTCCCTGCGCATAGATACTGCAGTCCACAATGAAAGCATTCTTCCATGTGCATACTCTATATGCACATTTTGCACATAGAGAGAACCATCCAGATGTTGTGCCAGATTGTTTTCTTGATACAGGGACCACTACCGCCATTGCACATTTTGTGTAGTGTATTTCTAATTGGCAGAGACAATTATCTCAAAGGAAAGAGTAATTTTCTTTCTGGTAGACAGACACTGCATTCCTGAACCTGTGGGTAAACTAAACTAAACTAAACTAAACTAAACCTTAAGTTTATATACCGCGTCATCTCCACGGAAGTGGAGCTCGACACGGTTTACAGGGATTAAAAATAAAGAGGAGGAACTACAATGGAAGGAGAGAGAGGTAAGGTGAACAAGGACGGAAGAGGTACATAGAATAATGGAGAGGGAGGGAGTAGTTACATTTTGGTGAAAAGCCAGGTTTTCAGATGTTTTCTGAAATGTTGGAGGGAGGTCGATGGGTAGTCAATCCCATCTTGCGAGAATTCTTGTAGGAAGCTTCATCAGCATTCTTTTGCTCTGCCTCCCATTCTTCTGGGCTGTCCTCCAATTCCTCAGTTGTCTCTCTACAATGGAGATGGTAGGAGTCTGTCTTTTCTGCTCGTGTATCTTTTCTAGCAAATTCGGTCTTTTTTGCTGTTTGAGAGGCTTTTCGATGCGGCAGAGGATCCCACTCTTGGAACAGCTCTGGCTATGGGAGAGTGCAGACTCTGAGATTGAGGGTCTGCTTCCAAGGGACAGACTGCTTTACAGTGCACCCACTTGGACAGCCTGCACTAACAGTTCTGGGGCTCAGGGAGCACAGCTCGCCCCAGGCGCCTAAATTTCAGCAATTTTTTTGATAATCTGGCATTATGACTTCAGCAGCTAATTGGTGGTACTTATTTGTGTAGACATATAAAACAACCCCACTACATGCAGAAGTGCCGACAGTCATACGTGGAGCTGATGAGTTGACACTGCTCTTCTCGTACATTTGTTTGTCTGTGAAATGGCTGCTCCCGCTATACGCTAGCAAATACATGTGCATTTCTGCATGTCCTTATACCCTTTTTACAAAATGTTCCTCATTCAAGCAAAGCCTTTTGCAAGATACAGGAGGAATTTAGCACATTCCAGCCACAGCATCTCATTGGCCTATCTGGGCCTTCACATATCTACCTGGTATGAACAGTCTTAAACAAACAGTGGATGAAAATACATCTATACTGCCATTCAACATCTCATTAAAATGGTTAAGGGCACTATTCACTGAAGACTTTTCGAAGACTTTTTTTCTGGACAAAAGCAAAAGGTAGGGTCTATTTTCTGAAAGGTTTCCTCTCATTTTGCACATACACAAAGAAAAATAAACCTGGATGAAGAAGGCCCTTAATTTTACAAGGTTAAGTGCACATTGGATATTAATTCTGATGAAGTTCTGTATAATTATATTGTAATTACTAAATGAAACAGCTCCACAATCTTTTGCCTTACAGCCGAACCAAGGTTATTACCAATTTGCTCTTGATATAAAGAAGTGATTTTCATGTACTCACATCTGCTCTCAGAAGTAAGAAAAAATGGTCCATAAAGTTCCCATTATCACGGAAAAGCAGCACCATCTGCTGGAGTCTTTCAAAGCTTATTGTTTGCGATTCATCATCAGAATAGCCAGTACAGGCTCACCTCTGCCCTTCCCAATGGGCACAGAGGCACTAAGGGGGAAATAAAGTCTACTCCAGAGGGTGGGCTGCATGAAATTGTCCTGGAAGTGAAAGAAAATATAATAATAAAAATAATAAGACCCAAGCTGTCTGATTTATATGACTGTACATTAATTACCCATACATATAAATTCCCCAAAGCAGTTTCTTAAACAATACCACTGCTGAATTCATTAACAAAGTTATACTAACAATTAAACAAACCTTATAACATTTAGTGCAGCAAGTTAAAAGCCTGCGGCCTGGTGTGAAGGCCGCTCCTTAACATTATTTAACAAGTTAGGCTGTGATTGCAGCACCATCTAGAGGTTCTTTATAAGCAAAACCACACTTCTAGCTTACCAAGCTTACACAGGGATGCAGCATGCCAAAAAAGTTTGAAATAATAATAAATATTTTAAGAGAACTGAGAAGATTGATTTCTGAAAACCCCTGATGTCCAAGGTAATGGAAATATGTATTCTTGATTCTGTAGACTAAATTAAATTATTATTTTTTAAAATATGAAATTCCACTACTATTCATCCTCAGTTTTAAAGCAAATGAAAAAGGGTTACCTCGATTTCAAAGAAGGTGAGAGAATCTGAGCGGGGATGTGAGGTTGTTCCAGAGTTCTGTGGTTCTAAAGGGGAGGGATGTTCCTAGTTTTCCTACGCGGGATATACCTTTTGCAGAGGGGAATGATAGTTTCATTTTTTGGGAGGATCTAGTGGAATTAGGGTTAGAGGAGTTCCAGAAGAGTGGGATAACGGGAGGGAGGATGCCATGTAGGATCTTGAAAGCTAAACAGGCACATTTAAAGAGGACTCTGGAGTGAACTGGGAGCCAGTGAAGTTTGGACAGGAGTGGGGAGAAGTGGTCGAACTTGCCTTTAGCGAAAATAAGCTTGGCCGCGGCGTTCTGGATTAGCTGAAGTCTATGGAGTTTTTTTTTTTAGTTAGGCTTAAATAGATGGAGTTGCAATAATCCAGTCTAGAGAGGATGGTGGATTGAACAAGGACGACGAAGTGAGAATGATGAAAGTACGATCTCACTTTCCTCAGCATATGAAGACTAAAGAAGCATTTTTTTACCAAGAAGTTGAGGTGGTCATTGAAGGAGAGAGAGGAGTCTATGATGATGCCAAGGACTTTGCTTTAAAACTCAAGCTGAAGAGTGGAGCCAGAAGATAATGGGATGGAGGTGGGTAAATGACCTAATATTGGGCCAAGCCAAAGTAGTTTTGTTTTGGACTCGTTTAATTTCATTTGTACAGAATGTGCCCAGGATTGAAGGTTCATTATACATGCGGATATGTTCTCAGCGAGGTTAGTGAGGTTCGAGTCGGTCTCAAGGAGGATGAGGATATCGTCAGCATAGGTGTAGAGAGTTTCCAGGGGGGATAGATGAAGGAGTTTCAAAGAGGACATGTAAATATTGAAAAGGATAGGAGAGAGGGGTGAGCCTTGCGGGAATCCACAAACCGGCTTCCAGGGAGGGGATGAGGTACCGTTTATGTTAGCGGTGTAGGAGCGTAAGCGTAGGAATTTCGAGAACCAGTCTAGGACTGTGGAACTTATGCCTATTTCAAAGAGTTGGAAGATTAGGATATCATGATCCCACCCTAGCCACACCCTCAATTTCTTCCATTCATTTTTCATGTACACACAATATCTTATTATTTCATAATGGTAACCATAAAATTTAAAAAAAAAACCACAAAGCACCCTATACGCAGAGAAAATGTTAATTATTTATATTTGGGGGGTTTTCAACGATGTCACCTCAGTAACTATAGAAAAATAGACAAATATAGTGCAAAATATAAACAGCAGATATAAATTCTCAAAACTGACACATTTTTATCACTAAATTGAAAATAAAATCATTTTTCCTACCTCTGTTGTTTGGCGAGTTCATGAGTCTCTGGTTGCGTTTCCTTCTGACTGTGCATCCTATCTTTCATTTCTTTCTGCACTCAGGCCCAACAATTGTCCCTTTCTATTCCCTCCCTCCTTCCTTCCTATGTCCTTAGTGCACCCAGTACATTCCTATGTCCTTAGTGTCCCCAGCACCTCCTTCCTATGTCCTTAGTGCCCCCAGATCCAGTGTCAGTTCTCCTTCGTACCTTTGTTCCAGGTCTCCCTCTCTCTCTCTCCCTCCTCTGTTATGATCTTGCCTCTATCTGCTCTTCCTCAGGGACTCTCCCCCTCTGTCTGCACCTCCCAAAGTCCTGCTTCTGCCTCCTGTCTTTCCCCTTTGGTCCAGGCCTTTATCTCTCTAGTCTTTCTTCTACTTACAACCCCCCCTTCTCTGCCATTTTCTCTCCTTCCTTCATCCCTCCTTCCTATGTCCCCTCACTGCCTTCCAGCCTTTGTCCCACCCCCTCCCAAAAAGCCTTCCGGCCTACCTCCCCAAAGCCAGCCTTCCCCAAAGCCAGTCTGCCTGTCTACCTACCCCAGAGCCAGCCTGCCTGCCTACCTCCCCCAGAGCCAGCCTGCCTGTCTCCCCCAAAGTCAGCCAGTCTGCCTGCCTACCTCCCCCAGAGCCAGCTAGCCTACCTGCCTCCCCCAGAGCCTGCCTGCCTACCTACATCCCTCCCCCAGAGCCATCCAGCCTGCCTGCCTACCTCCCCCAGAGCAGCCTGCCTGTCTCCCCCAAAGTCAGCCAGTCTGCCTGCCTACCTCCCCCAGAGCCAGCTAGCCTACCTGCCTCCCCCAGAGCCTGCCTGCCTACCTACATCCCTCCCCCAGAGCCATCCAGCCTGCCTGCCTACCTCCCCCAAAGCCTGCCTACCTACCTCCCTCTCCCAGAACCAGCCAGCCTGCCTGCCTACCTCCCCCAGAGCCTGCCTGCCTGCCTACCTCCCCCAAAGCCTGCCTACCTACCTCCCTCCACCAGAGCCAGCCAGCCTGCCTGCCTGCCTGCCTACCTCCCCAAAGCCTGCCTACCTCCTCCCCCCCTACCGCGGAAAACAAAAGCCTCCCTCCAGGCCCGATTTAGGTCCACCGCCGCTGCTCCTCTGCTGTCACTACTCGAACCCGGAAGCCTTCTTCCCGACGTCAATTCTGACATTGGAGAGGATGTTCCGGGCCAGCCAGGCAGCGATTGGCTGGCCTGGAACGTCCTCTCCGACATCAGAACTGGCGTCGGGAAGAAGGCTCCCGGGTTCGAGTAGGGGCAGCAGAGGAGCAGCGGCGGTGGACCTAAATCGGGCCTGGAGGGAGGCTTTTTTTTTTGGTGCGGCAGGGGAGGGACAGGAAGCGATCGCAGTTGTCCCCGCGCACAGCTTCGGGACACTGTCCCTGAAAACGGGACATTTTGGTGTCCCGAAGCTGTGTGTGGGGACAACGGGACAGGGGATCCGAAAACGGGACATATGGTCACCTTAGTCATGCATAATTCCTGAATCTGCTACAGGAGAAGAGTAGGAGTCTATACCACTGGAAATACTGCTCAGTGAAATCAAATGAAGCCACGACCAATTTCTTAAGTATGAGTTGTACTTAAGTCAGGTGTCTGTAACTCGGGGACTACCTGTATTACAGAACTATGTCAATCAGCCTGATTGTAGGATTCCTGGGCTGGGTTTTCCAATAAATCTTATGCACTCACGCATATATACAATCTGGACACCCTTGAAAGATATGATGAAAAGCTTTTATTTATTCACATACCTAAGCCTGTTCCCTCACAAGCTCAGGGAAGGTAATGATATATACTTCCCCCTCAATATTCACGGGTGTTAGGGGCAGAGCTGGCCCGTGAATATCGAGAAAACGCAAATAACTTTTAGGGCCGGCTCTACCCATCCCCGACTCCCTCCTGCCTCCCTGACCTCTCCCCGCCTCCCTCTATACAGCTTACCTGGTGATCTAACAGGTGAAGGGTGAAGCGGGACAAAATCGAAAAGACAGCGGGCTTCCCCTCTCCTCACAAGGCGACTCCAGAAAATACTTCTTCACCGAAAGAGTAGTGGATCATTGGAACAGACTCCCACTCCAGGTGATAAAGGCCAGCAGCGTGACGGATTTTAAGAGAAAATGGGATACTCACGTGGGATCTTTAAGGGAGTAAATTCAGGGGAAGGGATACTTGGAATGGGCAGACTTGGTGGGCTATAGCCCTTTTCTGCTGCTTTTTTCTATGTTTCTATGCCTATTGGCTGGCTCAGCAGTGGGTTGGTGCGACAGCGGTGAAGACCCTTCTCATCATTGGCTGCACCCACCTAATGCCGCAGAGCAGCTGAGACCAAGGCAGCCACTGATTGCCTGGGGCATTGGCGCTCAGAAGCCTGGCTGGGAGCGTGAGACTGGCAGGTGGGTAGGTGCTGTGGCTGTCTGGGGGGCTTTGTGGGAGGTGAGGCGTGAGGCCATTAGAGTGAAGAAGGCCTGGGGGGATCGTGGCTGGACATTATGACAGTTCTGGGAGAGATGAGGCTATTACAGCGTGGCTTCGTGGTCGCGCGGAGGGAGGAGGGGACCGAGTCACTTATTGCCTGCGTTTTGAGTCACGGTAACCCAGTAGGGACGAGTTTGGGCATTTTATGAGGCATTTGGGAGGTGGGGATGTGTCCGGGTTTAAAAACTCGCGTATAACCGAATTTGCGAGTCCTAAACCCGCAAATTGGGAGGGAGAAGTGTACTCTTATGATAAATCTTTATTCCTTTACAGACCTGAGCCTGTTCCCTCACAAGCTCAGGGAAGGCAAAGATCTTAACTTTTATATCGCTATACAGTGTAGCAGTCTGTACTCTTTAAGCAGTTTACCATCTCGCATTCAATTCAGCAATCCTCAGCTTTTGGTCAATTAACCAGCTCTTACCATATTCAAGGAATATAAGTGGCTTACCTCAGCCAAACAGACATTAGCAGTCTCACACAGACAATCTCATATGCTCTCTTCTTTCCCAGGGCTCTGATTCAAACCACTGCTCAGGAAGCTTCTCCCTCAGAACCTCTCTGGGGTAATGCTGTCCGATTCAGGGAAAAATTTTTGATTTGATTTGGCCTATTGAATTGATTTTTCAATTCAATTCACTTTTCCCACCCAATCAGATTTTTTGTGTTTTTTTTTCTCAAATGTCCTGGCGGGTTTATTTTGTAGCCTCTTCACCCACCTCACCTTTGCCCTCTTCAACCCCATGCTGGTGCTGTGGTGTAAACAAAATAACTTTTCCTCTCTCTATTAGGTCCTAGCTCACACTCGCTGTCTAACACTAGCTCTGGCAGGATACATATTTCAAATCTGACATGTTGTAATCACAAAATAGAAAATAAAATTATTTTCCCTACCTTTTTGTTGTCTGGTCATTTTATTATTCAAATCATGTTGGTCACAGGCTTTGGTTTCTGTTTCTCTTCTTTTAACTTGCTCGCCAGGGTCTCCTGACCATTTGACATTTTCTTCTTTCTCCGTGTTCACCATCTCTTTTCTGCTTCCCACGGCTACCCTGAGTGGAATCCGCAGCTCCTCTTTGCCACTTTCCAGCCCTCCCACCTGAATTGCACAGAAATCAGGAAAAGAATATGCACCATCGTTAGTTTCAGGGTGTGTCACATTGGGGAAATTGATTACTTTCGGTTGGTGTCAAATTTCGGATAAAGGATCTTGTACCTATATTTACAAGTAAAAGTCCAGTACTTCAGTGGTGCAACTAGAGGTAACTGCTAACCTCAATGGAGCAGAACCCTATCTGTATCTATATATGTATTGTTTCATTTAGAAAACAGCATAGGTTATGTGGAAACAAATGACTTTGCATCCTTTTATTTTATGATATACCCTTTAAAAATTACCCAAACTCAGTGTGGATTAGGTCCTTTCCATAGGATATTTTTGAAAACTACAAGAAAATACACTCTCGTATGCATGAGTTTTACAGCTCTCTCTTTTCTAGTTATATTTTCAAGCCCCTTATATAAGACTTATATAGCTTGGGTAATGTAGGAAAGCTGAGAGCTCACACTGACAACCTCGTCTACGAAACTGTGCTAGCAGTTTCTAGTGCGGGAAGCTGCGCTGCTCCCGATGCTCATAGGAACTCAATGAGCGCGGGAGCAGCACGGGCCATTTAGTGTGGCTCTCTATGCTAAAAACTGCTAGCATGGTTTCGTAGAAGTGGGGGTGAATCTGCTTTGAAGACTGAAAGTATTTAGGACATGGGAAAGTTCAAACCTCTTAGGATCAGCAAGCACCAGCTCAAAAATTTTAATTTTGTGTTTTCTCTGGTACTGCTGGTAATGTTCATTATGTATGTTTGAGGTCAAGATATGATTGAATCACTGCATGACAAAAGTATGTGAATGGATGGCTCAGCATGGTCTAAAGCTGAATGTGAATAAAAGAGAATTGATGATTGTAAGGAGAAACAGTGAGGGGCTGTGATGACGAGACTGGATATTATGGGCGAACTGATACAGGTAAAGAAGAAGATGAACATCTTGGGAGTTTGTCTAGATATGTCGTTGGATATGGGATAACAAGTCTTGAATCTGGTTCAAAAGGGTTATGCTCAACTTTGGCTACTATATAGATTGAAACCTCTTTTAACAGCGTATGACTTTAGACCAGTGGTGCAATTGCTGTTTTTGAGTAGACTAGACTATTGTAACTCGCTGCTTTTGGGATTAGCCAAAACAAAGCTGAGAGCTCTACAACTTATGATAAATTCTGCAGCCAGATTGATTAGTGGGGCAGCTAGAACATCTTATATTACCCCTGTATTAAAAAGTCTGCACTGGTTGCCAGTTGAACAAAGGATTTACTTTAAAGTATTAACTCTGGTGCATCGATCTTTGCATCAAACGGTGCCATATTGGGTCCAGTGACTTTGGGAGATGTATAGACCTAGCAAAATCCTCCAGTCAGTTGGTAGTATGAAGTTAATATGTCAGTCACCTATGAATATAAAAATATGTCTACAAAAACAAAAATGTTTACAGTTGCTGGGATGTCTTTGTGGAATAACTTGACTTGTCAAATCAGATTATGTGTGGAACACTCCATTTTAAAAAAACTGCTTAAGACCAAGTTGTTCGTAGTTGCTTACTTATGATAAGAACATAAGATTTGCCGCTGCTGGGTCAGACAAGTGGTCCATCGGGCCCAGCAGTCCGCTCACACGGCAGCCCTTAGGTCAAAGACCAGTGCCCTATTTGAATCTAGCATTACCTGCGTATGTTCTGTTCCAGCAGGAACTTATCCAACCTTTTCTTGAATCCCTTATCCAACTTATCCAGCAGGAACTTATCCAACCTTTTCTTTCTCCAGATTTCTACCACTCTGGGTGAAGAAGAACTTCCTTACGTTTGTACGGAATCTATTCCCTTTTAACTTTAGCGAGTGCCCTCTGGTTCTCTTCACCTTGGAGAGGGTGAACAATCTCTCATTCTCTACTAAGTCAATTCTCTTCAATATCTTGAATGTTTTGATCATGTCCCCTCTCAGTCTCCTCTTTTCAAGGGAGAAGAGGCCCAGTTTCTCTAGCCTCTCATTGTACGGCAACTCCTCCAGTCCCTTAACCATTTTTGTTGCTCTTTTCTGGACCCTTTAGAGTAGTACTATGTCCTTTTTCATGTACGGCGACCAGTGTTGGACGCAGTATTCCAGGTAGGGGCATACCTTGGCCTGGTACAATGGCTTGATAACCTTTTCAGATCTGTTTGTGATCCCCTTCTTAATCATTCCTAGCATTCTGTTTGCCCTTTTCGCCACTGCCACACATTGCGCAGATGGTTTCATTGACTTGTCTACAAGTACTCTCAAGTCTCTTTCCTGGGGGCGCTCTCCGAGTATAGCACTGGACATCCTATATTCGTGCATATGATTTTTGTTACCGACATGTATTACCTTGCACTTATCTACAATGAACCTAATTTGCCATTTCGCAGCCCATTCCTCAAGTGTGTTTGTCTCGTTGTAGGTCTTCGCAATCCTTCTGTGTCCTCACTACTATGAATAACTTTGTATCATCCGCAAATTTAATCACCTTACTCGTCGCGCCAATTTCTAGGTTGTTTATAAATATGTTGAAGAGCACAGGCCCGAAAACCGAACCCTGCGGCATGCCACTCGTGACACTTTTCCAGTCCGAGTATTGTCCATTTATCCCCACTCTCTGTTTCCTATCCACGTGAGTATATCACCCTCGATTCCACAGCTTGCAATTTTTCAAAGTAGATGTTCATTTGGGTCCTTGTCACATGCCTTCTGAAAATCCAGATATATGATGTCGACCGGGTCACCCTTGTCTATCTGCCTATTTACTCCCTCGAAGAAGTGCAGTAAGTTTGTCAAACAACCGTGCTGGCTGGTCCTCATCAGTTTGTGCCCGTCAAAGTGATCGATGATGCGGCCCTTTATCAGCGCCTCTACCATCTTTCCCAGTACCGAAGTCAGACTCAATGGTCTGTAGTTTCATGGATCCCCCTCAAACCTTTCTTGAAGATCGGCGTAACATTTGCCACTTTCTAGTCTTCCGGAATCTTTCCTAAATTGATCGACAGATTGGCTATTAGTTGAAGCAGTTCAGCTATAACCCCTTTCAGTTCCTTGATTACCCTCAGATGGACACCATCCGGTCCCAGGGATTTATCGTTTTTAAGCCTATCTATCTGTCTGTATACCTCTTCTAGACTGACCGTCAACCCTGTCAGTTTTCCAGGTTCACTTCCTGTGTATATCCTGTTGGCTTCTGGTATATTAGATATATCCTCTTCAGTAAATACAGACGCAAAAAATGTGTTCAGTTTGTCGGCGATGGCTTTGTCCTCCTTTAGGACTCCCTTTATTCCATAGTCATCTAATGGCCCCATTGCTTCCTTTGTGGGTTGTTTCCCCTTAATATATCGAAAGAACGGCTTAAAATTTTTTGCCTCCTTGGCTATTTTTTTCTTGTAGTCCCTTTTAGCCCCTCTTACCGCCTTATAGCATTTGCTTTGATGTTGTTTGTGCTTTTTCCAGTTTTGTCTGATTTTGTCCTCTTCCATTCCTTAAACAAAGTCTTCTTGTCTCTGATTGCTTCCTTCACTGCTACAGTGAGCCACGCTGGTTCCTTGTTCTTTTTCCTCTTGGAACCTTTGTTGATATACGTTATATATAGATTTTGCGCCTCGGTGGCTGTGTCCTTAAAAAGGGACCGTGCTTGCTCTAGGGCAGGGGTGTCAAAGTCCCTCCTCAAGGGCCGCAATCCAGTTGGGTTTTCAGGATTTCCCCAATGAATATGCATGAGATATATTAGCATACAGTGAAAGCAGTGCATGCAAATAGATCTCATGCATATTCATTGGGGAAATCCTGAAAACTCGACTGGATTGTGGCCCTCGAGGAGGGACTTTGACACTCCTGTTCTAGGGTATTTACAGTGCTTATCCTCTTCCTAATCTTCTTCCTCACATGACTCTCATCCCTTCGTAGTTCCCTTTTTGGAAGTTCAGTGCCGTGGCAGTCGTTCTGGATTGATTTTTTGTTCCTGTGTCTAGGTGAAAGTGGATCATATTGTGATCACTGTTTCCCAGCGTCCCTTCTACTTCTATACATTGTGCCGGACCTCGTAGTCCATTTAGAATTAAGTCTAGAATTGCATTTCTTCTCGTATTTTCCATGCCAAGTTGTTCCAGGAAGCAATCGCCTACAGCATCCAGGAATTTGGTCTCCCTACTGCAGCTAGAGTTGCCTAGGTTCCAATCTATCTCTGGATAACTAAAGTCGCCCATGATAACTATGTTGCCTCCTTTGCATTCGTGTTTAATCTCGTCTGTCATTTCTTCATAAGTCTCTTCAGACTGCCCTGGAGGTCAGTAATAGATGCCGATCTTCATATCCGTTCCATTTGTTCCCGGTATTTTGACCCATAGAGACTCTACCTTATGATAGGATCATTATTTCTCTGAAACGGTTTTGCTTTCCCTTAATTACAATTGATGGGTATCTGTTAAAGGTATTGCAAAGGGTATTTTCTTATATTAACCACATGTGTGATAATTTTGAATTGCAATGCTTTAGTGTATGTGTAATTTTATGTTTTTATATATGTAATTTTGGAAACCGCTGAGATCTTTGGTGGTATAGAATTTTTTAAATAAATCAAAAAACATATATATTACATTTTATCATCAAAGGAACAATGTCTTATCAATGCACACTCTTTTGAAAGTGTGCATTCTTTTGGAAAGGTATGCACCTTTTGCAAAGACTGCATCCCATTCTTAGTGTGCACTCTTTGCAAACTAAGCACACTTTTAGAAAGAGTACATTCTTTATGAATAGTTTGCACTTTTGAAAGCGTGCACAAAATTATTAATGACAAAAAACACACAAGTTTTTGCTTATTCCTATTGTTTTCATTTGAATATGGCATACAATGATATGGGGGATGCTGTAGACATTGTCCATGTCCTTTCAAATGAATTTACTTCTCAACTAATAAACCTGTTGTACTTAATTTTCAGATATGCCAAGGGAAGAATATTTTTTCAGTGGGAGATTCTGACACCTCCTCCCAACCCAGCTCATACTCCACCCCATCTTATGTGCATCTAAAGAAAAATGAAGATTGCTGAGAAGTGCTGTGATCATGGTCTCGGTGCTATGATTCAAATGGAAACCGGTTTGACGAGGAAGTAAGATAGAAAGATTGTCTATCCATGAAAGCAGCTGGGAAAAACAATCCATTTTGTGACCTTAGAAGTGATACACAGATTAGAGACAGACCTGTGGCTGTGTAAAATAGCAGGATCCGGTGATAGTTTCTTTAGGATAGAGTGAACTACTGCCTTCTTCCACGGTTTGAAGACACTCACGGATGTCATCATTTGTGATGGCCTAACCAGAGTGCCAGCAAAGGGCTTTGGGATATTATATTCTCCGTGGGAAAATCGCCAAGGAGACCTAGCAAACATAAAGTATGGAGGGCTATGTACGTTAATGCCCACAGTTTAGGCAACAAAATTCTGGACTTAGAAACAGAAATGAGGAATGCCAACCTAGATGTGGTAACAATATCCGAGACCTGGTTCACGGACTCCCATGGGTGGGATATGGTTATACCGGGATACAACTTAATTCGACAAGACAGAGAGGGCAAAACAGGAGGAGGAGTAGCACTATACACCAAAGAGGACATCAAAGTTACCAGAATCACAGACGTCAAGTTCACTGGGGAATCCCTTTGGGTGAACCTAGCCAGGGGGAATGACAAATGCCTGTATCTTGGTGTTGTATACAGATCTCCAAGACAACAGGAGAACATAGATTCAGAACTAATCGAAGATATAGAGACCATCACTCTGCGAGGAAACACGGTACTGTTGGGGGACTTCAATATGCCTTATGCCGCTACGTCCAGTGGCAGCAAAAGGCTACTAACCTCCATAAGGGGAGCACAACTCAAACAGATGGTATTAGAGCTCACTATGGATCAGGCGATACTGGACCTAGTACTCACCAACGGAGACAGAGTCACAGAGTCACAGAGGTTTCGATAGGCGATACGTTGGCCTCCAGCGACCACAACATGGTATGGTTTCACCTCAGGAAAGGTTTCACTAGATCAAACACATACCGGAAAGTCCTCAATTTTAAGGGCACCAACTTCAAAAACATGGGAGATTTCGTCTATCGGGCGCTGCAAAACCAGGCCACAACAGATAATATAGAGGTAATGTGGTCAGCTCTGAAATCTACCCTACACGAAGCAACCAACCTCTATATAAAAACATTAAGTAAATGGCGGAGAAACAATAAACCTCAGTGGTTCTCTGCGGAGATCTCGGACCTCGTAAAAAAGAAGAAAAGAGCATTTAACTCCTGCAAACAATCAGGAAAGTGAAATACTAAGGAAAACTATCTGGCCAAGTCTAGAGCTGTCAAAACAGCAGTCAGAGAGGCCAAACTCCGGATGGAAGAGAATCTAGCAAAGAACATTAAAAAAGGGGCTAAATCCTTCTTCAGGTATATTAGTGACAGAAAAAGGAACACAGATGGGATAGTGTGCCTTAAGAAATCAGATGAGAATCATGTAGAATCGGACTCCGATAAAGCCGAACTATTAAATAAATACTTCTGCTCAGTCTTTATCTGCGAGGAGCCGGGATCCGGTCCAAAGCTGCAGACAAGGGAAAGCTCGGAAGACTCATTTCGAGAATTTGAGTTTATGTCCAACAGCGTCTACCATGAACTTTCAAAACTCAAAGTGAACAAAGCCATGGGACCAGATAAAATACATCCCAGGGTGCTTAGGGAATTGAGTGATGTCCTGGTGGAACCGTTATCCACGCTATTCAATCTTTCCCTAAGTACAGGAAGAGTCCCATTGGACTGGAAAACAGCTAACGTAATTCCACTTCACAAAAAGGGATGCAGGACGGAGGCTTCAAATTACAGACCAGTGAGTTTCACATCGATAGTGTGTAAAATTATGGAAACACTAATCAAACACAAATTAGACACGATCCTGAACGAGGAGAATCTATAAGATCCCCATCAACATGGATTTACAATGGAAAGGTCCTGCCAGTCCAATCTGATCAGCTTCTTTGACTGGGTAACGAAAAAGCTTGATATGGGGGAGTCCCTGGACGTCGTGTACTTGGACTTCAGCAAGGCTTTCGATAGTGTTCCACACCGCAGGTTATTGAGTAAGATGAGTTTGATGGGATTAGGAGAAACATTAACTGCATGGGTAAAAGACTAGCTCAAAGGTAGACTTCAGAGGGTGGTGGTGAACGGTACTCTCTCCGAAACGTCGGAAGTGATCAGTGGAGTACCGCAGGCTCGGTGCTGGGTCCGATCTTATTTAATATCTTCGTAAGGGACCTGACTCAGAGGCTTCAAGGGAAAATTAAATTATTCGCCGATGAAGCCAAACTATGCAACATAGTAGGCAATAGCACAGTGTCCGACTGTATGAAGCAGGACCTACTCTTACTGGAGCAGTCCTTGAGCATGCACAGATGCATGCTCAAGGCAGGCAGAAGCTGGAAGATCTTCTAGGCATCAGCACGATCTGTACCTGCGTGCCGGTGCCAGATGGGGGGGGGGGGGGGGGTAAGTTTAAGTTGTTCAGGCGGGGGGGGGGGCCGGTTCGCACGGGGGGGGGGGGTTGCCGGTTGGAGCAAGGGGGTCTTTGCGAGCGGGGGGGGGGGCGATGCCGGTTATCGGGGGGGGAACGCATCAAAGCGAGTTTCCATTATTTTCTATGGGGAAACTCGCTTTGATAAACGAGCATTTTGGATTACAAGCATGCTCCTGGAACGGATTATGCTCGTAATCCAAGGTACCACTGTATAGCAGATGACATTACAATTATCATTCCCATAACCTCACTGACGCAAGAGACAGAACAACTCACCTCATCTGTCCTCACTAAGGTAGAACAATGGACTTCACAATTTAAATTAAAACTAAACTCAGAAAAAAACAAGATTGGCAAGTCCTAATTACAAAATCATGAATGCCTCTTTGAGATTAAACGGGTTAGATTACCCAATTAATTCCACTATCAAAATCCTTGGAGTCATCCTGGGCCAATGCTTGACTCTTGAAGATCATACTAACGCTCAGGTTAAAAAATGTTTTTTCATCTTATGGAAACTTCATACCATTAAACACTATTTTGACTTCCTCTCTTTTTGATTGCTGATTCAATCTCTGATCTTAGATTACTGCAATATTATATACTTGGGATCCTTTAAAAAAAAACATCAAACGATTGAGAGTCATTCAGAATGCTGCCATCCGTCGCATTTATGGTCTCAAAAAATCGGATCATGTAAAGCCCTATTACAAAAAATTACACTGGCTGCCGGTGGAAGCAAGGGTCATTTTCATGTTTGCCTGCATCTGCTTCAAAACCATAACAGGTTCATCACCAATCTACCTGTCGCACCATTTTGAATTTCCAGGCACCACTTGCACACGTAGTGCCTACTTGTTTGCTTTTCCATCCTTGAAAGGCTGCATCTACAAGAGATTCCTTATCATTCCAAGCAGGCAAATGGAATAAATACTTAACCAACTTCATTTCAAATGCACCCTCCTATCAAACCTTCAGGAAGTCAATTAAAACCTATATCTTTGATAAATTTCTCTGACTCCTTTTCTGTCTTATTGTATTTTTGAAATGTTTCCGGATAAATCTTGACTAATCCTGACATGCTACTGTAATTTGAAAGTCTTTTTTGTAACATCGCTGTCTGTATAAACATAGTAACATAGTAGACGACGGCAGATAAAGACCCGAATGGTCCATCCAGTCTGCCCAACCTGATTCAATTTAAATTTTTTTTTTTATTTTTTTTTTTCTTCTTAGCTATTTCTGGGCAAAAATCCAAAGCTTTACCCGGTACTGTGCTTGGGTTCCAACTGCTGAAATCTCTGTTAAGACTTACTCCAGCCCATCTACACCCTCCCAGCCATTGAAGCCCTCCCCTGCCCATCCTCCACCAAACGGCCATACACAGACACAGACCGTGCAAGTCTGCCCAGTAACTGGCCTAGTTCAATATTTAATATTATTTTCTGATTCTAAATCTTCTGTGTTCATCCCACGCTTCTTTGATCTCAGTCACAGTTTTACTCTCCACCACCTCTCTCGGGAGCGCATTCCAGGCATCCACTACCCTCTCCGTAAAGTAGAATTTCCTAACATTGCCCCTGAATCTACCACCCCTCAGCCTCAAATTATGTCCTCTGGTTTTACCATTTTCCTTCCTCTGGAAAAGATTTTGTTCTACGTTAATACCCTTCAAGTATTTGAACGTCTGAATCATATCTCCCCTGTCTCTCCTTTCCTCTAGGGCAGGGGTGTCCAATGTCGGTCCTCGAGGGCCGCAGTCCAGTCAGATTTTCAGGATTTCCCCAATGAATATACATGAGGTCTATTTGCATGCACTGCTTTCGTTGTATGCTAATAGATCTCATGCATATTCATTGGGGAAATCCTGAAAACCCGACTGGATTGCGGCCCTCGAGGACTGACATTGGACACCCCTGCTCTAGGGTATACATATTCAGGGCTTCCAGTCTCTCCTCATACGTCTTCTGGCGTAAGCCTCCTATAATTTTCGTCGCCCTCCTCTGGACCGCCTCAAATCTTCTTACGTCTTTCGCCAGATACGGTCTCCAAAACTGAACACAATACTCCAAGTGGGGCCTCACCAATGACCTGTACACCTTCTTCCTTCTACTGACTACGCCTCTCTTTATACAACCCACCATCCTTCTGGCAGCAGCCACTGCCTTGTCACATTGTTTTTTCGCCTTTAGATCTTCGGACACTATAACCCCAAGGTCCCTCTCCCCGTCCGTGCATATCAGCTTCTCTCCTCCCAGCATATACGGTTCCTTCCTATTATTAATCCCCAAATGCATTACTCTGCATTTCTTTGCATTGAATTTTAGTTGCCAGGCATTAGACCATTCCTCTAACTTTTGCAGATCCTTTTTCATATTTTCCACTCCCTCTTCGGTGTCTACTCTGTTACAAATCTTGATATCATCTGCAAAAAGGCACACTTTTCCTTCTAACCCTTCAGCAATGTCACTCACAAACATATTGAACAGGATTGGCCCCAGCACCGAACCCTGAGGGACTCCACTAGTCACCTTTCCTTCCTTCGAGCGACTTCCATTAACCACCACCCTTTGGCGTCTGTCCGACAGCCAGTTTCTGACCCAGTTCACCACTTTGGGTCCTAACTTCAGCTCTTCAAGTTTGTTCAACAGCCTCCTATGAGGAACTGTATCAAAGGCTTTGCTGAAATCCAAGCAAATTACATCTAGCATATGTCCTCGATCCAGCTCTCTGGTCACCCAATCAAAAAATTCAATCAGGTTCGTTTGGCACGATTTACCTTTTGTAAAGCCATGTTGCCTCGGATCCTGTAACCCATTAGATTCAAGGAAGTACACTATCCTTTCTTTCAGCAACACTTCCATTATTTTTCCAACAACTGAAGTGAGGCTCACCGGCCTGTAGTTTCCTGCTTCATCCCTGTGACCACTTTTATGAATAGGGACCACATCCGCTCTCCTCCAATCCCCAGGAATCACTCCCGTCTCCAGAGATTTGTTGAACAAGTCTTTAATAGGACTCGCCAGAACCTCTCTGAGCTCCCTTAGTATCCTGGGATGGATCCCGTCTGGTCCCATCGCTTTGTCCACCTTCAGCTTTTCAAGTTGCTCATAAACACCCTCCTCCGTGAACGGTGCAGAATCTACTCCATTTTCTCGTGTAACTTTGCCAGACAATTTCGGTCCTTCTCCAGGATTTTCTTCTGTGAACACAGAACAGAAGTATTTGTTTAGCACATTTGCTTTCTCCTCATCACTCTCCACATATTTGTTCCCAGCATCTTTAAGCCTAGCAATTCCATTTTTTATCTTCCTCCTTTCACTAATATATCTGAAAAAATTTTTATCTCCCTTTTTTACATTTTTAGCCATTTGTTCTTCCGCCTGTGCCTTCGCCAAACGTATCTCTCTCTTGGCTTCTTTCAGTTTCACCCTGTAGTCCTTTCTGCTCTCCTCTTCTTGGTTTTTTTTATATTTCATGAACGCCAACTCTTTCGCCTTTATTTTCTCAGCCACTAGGTTGGAGAACCATATCGGCTTCCTTTTTCTCTTGTTTTTATTGATTTTCTTCACATAAAGGTCCATAGCTATTTTTATCGCTCCTTTCAGCTTAGACCACTGTCTTTCCACTTTTCTTATGTCCTCCCATCCTAACAGCTCTTTCTTCAGGTACTCTCCCATTGCATTAAAGTCCGTACGTTTGAAATCTAGGACTTTAAGTATCATGCGGCCGCTCTCCACTTTAGCCATTATATCAAACCAAACTGTTTGATGATCGCTACTTCCCAGGTGAGCACCCACTCGAACATTAGAGATACTCTCTCCATTTGTGAGGACCAAATCCAATACAGTCTCTTCCTCTGTAAACCGCTCTGAACTGCTTGTAGTATTGCGATATACAAAAATAAAGTTATTATTATTATTATTGGACATCTAGCACCATATGTCCAAATCAGACTTAGACATATGTTTTGAAAATGCCCCTCCACGTTATAGAGCCATCTTTGGCATCCTGTTGTGTAAGATGTAAATGAGCTACAGATATTTTTCTAGATATTGAAAAGAAGAAGATAAAAAGCATAAAAATAAGTGCCTGATTTGGAGGGGGAGGTTTTTATGCCAATGATTTGAGCAGGAGATGCTTGAGGTTTTTTACCTTTTTGATACCTAGCAAGGTGGTAGCTCCATGTCTGAGGCTTTTCCTACCCCCCATTACAAATTAGCAGCACTAGTCATTTTGATGGGTTTATTTTTATATGTTTAAATATTAATGCATGGCCATTAATTTGGAAAATGGAAAATATGCCTTTTCCCAGCCTTGGTGAAAAGTGGCTTTAGTGCACTTGAAAAACCTGCATAAGGCATGCTAAGGCCACTTTTTGCCTTTGCTTTATAAAAGAGCCTCTTAATACTTTGCAGCACTGGTATTTATGCACAGAAAAGCATTCTAGCACATGTGAAGATGTATGTGTCTACAACACTGAATGCAGATATTTTTGAACCAGACCTGCGTGTGCATGCAACTTTCAACAGTTTATCACTTTGCTTTTTCTTTCAGTGCACCTCCCCCTCAGTTCTTTTTTTGTTGTTGTTGTTGTCATTTTGTTTTTTATACTACCCAAAACAAGATGCGCTCTTACAAATCCCTCTTACAAGCTTAACTGTATACCAAAGAAAAATGGGGAGACCCAATGATCACAACAAAGAAAAATGGAGAGATCCAATTATCTTAGCATTTTTTTTGGTACTTCAGCTTGTCTACGGTGTTCTTTGCTCACATGTTTAAAGACAATAGACTATTTTCAGTCCAATTCTTTATATGTGAGGTTGCAAACCATTGGACCCCTGAGGAAGGCGTGTTCGCCGAAACACAGACCGTGTAGGGTCCGGTTGGATTTTTATCACAGTATTTTTTATCATTGTACTTTTTTAATTAAATTTTCATGGTTTTATATGTCAGTGTTTAATAAATTAGCTCCAGAACATCTGTATCCAGTTTTTGGTTTTGTTTTCAGGGGGGGGGATAACTCTATACCAATACATACACTGTTCAAATGTAGGAGGAGAACGACCTCAGTGGCTTAGTGTGTAATACAGAAACACACATAGCACTGCTATAGATTCTGGTGAATAATTATCAATTGTGTGAGGCCAGCTCTTATTTTATTCATTTATTTACAATGAACAAAAAACACCCCGCACACGAACGCACCTCTACACTATCTCCTCCAACTCGCCTTGCACGTGCCTCAGCTTCTCCCGCCAGCTGGTTCTCGCCACGCCCGCCTCCGTAATTTCCGGTTCCGGCTGTTCCTTAGCAACGGCTGAAGCTGTGGTTTGTTGACGGTTGCGGAGGCCGGAGAGCAGCATGGTAAAAAGTTTGGTTCTTTTTTTATCTCTGACTGTGGCCGAATAAGCGTAAATGTATTCAGTGGCTTTCGGACAGCGGTAGCGAGTGGAAGCGGACGGAATATAAGTCGTTTATGTTTCTCTCGGCGCCGCTTTGAGCGGGTCTGAGGCACCGCCTGAGGGGAGCCTCGGAGGCCGCTGGGGTTGTTGCCCTGCCTGAGCTCCTCCTCCTGAAGCCCGTTCGCTTGAGCGTTTTAGTTGCTTTCCTGATCGGGAGGAGTGTTGTTTTTAAGAAGAAGGTTTTTGTTTGTTTTGTTTCACCCACACACCGAAAAGGTGAATGTTTATTATTTCCATGTTATATCGGGCCCCCTCTTCTATGTATAACTCTGGCAAAGAATCTGGGAAACCAGGATTCAAATCCTCCTCCTCCCACTAACGTGATTCTTGAGCAAGTCACTTCGTACTCCATTTCATCTGCTGCAAACTTAGGATCCAGTTTACTAATTTGTGAATTTTTCTGCAAGTTAGGTGTGTTTTGCTTTACCCTGCCTCTGAATGCTGAGAGCGAAAAGAAGTGCTTTTAGAGGAGGGGAAAGGGTGGGAGGTGGGCCAACCTAGACTTAGTTGTACTGCAGGTATAACCAAAAGTCTAGGGAGATCGCTCAGTCAAAACAGGTATAAGTTCCAAATAGGGGCCACTGAGCGATCAGCTCAGCAGCCTCGGCAACCTGTCCAACCCCCTCCCATTGCAACGATCGCAGCAGGAGAGATGCCTAATCTCTCCTGCCGCGATTGTGATCCCCCCTGACAAAATCCCGAACAGGCAAGGTCCCTCTCCCCTTCCATGCATATCAGCCTCTTGCCTCCCAGTACATACATCCTCCTTGGATTTCTACTTCCCAAATGCATCAGGCTGCTCTTCTTTACATTGAATTTTAGTTGCTTAAGGTTTAGTTTAGTTGCTAGACATTAGACCATTCTTCCAACTTTTGAAATCCTTTTTCATGTTTTCCCCTCCCTTCGGGGTGTCCACTCTGTTACAAATCTTGGTATCATCGAAAACAAGGCAAACCTTTCCTTCTAACCCTTTAGCAATAACACTCTGAAACATATTGAACAGAATCAGCCCCAGTACCGATCCTTGAGGCCTCCACTACTCACCTTTCCTTAATCTGAGCAAATTTCGTTAACCACCACCCTCTGGCATCTATCCTTCAACCAGTCTCTAATCCAGTTCTCCACTTTGGGTCCTAACTTCAGCCGGTCAAGTTTGTTCAAGAGCCTCCTATGAGGAACCATGTCAAAGGCTTTGCTGAAATCTAACTAAATTATACCTAGCACACCTTATCAATTTTGTTCTCTTGTTATCCAGTCAAAGAATTCAATCAGATTCATTTGGCATGATTTACCTTTAGTAAAACCATGTTGTCTCGGATCCTGTAACCCATTTGATTCTAGGAATTTCACTATCCTCTTCTTCAGCAACGCTTCCATTATTTTTCCAATAACTGAAGTGAAGCTTACAGGCCTGTAGTTTGCCGCTTTTGTGAAAAGGAACTACCTCTACTCATCTCCAGACCCCACAGAATCACTCCCATATCCAGGGATTTATTGAACAAATCTTTAAGAGGAGTCACCAAAACCTCTCTGAGCTCCCTCAATATACTGGGATAAATTCCGTCCAGTCCCAAGGCTTTGTATAGTGACAATTCCATTATATGTAGTAAAATAGTAACATCTTGATATGCTGCAGGATGGCAGCCTCTTTATATGTGGCCTAGTGGTGATCTACCCAGTGCAAGCTTCCTTATATTCTTCATAGGGGAAGCATCCTTTATGCTGTATACTGTCCGTTTCCAGCTCCTTAGTACCTCTTCTCTCTTATCTCTCCCTATACTCTGCCCTGGGAGCTCCGTTCTTCGGGTGTGCTCTCTTAACTGTACCCTTCTCTACTGCCAACTCCCAACCCGGTCCCTTCAACCTTGCTGTGCCATATGCCTGGAGCAAACTATCCGATTCTGTACGTCTAGCTCTGGCTCTAGTAATATTCAAATCCAGGCTGAAAGCCCACTTTTTTGAAGCTGTATTTAAGACCTAACTCTAAACCACTTATAAAGCACCCTTATCCGTTTGTCACTCCCTCTATAGTCGCCTACCCTATCTATCTCATCATTTCCTGTATAATTTCCTACCTGAGCAGTATATATAGATTCCCCCTTCTGTCCAGTTTGTCTGTCATAATTAGATTGTAAGCTCTTTCGAGCAGGGACTCTTGCATATTCAATATACAATGCTGCGTAAACCTGGTAGCACCATAAAAATAATAAATAGTTGTATGATGGCAGCCTTCTTATCTTCTACATGGTAGCAGCATTCTTCATTGTTGCATGATGTAAACATAATTATGTGCTGCATGATAGCAGCGTTCTTGTCTGCTCTATGATGGTGACATCCTATGTTGCATCCTAATGTCCTGCAAGGTGGCAGAGACTTTTCAGTGAGATCAGTTCAACACACTTCTTCTTTCTGCTACATGGTACTGACCCTGTGCTATGCACTGGCAGTAGCCTCAGTATCCTCATAGACAGACCTCTACCATGTTACACAATGCTAGTTCCAAGTTCTACTACTCTACGACAGTGGTTGTTTTGTGGTTCTGTATCAGCCTTCACTTTTCCTTCACCATGTTAGTGCCCTCATGGACTATGCAGGTTCCAGTCTCTGGTTCTGTATGGTGTCACTTCCACAGGAGTGCCTCAGATGGTGCATAATGGCAATCCAAAGGAGGCATATTGATGGCACTTGGCTTCTCTCACTGCATCTTCCTATTGGCCTCTATAGGAACACCTCATCTTTTGTACACAGTTTTGGCTCCTTTTCTTTGTACAGTACCAGCATCTTCTTTAAGATAGACAGTGTCTAACTCCAACTTTCACCTTTTGTCAGTATTGCCCAGCCTCCTGTTTTACACTGCAGTTCTATCATTCACTCAGTGGAATCTGCCTCTTCCTTGTCATCAGCAGCAGGTGAATCCAGACGAATGGGTTAAGTCCACCTACCAGCAGGCGGAGATAGAGAACACAAAGTTGAGCTCTGGCATATATGCGATTGTATGCGTGCTGGTAATTCAGTATTTTCTATGTCTGTAGGCGGATGGATGGTCTCATCTTCCTGATGAGTGGCTTGCAAGCAGTGACTCAGTCTAACTCCACCAGGCTCACTTCAGCTCTTGTTTTGGCTATGCTAACTCAGCTGAGCGAGGGGATTAGGCCTCATGGGTGCCTATTTGGGTGTAGCCAGTGGTGTAGGTTCCCTACCCGTCCCCTGGACCCCATCTGCTATTTGCTCTGCACTCCAAATCCTTCCTCACCTTAAAAAAAAGAGAGAGATCTGCCTCTTCTCTTTTGTGGTTCTTTCTTACCTATGGCATGTTCCAGCATAGCTTTCTCGAGTTTCCTGTGTCCTTTTAGCAACAGTTTCTTTTGTTGCTCTTTGGTTTGGCTGCAATGCAATTTATTCCATTAGCTCCAAGGTTGGTATTTTGTCTCTACAACCTGCAGAGTTTCCAGGTTTGGACAAGTTCCTGGAGGAAAGGTCCATAGTCTGCTATTTAGACAGACATGGGAGAAGCCAGTGCTTGCCCTGGGATAGATAGCGTGAAATGTTGCTGCTACACATGCTTTGCTCCTGTTGCAAGGGAGGTATTGGCAGTGCCTTTCTAGGTGTCGGTACTGGGCTTGCTCCAACTGGCAGTATCCTTGGCTGTGACATTGGAATTTTTGCTTCTCAATTTCCTCTTTTGAACCCCACAGTTCATGGGAGCCAGGGTCTGCATGGTCCATGCTTTGCTCATTAGTGCCAGTCATTAGGACATAAACACATAAGTGTTGACATTCTGGGGCAGACCAAGGTCCACTGAGCCCAGTATCCTATTTTCAATAGTGGCCAATCGAAGTCACAAGTTCCTAATAAGATCCCAATTTTGCCTTCTATGGGTTTTCTTGGAGAAAAGAGATCTCTTGGTGCAAGGGGGTGTATAGACTTGACCATATGGCAGACATGCCATTCAGATGTGTCTCCATCTTTGATTTCAGTCACTTGAAGCCTGACACATTTCTTCTCCCATCGAACATGCTGGTTGCCCACTGGGAGCTTTACTGGTAAAGCAGTTTCCAAGAATATTCCCCATACCAGGCTGAGCTTGCCAAACTTAAGCTCCCAGAAAAAAAAATCCCTTTTTGGAGTTGGAAGTTTACTAATTGGTAATCAATTAGGGTAATTTTTAAGGATGAGGCAATGTGGAATGTTGTGGCAGTTGACGGTAGGGGCAGTAA
Source organism: Geotrypetes seraphini (assembly GCF_902459505.1). Taxonomy (NCBI): domain Eukaryota; kingdom Metazoa; phylum Chordata; class Amphibia; order Gymnophiona; family Dermophiidae; genus Geotrypetes; species Geotrypetes seraphini. The sequence continues at coordinate 23,609,334 of NC_047087.1, read as the reverse complement.
GCATAGTGGTGTTGCAGTTACAGGGGATAGTTTATGGGTGGTGGGCACTCTTTGACCTATGAGGCCAGGTTGGAGATGGTGGGCCAGTTCTGGGGGTGTAGTTTTTGGAGGGTGCAGGCAATTGGGGGAGTTTGGGAAAATAGAATTACTACTACTACTACTATTAGTATTTATTTCTGGAGTGCTACCAGACGTGCTCAGTGCTGTACAAAGTCACAAAGGAGACGATCCCTGCTCGAGTGAACTTACAATCTAAACCGTCAAGACAGACATACAGGATGCCAGAGTAAGGGTTACAGTCAGAGGGGATGGTTAAACTGCTAGCTAGGGTGGAGAGCAGAGGGCAGTAGGTTTATGAGTTGAAGGCTGTCTCAAAAAGGTGGGTTTTAAGCCTACTTTTGAATAAGGGAAGGGAAGTTCTCTGTAAGTTTCTAAGCTAGAAAAGCTTGAATTCATGTTCCCACAAAAATGTGTTAAGCCATTTTTTGATGGGGAGGCTTGTTTCTTTGAAACCTCTGTTCTGATTTGGCCCCTTTTCAAAACAGATGTATCCATTACCTGTTTTTCCCACATGCAAAATGTTATCCCATTCCATTACATTTTCTATGATACAGAAGCCAGAACTCTTCTCCTATATAAATGCATTTCAGCCATTTTTAAAGGGGCTTATTTTTCTGGAACCTCAATTTAGCCCATTTTTGATGTGCCATATTAACTAGTTTCCTCTCGTGTCAGTTTCATCCTATTTCATTAGATGTTTGCCTTATTCTTGCCCCCTTTTTTAAATTCAAATATCCTCAGTCTTCCTTTTGCTTTCTGTACCCTCATTTTCACATCAGTCTCCAGTGACAGACTCAAATCCATGTTAACTCCTACGGTAGACTTTTACTTTCTCTAGCAAAGGGAAAGATGATGTGCAAGGAGATCTTTCCATACACAATCCTCTCAGTTTTATCAGAGTTTATCTTGATCATGTTATTGAATATTTCGTTATGAATCAGTTTACATCTCAAATAAAGGAATAAAGGAGTCCCATCTGTGTTTTAAGAAAGGAACAATTGGACATCTTCAGCTTAACTATGTATTTCAACTCCCAGATCCCTTTTGAGGCCCTCAGGAGTTGAAGGAGAGCATTAAACAGGATTGGAGCCAAGAGTGAACATGATGGAAACCCACAGGACAAAGAAAAGAGGGTTTTAATCTATTGGCTTTATCTAATTTGTTATAGAAGCAATTAATAAATCATAATAAATAATTGGTTTCTATGTCCATAAACATATCTAGTACTAGTAGCGTTTTGCTTATGCTTGTTCTGTATGACTGTAATGTTTTCAATTTTTTCACTACTTTGTTATACACGAGTTCCCATTCCTAGAAAAAATGAGTGAATTTGAAACAATGCCTCCCTAATTATGAAATAACTATCTTTTAAAGTATTGCCAAGCAGACAGTCATGATCCCAGGATCATTGGTTTGCTAGCCATATAAATGAGTACAATATGAAATTTAGTTCATACAGTTGAAAAAGCCTATTTCTATGAGCTAATTTTAAATGGAGAAAAGCAGTTTTTTATTACCACAATAAACCCTGTATTATCAAGCTTGTACCAGCCTAGACAATAATTTTGACTCATGAGTATAACTTAGTCATAGTCAATATCAGGTTGTTACATGTGCAGCGTATCGGGTTTTATAGCTTAATTGCACTCCTGTTACAGTAAATGATCTATTCCTTAACAAGGCATGGGAATAGGAAACCAAATGCTGCTTATCTTAATTGTAAACTAATTTTCACAGTTTTAATTTCTTATAGGCTGAAGTAGAAGAAACTCTGAAGAGAATTCAATCCCATAAAGGAGTTGTTGGACTTATAGTTGTAAATGCAGAAGGTAATTTTTCTAACATTTTTACAGTGAAACAATTGCTTTTCCAGCATTAAATCTGTTGGGGTTTTTTTTTACTAATGTAAGTCCACGACAGCTCTGGGTATTTACTATACTCACAGAGCAGTAATTCAGCTCAAAATTTGAATTACAGGTTGCTTCAAGAGGGAAGAAAAGTGATGGTTAGAAGGGAAGAGCCAAACAATGAATGTGCATGTCCGTACAAGTTACAAAACCATTGGCTCTATTTACAGATTTGTTGGCGGAGGTCATCAGAAAAGAGTGGTTATAGTAATACAACAAGCAGTTAAGCTGTGAATATGTGCTTTGGTTTTTTCACTATTATTAACCAGTCCAATGAACTCTTTTGGTTTTTTAAAAATCTTTCTTTTCCTATCTCATTTGCTAATTTAAATTGTTCTTGCTGAAAACACCAGGAAACGTAGCTTTGCAAGTTAGTACGAGGATTTATTCTACAAATAGATGCTTTCATTTAGATGTCCCAAGTGTGCATGGTAGGAACAAATTCTTTTTTTGCCTAATCAGACCAGCCCAGAGTGTATGAATTTTGCTCATCAGTCAGATGGTGGCGAAGATTCCATGCAGATTGAACTATGCTAATAAGGCGGTTCCTGGGCTTGGAGAACTGGCCACCCAGTTGAGCTGAGGTGGACTAAAGTACAGTTGGGGTTCCACACCTTGGGGGATACCTGGAAGAGTTGAGGTCCTTCTTCTGTATTATCAGCTGAACACATCAGAGATTTTTTTTTACCTCTTCATTTCTTAAATGTAAAAATTATCTAATATAATAAAATGATAGGCCGCGCATGCGCACTAAAAAAAACGTGTTCCTTGATCCATCGCGAAAATACGAGTGCGCATGCGCGCCCCTGGCACGTCAGAGGGGACGGGGTATCGAAGCCGAGCGAGCTGCGGAGGTGGAGTGCGGAGGCCTGAGAGCGACCGTGCGCGCACAGGGAGGAGACGGGGAGAGACGCGCTGGACTGGCAGGGGGTTGGAGAAGCGGAAGAGTGAGATACAAACTGAAGAAAAAGGAGGCGGGACTGGCGGCCTAACGCACGGCACGCATAGACGGCGGGGACGGGAGCACCACCCCGATCGGCTCCTCCAGGCCGATGATGCACACAGGGCTTAGACGGCTGACCGCAGCACCGGATCTGACGCTGCAAAAATGGCGGATCCCCCGCTACACCAGTGGGACAAGACTGCAAGCGCCAGGAGAGAGGGGGGAGGCGGCGAGCGTCTACGCCATGGGCCACAATCTCAAGGTTGCCATGGAAACAGAGGGGATCAGGAAATAAACAGATTTAAAAAACAAACAAACAACAGTGGACAAGGACAGAGACACACAGACTCTCACAGAAGGACAGGGGGGCTAAAGAGACAGATTGAAAAAATTACAAAACACAGAGGACAAGGAGAGAGAGACACACAGACACGCACAGAAGGACAGGGGGCTAAAGAGACAGATTGAAAAAAATAACAAAACACTAAGGACAGAGAGAGACACAGGAAACAAATGACAAACAACAGCCAAGGAGATAGATGGGAAAAAAAGGTACACATACAGTAGCCAATTAAAAAGACAGAGAGACAGTAAAAAAAAACCCAACCATACAGTGGCCATGTCAACCGTGCCTCAGAGCGGCCTCGAGGTTCGTTACAGCCGGTAGGCTGTTTTAAAGAAGAGGAGCCGCATGATGGACAGGGGGAGCAGGTAAGGAATGCTGCTGGACAGGAGGAGCAGGGAAGAGGGTCAGGGGGAGAAAGTAAGGAGTGCTGCTGGCCAGGGGGAGCAGGGAAGAGGGTCAGGGGGAGAAAAGAAGGAGTGCTGATGGACAGGGGGAGCAGGGAAGAGGGACAGAGGGAACAGGTAAGGAGTGCTGCTGGACAGGAGGAGGTAAAAGTTAGGGAGAAGGCCTACTGCTGGACAGGTGGAACAGGCAAGGGGTGATGGGTTGACAGCCGAGGAAAGAGAGAGACAGAAAGCGGCCAAGGGGAAAGAAAGAAAGAAAGACACACATACATCTATTCTAGCACCCGTTAATGTAACGGGCTTAAAGACTAGTATATATATAATTGTTTTTTATTTTCCACGTTGAGCTTCAAAACTACTGATTTGTAAACCTCCTGATGGGTGGTTGATTTTTTTTTTTTGATCAGGAGGAGGCTTCTGTATCTATCCACCCTACCCCCACCCCTCAAGAACTCAGATCGGGAGTTATTGAAATGATAAGCAGATCCCAGATAAGATAAAAGATTATGTTTATCACATGGTCCCTAAAAATTCTCGACATGGACCACATTTCGCCTGAAACAGGACTGTATATTCTAAAACATACATATTAAATCAAAAATTAAACTAAATACATCAAATACCTTTGCTTCACAAATTTCTTCAGTATTGAATTATTAAAGTACAAGTGTGCCCAGGCAGCACTGAGGTTTATAAACACATACATACAGGCATTTGAGAGGCAGTGGAAACTATTTGAAATGAAATATAACTGTTATGGGTGAAAGAAAGTATAATCTTGACCAGTGGTATCAAACTCGCGGCCCGCCAGGTACTATTTTGAGGCTCTCAGTATGTTTATTATAATTACAAAAGTAAAATAAAACAGTTTCTTGATCATATGTCTATTTAGCTAAAAATTACAATATTATTATTAAGACTTAGCCAAAAGGAAAGATTTATAAACTAGTTTTACCTCATGCAAAATTGTCATTTCTTTAATAAGACTAACTATTTTTTCTGAGGTTTTCCAAGTACCTACAAATCCAAAATGTGGCCCTGCAAAGGGTTTGAGTTTGAGACCACTGATCTTGACTGTCAATTTTTATCAGACTTTTGCAAGGAAATCGGAGGAAGAAAAGGCCATCCATATGTAGCACTTTAGTATGGAGCAATAAAAATTGCTTCCACTTCTTTTATGTTGGTTTAGACTAGGAGTGAGCAATGATTAAAATTTTTAATCATATGATTAATCTCGGCATGCGAAAGTGAAATAGGAAGTTGTGTCAGGGAAGGGCAGGACACAACGGGGGTAGGCTTCTGAGTCAACCACAGAAGGCATGTGAGAATTGCTGCCTTTGCCTGGGATCTTATGAAGAGCAATGCCTGTTAAGGTAAATTCAGTGAGAGAAGAGATGCTTGATCGCAGGATAGGCAAGGAGAATGAAAGCAATGCTGGAAAACAAAGGGAAGTTAAAAATTCTGTTCAAAGTTTTTAAAGATGTAACCGCAGTTAAAATGTTAACAAGTTAATCAAATTAATAGCATACGAAGGGCCACATTCTATAAATGGTGCCTAACTGTTAAGCACCAGTCCACATGGTCATCATTCAGCCGCTAAGGTGACAGGCATTCCTGTGCATCCTAGAAGTAGGCGCCGGTATTAGGCCAGGTTTTACCTGGCCTGATTTACCGGCGCCCTGTCTACTATATCTATTCTCTGCCTCTAACTTTGCCTACTTTTCAGGTAGGCATCAGAGGGCACCTCAACTTAGACGTAGCTAGGTACCATGTGGAATTCCATGCACAACTTTTATTTGTTTTTTTAAATTATTTTCCAGTGCAATAGGTAAGACATTCTAGACAAATGAGTAATATCCCCATAGCCACGTGCATCTGCAGAAGGAATTCACTCCTGATTTTTCCTTTTGCCTCTGCTGTATTTCACTGGGCTCCTTAGCTCTATCTACAATTCTTTCCTTCAGCACGTGTGCCCGCAGGAGTGTTTGTTCTGCTATCCCGATTTTATTATTTTATTCAGTATAAATTACATGTATAAGTGGGTACTCTGCCTGTGTTTTGCACATGGGTCTGCCTTTGTTCACACATTACTTTGCAAAAACATGCTATGTAAGTTAAGTGAGTGTTTTCAGAACAATGCTTAGGCATCATAACGAAAGATTAGGTTCTTACCTTTGCTAATCTTTTTTCTTGTAAATCCACACTCTGTTACTGGACAAGTGGGTTATGCAACTATGGTCGCCAGCCAGTTTGTAGGAAACCTCAATCACACAGATTGGGGAAGGGAATGAGGTCTGGAAGAGAGGAAGCATGCGGGAGGCAGAAAGAAAGAAATATTGGATGCACAGTCAAAAGGAAGTGCAACCAGAGACTTATAGGGCTCCTTTTACTAAGCTGTGATAGCGGTTTTAAAGCCCGCAGCATTGAGCTGGCGTTAGTTCTAGCCACATAGCGCAGGTTTAGCATGCACTAAAAACGCTATCGCAGCTTAGTAAAAGGAGCCCATAAAATCACCAGCCAACAAAGATAGGAAAAATTATTTTATTTTCAATTTAGTGATCGAAATGTATCTGTTTTAAGAATTTATATCTGCTGTCTATATTTTGCACTATATTTTTTTTGTTTTTCTATACTTGTTATTGAGATGACATTGCATATTTTAAAGTCATCTGCCTTGACATCTTTGGAAAAAAAACAACCCAAATATAAATGATAATTAACATTTTCTCTGCATACAGTGTACTTTGGGTTTTTTTTAACTTTATGGTTACCATAATATATTAATAAGGTTATATTGTGTGTATAATAAAAATGGATGGAAAAATTGCATTACAATTAGTACTATTATGGGGGTGGGGTCTGGGGCAGAGCTTGGATGGGGGTACTTGGTTGATATTTGTTAGACTTGGGGGATACTTGACTTGAAGTTGAGAAGCACTAGCATAACCCACTTTTCCCGGAATAGAGTGGGATTGTACAAGAATAGCATTTGTCTTTGTAAGTAAGCTAGTGTTCTAAACATTTATTTGTGTAGTACTTGCATAAAGTGTGAGCACCTAGGTCATAGAATTGCTCTTAATATGTCCATTTTGGCCGCAATAGCTGACACTTGCTTATTCCCTGAGAAACAATCACTTACCTCCCACCCCCACACACACCCTTTTACAAAACCGCAAAAGCAGGGTTTTTTTAGCACTGGCTGGCACGCTGAATGCTGTGCGCTGCTCCAATGCTCATAGGAACTCTAAGAGCATCGGAGTAGTGCACAGCATTCAGCGCTCCGGCCAGCACTAAAAACTGCTTAACAGTTTTGTAAGAAGGGGGAGGGGGGATTAATATTTTATTTCTCACTTTTTAACTATGTTTTTTTTTCTGCTGTTATTTAAAGATTCCACTAATGAAGCTGGAGATGTGATACAAATATGGAAGCTTGTCTTCTAATTTCTGGGACTGGAACTTTTGAGCACTGTTTTAACATAAAATTGAGTCTGCTTGCAAAAAAATAAAAATATTCCTATTTTTACTTACATCTTTGTTTGCCTAGGTATCCTACTTTGCTCTAAAGCTATAATTAATAGTGTTATTCCAGTAAACATAAGGAGCTTGTTTATCAAGGGAGTTCTTCAGTTTCATGCCATGGGAAAATCTATGATAAATAAGAACAAAAACTGGAAGTGAAAACCACTTTTAGACTAGCCCCCTGTTTTACTAAGGTGCGCTAAGTGTTTTCGCGTGTGCTAACCATTAACACGTCCATAAACCAACATGCACACGTTAGTGTTTAGCGCGTGGTTAGCACACGCTAAAAAGCATAGCGCACCTTAGAAAAAGGAGCCCTAAGTCCTCTGATATTGAAATGCTGACTGTCAAAAAGATGATTTATAATAAAAGTCTTTTCCATTTAAATTTTTAACTGCAGGAATCCCAATCAGAACAACACTAGATAACTCCACCACAGTGCAATATGCAGGTCTTCTCCATCAGCTCTCAATGAAAGCCAGAAGCACAGTGAGAGATATTGATCCTCAGAATGATCTCACTTTTCTCCGAATTAGATCAAAGAAACATGAAATAATGGTAGCCCCAGGTAACACATACTACTGTTTGTTTTTTCCAAGTTAAAACCAAAATGGAATAGTCTCAAAAGAAGGCTGTTTTGATTTGTATTCAAGCCTTCGTTTATTTGCAATAGGGGTACAGAATTGGTGCAAGATTTCCCACCCTGCCCCATGAAACATTCTCTAGCTTGTTATAGAGGCATAACCACTAAAGCTGAGTGATTCTATTTTTCATGACAGCACATTCCTTGATCTCTTTCTTAAGTGGTGCTTCAGCTTATTGAATTAAATATCACTGCAGTGGTTAGATGGGGCATGGGTATGGCATAAAGATCTTCTTCTGCTTCAGCAAGGGTATAGTGGAGTATTCCAGAGGGAGTGCCAGCCTATATATTGGTAACCTCGCTGGAATAAATCAGTTTCTATATTTTCATCTGCTAGCATGTGAAAATGTAACTCACTTGTTCAGAATGGCACTGCAGGGCTAGAGGAAAGGAAATTAGGAGGTATGAGACTATTTCACCATGTTCACCTATAACAGATGTTTTCCATAGATAGCAAGATTGAAAAGGCACACATGTGGATGACATCTTTCTGTAGTGCCACAATAGAAGTGCTCTCCTAGAGCTCTGAAATCAGAGTAAAGTTCTGAATATTTATGGTCTTTCTGTGTACAGTAGTCTCAACTCCTCAGTGAGACAACTCTCAGAGAAGTGGGAGGGAGTGTGTGTCTTTTCATTCCTGCTGTCTATGTCAAACATCTGTTATAGGTAGTCAACATTGCTTTTTTTGTCAATAAGGAAGATTGATAAGGCAGACAAGTGGGTGACTCCCAAGCTTTGAACTGCTCAGAGTTGAATTACCTTAGCCTTTATTAGCAGCCTGCTTAATCAAATGCAAGAGTTGGTCTTGTACAATCCCACTTTATTCCGGGACCAGTTGGTTATGCATCTCTAGCTGCCAAGCACTGTAGAAAGCTTCAAGTAATTGAATTCATAACCCCAAGTTGGGGGGGAGGGGGTACTTGTTGTTTTCTTATGATTGAAGATAATTGTTGGGTATGTGAGGGGGAGGGATATTTGATCTGAATTAGTCTTTGCTAGAATGTTAAGTGATGTTAAAGTGTAAAATAATTTTTATCCTGTATTGTACTTATTGAAAGTTTTAAAAATGAATAAATAATTTATTTTAAAAAAATGAATTCATAACCCCTCCCCTCTGCCAGCCCATCCTAGGGCATGTTCAGTAGCATCCAGTTTTTGCTTTTTACATGCCAAGCCTGTAGAGGTTTATTTCTTCTGCTCTTGTTTTATTTGGATAGTTTCAGTAATGTTCAAGTATTTCCCTCACAGGATCGGACATCGTGCTGTGGAGGTTCTCTGCGGGGACGTCCTTGTGGCGGGAGATTGCAGACTCTTATACTTAGATTGTCTGCTTCTGGGGGGTGCCCTGTTAGCAGAAACTGCAGTAAGCCCCCTGGACTGCCTGCTGGACAAATCGGGACTCTGGGATCGGGAGCCAACTCACCCCAGGTTCGTCCTCTATTGGGTGCAGCACAGGTTGAATGGTTCCATGAAGTGCGCCCGGGATCGGAGCTGGACTGCGTGCCTCCTCCCGGTGGTTGAGTGACGAATCTAAAGGTGGCGGAAGTCACTGGCCATGGTAGTTGGGCTGGTGGGGCAGTCAGAAGACTTGAAATCCAGCTTTACAGCTTCCTGAGGCATTTGATCTCCTTATATGCTATGTATAGCATTGCCTGCTTTTTTCCTGCATCTCTGTATCACAGTGAGTATAACAGGGTGACAGACTGTCTTGACAATTTTTTTTTTGGGGGGGGTCTTAAAAAGGTGTTTTTTTGATGGTTTCCCTGCATGCCCTAAACCCCCCACCCCTAAAATCACCATATTTGGGGGTTCCCTGTTCTTTTCCCAGACATTTTTATTGCAAAATCGGCACCTAGAGGCCATCTTGGATTTTCCATATTTGAATAAAACTATATTTTTTATCGTTAGCAGCTTCGTTTTTGCTCCAAACTTCACAGATGGCCTTCCCAGATTGAGATGTAGTGATATCATGCCTCATTTGCGGTGGATGGCTGTCGGTTGCACAGCTGCGTTCATGTGCGTTGCGGCCCACAAGGAGGATTAAATTTGTATGGAAGTAGTGCTTTTTACCTCAGGGGAGACCACCATTGAGCCTTCTGCCCTTCGGTGGAGTCACTTTTAGTCTACTCTGGATTTGGAGCTCCTGGAGGTTCGATTTCTCATGGGATAGTACGTGGTGTTCCTCCTTTCTCATGTCGTGTGCAGATTCGAACAGTCATCGGAGTCTTCTGATAACTCAGACCCCCATGGCCTATTTGTCCGATGGAATCCACAATGGGATCCATTGCTTGCCCCCCAGTCTTGGTCAACGGCAGTGTGCAACAGCATGATGTGATTGCATTCCATGGCACTGGCCAGGGGCCTTTTGCCCCAAATTCTAGTTTTGTTGACTCTGTCAAGGCTGCAAGTCTCTCCAGCTAGGGGGCATTCTGGAGGTCTGCTCCAGTACAGGGCCAGTGGTCACCCTCGGGACATGAGGGGTCGACTATTTACTAAACTAAACCTTAGGCTTATATACCACATCTTCTCTATAACAGTAGAGCTTGGCATGGTTTACAATAAATTTACCTAAAACTGTGGACGTCTTGGCTGCCTCTTTTGCCCTTCCAGGCCCGTCTACGGCATTGAGCCATCCGAGTGCTCTCAAATGCTGCCAGGCAGGTGTTCCATCAACTGGCAAGGGGGGCACGAGGGATGCCCCTCCCCTGAGTGGGAGTCCCAGTTGCTCTTTTGCTGGCTGATAAGTCTCCGGGTTGCACTGGTTGCAGTACACATGGCAGGAATGGATGGTGTTTGGGCAATCTTCCTCAGCTGTAAGACACTAGGCTCCGGTCACTGTTTCCATCTAGGAGGGCATTGTGCCCTTCATGGCAATTGCGGCTGGGCCGGCACCGAGGGCCTGGACACTAGCACAGCGCTGACCGCAGGAGGGCCTTCTTTCGCTTCCCCTCAGTGGCCCATGTTAGGGCGTCTGATGCATCGCATACAGAGTGCCCAGGAACCGTGTTCTTGGGGGTTCACAATTGGCCGCCACTACCATGGTATGCCGCCCTGGTGCGGCTCTAGTGGAGCTGGGGTGCGGCAGAGTTGCCCTGTTTCCCGCGGTTCCTCTCAGGGTCTGATCGCTTGCAGGATCTGGGTCTCTTTGGTCTTGTGTCTGTCTTTTTGAGACCACGGCCTTGTCAGCCAGGGGCTGTTCGATTGCGGTGATAGCTGCGCTGCTTCACAGCTTGTGGAAGTCCACAGAGGTGGGCTACATGGAAGTTTGGCGGTGCCTCCAGCTTTGGTGCACTAGCCGTCAGGAGGATTTAAATTCTCCCTCGGTTCTTCAGGTGCTGGAGTCTCAGCGGGAGGGGGTTTTTTTTGGACTCCTGTCAGCTTGGACAGTTTGGAGCTTTCAGCTCTCTCTTCGGGTTCCTTATTGTGTTTTGCAGGTTCTGGGGTGCTTCTTCAGAAAGGAGTTGCTATTTCTATGTGTTTCAGATAGTTCGCCTTTTTGGCATTTGTACCTTCCGGTTATGGCCAGGGGATCTTATGGGGGCCAAATTCTGTGGTCCTTGGATGAGCGCAAGCTCTTGTGGCGGTCCTTGGAGGTATCCTCCGGGTTTCGGGTCTCGGACCACCAGTTGGTTTCGTGGGTCCTGCCAGCAAGGGCTAGCCTGCTTTTGGGCGACTATTCCTGCAGCTTATATAGCAGCAGGAGAGCAGCCTCCCCTAGGGTTGTAGGCCCTTTCTACCAGGGGGGTTTCCTCCTGAACCAAGTAGTTGGTGGTGCCCTAGGATGAGATTTACTGGACCTCTACATGGTCCTCTCTGCATGCCTTCTCGAAGTTTTGCAAGATTGGTGTTGCAACCAAGCAGGATGCCGCTTTTGGTGCTTCGGTGTGAGCAGCAAGCTCATCAGTCCCATCCTGAATTTTTTTTTGGGGGGGGGACTGCTCTGTTATGTCCCACTAATCCCGGAATAAAGTGGGATTGTACAAGAACGAAAGATTAGGTTCTTTCCTCTGCTAATCTTCTTTCTTGTAAATCTGCACTTTATTCCGGGAACTCACCCTAGGTATGCCTGATTCGCTGTTCACCTGCCTGGAAATATTGGTAAGCTGGATTTATGTTTCAGTCCTGCTTTTATGGGAGGACCATCTGCTAGATGTAGCAATATATTGGGGGGTTCCCTGAGTTAGCGCCCCCCTTATGTCAGTACAGGCTGTGTCTTCCTATAGCACTGTTTTATAGTTCAGGTTCCAATGTGTGATAACCTGCTTTACATTGTTGCTGGTTTGTATATGTTTATATGAACAGAATTAATCATTTAGTGAGGAATTCCCCGTTTTCCCTCTCTTGTTTCTTTAGATGTTCCCAGCTGCTTAGATACTGATTTGGTGCTACTGAGCATGTCCCAGGATGGGCTGGCAGAGGGAAGGGTTATGAATTCAATTAATTGAATCTTTCTACAGTGCCTGGCGGCTAGAGATGCATACCCATTGGTCCCAGAATAAAGTGTGGATTTATAAGAAAGAAGATTAGCAGAGGTAAGAATCTAATCTTTCGTTAGTTCATAAGGAAAGACTGGCTAACAAGCCTTGATCAAAAGCACTGTCATTTGTTGAAACATGGTCCAAACAGTAGTGCAAAATAACAAAATCCAAATAGCACCAAAAGATTCCACAAAGGAAATGAATCAGCAAAACTATAAAAAGATTATGGAACAGAAGATCGTATATTATAACTTAAAAAGCATCCAAATAACTTAAAAACAATAATCATTAAAAAATCCACAGGATAGAAACCAAACCAACCTGTCCCTCACACTTACCTCAGCTCTTTCCACAGTGTCCCAAGAGCGTTCTCATGCATACTAACATCTGTGCACATCTGTGCACAGACAAAAATTCCAATACATTCTCTCTGAAATATCTTTATTTTTGGAAGCACAAAGATCTCATATACATGCAAATATTCTGCCTGCTTGTCCTAGAATAACAGGTGTTATCCAGAGGCAGGAGGCAGGTATTCTTACATCCCACCAACCTCCCCTGGTTGGCTTCTCAGCTTGCTTATGGAACTGAGGTACTGCAAGCTCTCGTCGGGGGGAAAGCACTTGCACATGCAGGCACTTGCACGTGCAGGCAGTCTGAAAGCTTTTAAGCTCTTAAAGTGCCGGTGCACTTTTGCACTGTCCATACTCAGCTCTGTGGATAACGTCACCCACATGTGTTGCTGCTTGTCCTAGGATAATCATGTTTTGTTGTTAATACATGATTAAATCAACATTATTGGTAATATTTTACTCACTAATTTGATCCTTAAGATGTCATTCCCTCCTCCATTAAGAAACAAGATATTTTAAAAGAAGTCATAGCAGCAATTAAAGCTTTATCGAAAAACAAGTTACCTGGTATCAATGGTATTCCAATTGAATTAATCAAAGGCTCAGAGTGTGCTATCATGGCCCTCACTCATCTGTGTCAACAGATTTAGAAGGAAAAAACATGACTAACCGATTGGTCCTATACCAAAGAAAGGTGATGCCAAGAACTGTAATAAATAACAGAATGATTGCATTAATTCCACACCCCAGCAAAATATTGCTGAAAATAATACAATGGAGACTACAATCATACGTTGAACAAGAACTACTCGAAATTCAGGCTGGTTTCACAAAAGGTCGAGAAACAAGAGACATTATTGCCAATGTTAGATGGATATTGGAGAAGAGCAAACAATACCTAAAGCCACTATACTTTTGCTTCATCTACTACAGCAAAGCCCAAATAATGACGTTACAACTGTATTTGGTCACAATGTCAGAAGAGGAAGATCATTGGAGAAGGGCATTATGTTTGGGAAGCCATTTTACTGACAAGTTTTTGATATGAAAGATCCTCATATGGAAACTCATTCTTTTGTGCAGCAGTAGCAAAGGATCACAAGACTCCTCTTCCTATCATTCAGTGTTGTGTAGTTGGATATCAAAAGGATTCATTAGACCCTGAACATTGGACTGAAGCGAGTCCTGAGAAGATGGAGTCAGGGAATTAGGATATTTATTTTCTGGATTTGAAGACTACAGTAAGGACACAATCGGATCAGAGTAGGGCACTCTCTCTATAGGAGTAAGTCTAAGAAGTGAGAAGGTGTGGTGCAATGGTTAGAACTACAGCCTTGGCACCCTGAGGTTATGGGTTTGGATCCCGCACTGCTCCATGTGACCCGGGCAAGTCACTTAATCCCCATTGCCCCAGGTACATTAGATAGAGTGGGAGCCCGCTGGGACAGTTTGGGAATAATACTTGAATACCTGAATAATTTGTAATCCGCATAGAATTGTAGGATATGTGGAATATAATTTTTTTTTTTTTAAGTTCCATTGGTTGTGTTGGAGACAGAATGTCTGAGGCATTCCTTATGTAATCCTTGACAAAATCTGCACAGACTGTGAGACTTCTCAAAGAGCAGATTTTTTTCAATGTAAATGTTCTCTGAGACAGTTCAGATGGTCCGTTTGTACACTTAGCAACATCCAGTTCTTGTGGTCATGGTCAGGACTGAAGTATCTAACTTCTAAATTTTCCTGCCACATTTTGGGCACAGATGAAATTCTGATTTTAGTGACATGTTGTAATTTTTTTGAATGAAGAAAACCAGCGTCAAACCAAGAACAGTGGGAGAGCTTTGTTTCACATCCATTTGGTTAAACGAAAAAAAGCAAACTGAGAAGCTGAGACTGCTGTACATGGGAAGGGCCACACATACTTGGACCTATGCGCCGAATTCTGAGCTGTGAGAAAGCAGTTCTGTCACCCACTTGTGTACCATATATATTTATTTTTTTCCTGCTCTTCTGGAAGGGTTCAGAAAATAAAATTGTTCTCTGATTGAACCCAGGCAGTAGAGAGTAAAAATGGGATGAGTGTAAAATAAACTAAACTTGTTCTGAATGTATGTATTTTATTTAACCACAAAAAACAGGGAAGAAAATACAAAAATCCAAAAATATCATTCCCAAGACAAAAGCACCACACAAGCCAAGAAAGCTAGCTTATTACTTAAGCGAAAGAAAAGCCTCAGACAAACGGAGAAGTGTACTCACACTCTTCCACCCAAGCATCATAGGCAAAAATATTTTTGGATTTTTGGATTTTATTTAAGGTATATAGAACTATCTAGCACTCCTGCAATTCATGTTAATTATAAACATTTTCTATTAATACATTGAAAATGGTCTCCTGGTTTGAAGAAAAAAAAAAGTCTGCATATGTCCTATTTGTTATAGTAAATATTTATTTTGTATTTTTTCAGATAGAGAATATCTTCTCATTGTAATCCAGAACCCATCTGAGTAGATGAACAGACATTCAATAATGCTAATTTGAAAGATATGGAAGTCACTGCACTGTTCAAATATTTCTTCAGACATGCATGCATACAGCTAATGTCAGACGCATTATTCCTCTAAGTTATTTACCCATCAAATGCACAGCTATAGCTGAAGGAAATGTGGTAGAAGAAAAGTTGACTGTAATTATAGTTCAGTTGTTCTTGATTAAATATGGCTGAATCACACACTTCTATCTATTATGCGCGTTCTTAAACACAATAAAGGCATTTCTACAAGTCCTAAAGTGTGCTAATTGGTTTTTATATTTATTATCATTTTTCTCTTTTAAAAGAAACAATTCAATATTGTAAAAGCATATGCAGAAAGTAGACAGACCCTGCATCAGTTAAAAATATTACAAAATTAATATACTTTCTGTTGGTAATTTCTCTAACTTTGCAGTAGTGGTAGTATTCACAAATGTGCTAAGAATTATAAGCCCCATTTTAGACAGAATGTAGAAATAAAAAATGAGATATTTAGATTAGAATGTGTCCATTTCCACTAGTATCCCTCTAAATGGATTAACTACCCTGCTTGTGGGGGTTGCTTCCACTATCCCTCTGATGGATAGGTTTCTGCCTAATGGGAAAAAACAGTTTGACAAGGCGGTGGCTGCTGCCAGAAGGATGCTGGGCTGTATAAAGAGAGGCGTAGCCAGTAGAAGAAAGAAGGTGTTGATGCCCCTGTATAGGTTGTTAATGAGGCCCCACTTGGAGTATTGTGTTCAGTTTTGGAGACTATCTGGCAAAGGACATAAGAAGACTTGAAGCAGTCCAGAGGAGGGCGATGAAAATGATGAGGTTTGCACCAAAAGACATATGAGGAGAGACTGGAAGCCCTGAATATGTATACCCTAGAGGAAAGGAGGGATAGGGAAGATATGATTCAGACGTTCAAATACTTGAAAGGGATTAATGTAGAGCAAAATCTTTTCCAGAGAAAGGAAAATGGTAAATCCAGAGGACATAATTTGAGATTGAGGGTGGGAGACTCAAGAGCAATGTAAGGAAATTCTACTTTACGGAAAGGGTGGTGGATGCCTGGAATGCGTTCCTGAGAGAGGTGGTGGAGAGGAAAACGGTGACAGAGTTCAAAGAAGTGTGGGATGAACACAGAGGATCTAAAATCAGAAAATAATAATAAATATTGAAGAACTAAGGCCAGTACAGGGCAGACTTGCACGGTATGTGTCTGTATATGGCCTTTTGGTTGAGGATGGGCTGGGGAGGGTTTCAATGGCTGGGAGGGTGTAGATGGGCTGGAGTGAGTTTGACAGAGACTTCAATAGTTGGAACCCAAGCATAGTACCGGTAGAGCTTTGGATTCTTGCCCAGAAATAGCTAAGAAGAAGAAAAAAAAAAGTTTTAATTGAATCAGGTTGGGCAGACTGGATGGACCATGAGCAGTTTTGGTTCTACCCTGCCCATAGTTGCACTGACATGATGATAATTGTACAAATATTTCAGATAAAATATTGTTTTATTAAAATTCAACAGACAGTCCTGTTTCAAGGCATTCATTTGTACAATGGAGGAACATTACAAGTCAGAGAGTGTAAATGCAACTTCCCTGACATAACGCCCTCAAAATTCTGTTCTGCTAGGTTCACTTAAATATACCTAATACATGATGACATTTTACTGCCTGCATATAATTGGTCATGAATACTTGATAACATATAAGGCGCTTGTATGCATATTGGGGAGTGACTGGCCCCCTCATACAAAGATTCCTAAAAGTTACATTTTAATACTAGCTTATCTAATAAAGAAAAGGTACAGAAGAAACCAGGAAAAAGTATTACAATTTAATATACCCACAGAGGAAAAATTATCCATTCACATAGCTTTAAATCATTTCTCTTTAAGAGTCAAACTACTGCTCCCATGTTATTGAGTCATTTAAGAGCATGCACTGAAAATCCCGTGTCTCAGTGAAAGAAAAAGGGGAGTGGCCAATCCACTCCCACAAACCCTACATTTTCCTATATGACTCATCCAGTACAATTTTTAGAGGTTATTATGTCAATCTGAACCCTTGAATATGAAAGTCCCTACGTTATTAGTTTACTAAAATTTTATTCATCACATATGCATTTTGTATATCCAATTAGCATTTCTAACTTTACCCTGCAAAAAAAGAGAGGGAAACCCCTCCCCTGGAATGTAATCTCTAGTAAGAAGAAAAGTCCATCTCTATAGCAATCAGGTCAAAAGCCAAACCTTATCTGCCCTGCAGGTCTCTGGAGACCAGACTGGGCACACATTGAAACAATGGGACTTCATAAAACTAAGCTACAGCCTGTGTGTATCTTCTCTGGTCTTCAACAGAGCTTATATATTAATTCTAGTGACATGAGCGAAGGTCTACTCCTGTTTCTAGTAACCTCAGCACAAAACACATATTTAGGTCAATATATTATCCCATATTTGTTTTATCTGGTTTGTGTTCTGGCTTCTCCAATTGTAATTTTATCTAGCCATTTAAACCCTCCTCCTTTGCCCTTGAATAGGTCCTTATCTTATAAACAAACCCTGACTAGTAAATCCAGAGCAATGAGAGGAAAATATAATGGCTATTTTATTTTTCATGCTTGCCCATTCTACCACATAGCTGTCCATTTTTAATAGGCTGCCACGCCCAGGTTTAAAAGAGC
Organism: Geotrypetes seraphini; assembly: GCF_902459505.1. Taxonomy (NCBI): domain Eukaryota; kingdom Metazoa; phylum Chordata; class Amphibia; order Gymnophiona; family Dermophiidae; genus Geotrypetes; species Geotrypetes seraphini. The sequence goes on along the minus strand of NC_047087.1, from coordinate 23,591,472 downwards.
CTCATCAACTATTCAGGTCTTTATCTGCTGTCATCTACTATGTTACTATGTTACTCATTTTGAAACAGTTATCATTGGGTAAGGCTTTTCCATATAACTATCAGCTGGTTTCCAACTGACTGTTTCTAAACTTACCAAAAAAAAGTTGTTTTCCGACAAGGTTTTACCCATTCCATATTTCATCCTTCTAGGAGACCTGTTATAAAGTTAGCATACACAAGGGTAGTGGTTGAAACAGGGTTGGTTTGATAGGGGCCAGGAAGGTATGCACCAGGAAATATAAAAGGCCAAGCCAGAGCTACATTAAGGGAGCCCAGAGGGAAGCAGTGATGCTCACTGCAGATGCCTCCTCCCCAAAGCTGAGAAACTGCAACCACTACTGTCAGGTAGGCCAAGTTCAATTTTGAATCTTGAAGAAGTTGTGTTTTCACCTGGCCAACAGGCCAGCCCTGTTTACCTGCTACTGGTAACTTTGGATCCTGGAACCAGGCCAGAGACCTGTAAGAGTTAGAACATAAGAATAGCCATGCTGGATCAGACCAAAGGTCCATCTAGCGCAGTATCCTGTTTCCACAGTGGCCGATCCAGGTTACAAGTACCTGGCAACAACCCAAATAATTTACTAGTAGCAGTGTTTTAAAAAAATGAAACATATTCAATGCCAGTACACATATAGCCAGTGGCTACTGGCCACTTTCCATGTAGTGGTGGTATTTGTCCGCTATGGGATACTTATAAGTAGGCACCTGATACCCCAATGTAAAAGCCTATTCTGTAATGTGTATCCCCTTATATTTCTGCACTAAGGGGGGAATTCTATAAATGGTGCTAAAAAAATCACCACTAAGCGCTATTCTATAAAGCAGGGGTAGGGAACTCCAGTCCTCGAGAGCCGTATTCCAGTCGGGTTTTCAGGATTTCCCCAATGAATATGCATGAGATCTATTTGCATGCACTGCTTTCAATGCATATTCATTGGGGAAATCCTGAAAACCCGACTGGAATACGGCTCTCGAGGACTGGAGTTCCCTACCCCTGCTATAAAGAATGGTGACCCAGGTTAAGCATCCATTATCAAATAGTGCTTAGAGCCAATTTTGGCACCCATGCCAGCTGAAACTTGATGTAAATGCCAGCACCCAACTCATTATATTAGGGCAGTGATGGCTAACCTTTTTGAGCCCGAGTGCCCAAACTGCCGCACAAAACCAAAGAATTTCCTCAAAGTGCCAGCACGTCAATTAAACCTTAATAACAAGATTTTAGTATTTAAAAACTCTTTATAAAGTTGCCTGAACTATGTAACATCATTTTTAAAGGTTGGAATCTTTGTATTGTCAGAGAATCAATTTGATTCACAATCCTTTGGTTTTCATTTCAATTTATTGGCAATTTATAATGTTTTAATGATTTCATTCATGGGCCGAATACACACATACTTTTCTCTGTCGCCGCACTCTTTGACCAAAAGATTTGTAAGCCTGCAACCACGTCAAGGTAGACTCTTTCAGCAGCTCCCCTCCCTCCCCCTTACCTTTGTGGCCAAGTCAAAATGATCTACCAACAATAAAATTTTAAAAACGCAAAGCACGTTTTACGCAGAGAAAATATTAATTATCATTTATATTCCGCGGGTTTTCAAAGAGGTCAAGGCAGATGACTTTATGCAATGTCACCTCAGTAACAACTATACAAAAATAGACAAATATTCCCCCTCCCTTTTTACTAAACCACGATAGTGGTTTTTAGCGCAGGAACCTGCGCTGAATGCCCCACGCTGCTCTTGAAGCTCATAGGCTCCCTGTGCTAAAAAACGCTATTGTGGTTTAGTAAAAGGGGGCCATAGTGCAAAATATAGACAGCATATATAAATTCTCAAAACGGACACATTTTGATCACTAAATTGAAAATAAAATCATTTTCCTACCTTTAGTAATTTCATCAGTCTCTGGTTGCACTTTATTCTTCTGACTGTGCATCCAATATTTCTTCCCTTTTTTCAGCCTCCTGTATGCTTCCTCTCCTCCAGACCTCATTCCCTCCCCAAACTTTTTCTTTGTTTCACCCTGCCCCCTTCTTTCTTTTTCTCTCTCTCCATACCCCCTTTCATTCTGTATGTCTGTCTTTCTCTCTCTCTCCGTGCCCCATTTTTCTTTGTTTCACCCAGCCCTCTTTCTTTTTTTTTTTCTGGCTCCCTGTCCCCCCCTTTCTTTCTTTCTCCTTGCCCTCCCCTATGCCACAACCATTGGTAAAATGCTGCCACCGCCACTGGGGAATAGGCTGCCACTGCCGCTATCGGGAACAGGCCGGCGCCGAGTTCGCCCTGCTTCTCTTCCCCGCAGGGCCGACCAATTCTCGCCACTCGACGTCAATTCTAACATCGGAGAGGACGTTCTGGGCCAGCCAGGCAGCGATTGGCTGGCCCAGAACGTCCTCTCCGACATCAGAATTGACGCGGGTGGCGAGAGTTGGTCGGCCCCACAGGGAAAAGCAGGGAGAACTTGGCACCGGCCTGTTCCCAATGGCGGCGGTGGCACTCAAGTGGCTAAAGAGACGCAGTTTGCCAGCCTAGGGAGAACACTGGAGGGTGGCCAGCTGTGCACCCCCTTGGGGTGTAAAACCGGGGCACACCGCCCCCACCCCCACCTTGGTATGCCACTGTCTGTACCTCATTCCCTCCCTATGACCAAAAATTCTCCTTTCTTCTATTCCCCGTGTACACAACCATCTCTTTCCCTCCCTTCCTCTCTCCCAAGTCCTTGCCTTCTGTGTCCAAAAACCCATTCCCTCCCCCACCTCAGCATCTCTTTCCCTCCCTTCCTCTCTCACAAGTCCATGCCTTCTGTGTCCAAAAACCCATTCCCTCCCCCACCTCAGCATCTCTTTCCCTCCTTTCCTCTCTCCCAAGTCCATGCCTTCTGTGTCCAAAAACCCATTCCCTCCCCCACCTCAGCATCTATTTCCCTCCCTTCCTCTCTCCCAAGTCCATGCCTTCTGTGTCCAAAAACCCATTCCCACCCCCACCTCAGCATCTCTTTCCCTCCCTTCCTCTCTCCCAAGTCCATGCCTTCTGTGTCCAAAAACCCATTCCCTCCCCCACCTCAGCATCTCTTTCCCTCCTTTCCTCTCTCCCAAATCCATGCCTTCTGTGTGCAAAAACCCATTCCCTCCCCCACCGCAGCATCTCTTTCCCTCCTTTCCTCTCTCCCAAGTTCATGCTTTCTGTGTCCAAAAACCCATTCCATCCCCCACCTCAGCATCTATTTCCCTCCCTTCCTCTCTCCCAAGTCCATGCCTTCTGTGTCCAAAAACCCATTCCCTCCCCCACCTCAGCATCTCTTTCCCTCCTTTCCTCTCTCCCAAGTCCATGCCTTCTGTGTCCAAAAACCCATTCCTTCCCCCACCTCAGCATCTCTTTCCCTCCCTTCCTCTCTCCCAAGTCCATGCCTTCTGTGTCCAAAAACCCATTCCCTCCCCCACCTCAGCATCTCTTTCCCTCCCTTCCTCTCTCCCAAGTCCATGCCTTCTGTGTCCAAAAACCCATTCCCTCCCCCACCTCAGCATCTCTTTCCCTCCCTTCCTCTCTCCCAAGTCCATGCCTTCTGTGTCCAAAAACCCATTCCCTCCCCCACCTCAGCATCTCTTTCCCTCCCTTCCTCTCTCCCAAGTCCATGCCTTCTGTGTGCAAAAACCCATTCCCTCCCCCACCTCAGCATCTCTTTCCCTCCCTTCCTCTCTCCCAAGTCCATGCCTTCTGTGTGCAAAAAACCATTCCCTCCCCACCTCAGCATCTCTTTCCCTCCCTTCCTCTCTCCCAAGTTCATGCCTTGTGTCCAAAACGCACTCCCTCCCCCTTTTGTGTTCCCCGTTTGCCTCCCAGCCCATCTTAGCAACTTTCTCAGCAAAATATAGCTCGAGCCTCGAGCCTGTCCCGCCGCGCACACATAGCCGACCAGAAGTCTTCCCCGACATCAGCGCTGACGTCGGAGGGCGGGCTTTGCTTAAGCCCTCCCTCCGACGTCAGCGCTGACGTCGGGGAAGACTTCCGATCGGCTGTGTGAGTGGCAGGGCAGTCGGAGTAGAAGACGAGCCTCGCGGCTCGAGTTATATTTAACCCCGCGGGTCCCCCATCATCCCCATTCAGCTCTCTCTCCTGTGCACCCCCTGGTAGTACTGCCCTGATGGCGGCCCTGCACGTGCCAGCTGCAAGGCCTTCGCGTGCCACAGTTGGCACGCGTGCCATAGGTTCGCCATTGCTGTATTAGGGGGTGCAAATGGTGCTATTTTATAAAATTGCACAACTTTAAAGAACACCCCTGCCCCTCCCTTAGTCACACCCCCTTTTGAGTTGCAGCCTAGGGGATTTAGGAGCCTGGTCTTATAGGATAGTGTACAGGCAGATGTGCCCTCAAATCCCAATTATTGGCAATTAACTGGAATAATTGATTAACATCAATTGCTAGTTAATGGTTCATTAAGCAATTTGTATGAGCATCTTCGCTCCAAATGCTTAGGTGTCCTGCTAGCACTTACGTCACTTACGTGCTTGAGTGTACACTTATCTACAAAAGTATTTACTTGTGCAAGCAAGGTGTAAAAGAGGGTGCTCAATGATAGAATATAGCCCTCCATTTGGATAGCCTACAAGGGGCCACTGAAAAGTTCTCAGCCCAACCAACAAAGTTGGGGCAGTCTCCATCGAGGACTACACATAGTCCAGTAATTTTCTACTTTTCTCATTCCATATTTTTCCGACAATTAAAGAAGTGGAAAATCACTGGACTTAGTGTAGTCCTCGATGGAGACTGCCCCAATTTTGTTGGTTGGGCTGAGAACTTTTCAGCAGCCCTCTGTATGTGTTTTACTAAAGGAATTCTAGTCAGTAGACCTAAACAATGTCTACATACGTGTTGCCATACTGGGACAGTATACTGTTTCCAACAGATTCCATGCTACTTATCCCAGTAATAATAAGTGGATTTTCCCCAAGTCCATCTTAGTATATTGATTTTTCTTTCAGGAACTAGTTCAACCTTTTTTTTTTTTTTATGTTGCTGTGTCTCTGACAATAAATTCTAGCGTACTCTATAGGGGATAAATCTATAAGGAGCCATCTAGTTTTAGGCTTAAATAAAACATGTAAATTTGATGGTGCATGGGCAGAGTATGGATATTATGTTATAATTACTGTATTATTATTCTCCACCAATATCCCTCTCTGGCTTAGAGAGATATATATTATAAAGAAATATTAATTGGGGGGGGAGTTAGCTCGCTTGATTAACAGTCAGCTCTGTAATTAAATATAAACTGAAAATTTAATTCTTTTTAGAGCACGTATAAAATTGCAACCAAGCCGGCAGAAACAGTTTACAGATGGGAACTTTAAGCAAGAATTAACAGACATACACAGACAAAGGGCTCCTTTTACGAAGCTGCGATAGCGGGCTTAGCGCGCGCTAAATTGCCACACTTGCTAGACACTAACGTCAGCATTGAGTTAGCGTTCTAGCCGTGTAATGCGGATTTAGCGTGCGCTAAAAACGCTATCACAGCTTAGTAAAATGAGCCCTAAGTTTAAGATTCAAGGTTCAGAGTTACACTGGGGATTGAAATGTCCTTAGAAGGCCAAGCATATGTTTGCAAAACAGCACATGTTTGCAGGGGCTGCAGCTTGGTCCAGCACTGGTCCAAAGGAAGATGGCAAGAGAGAGGAAAGAGGGCGGACCCCACATGGTACCAGAAAATAAGTATAGAAACCCGACCAGGTCGTGCATGTGCAAGACCGGAGGGCTAGGACTTTGATGGGAAGATAGGACTCAATAGGAAACCAAGGTGGCATGGGGGCCCCTTCTGGTGATTTGGACAGGTCGTGACCTGTTTGGGCCGCCGCGAGAGCGGACTGCTGGGCAGGATGGACCTATGGTCTGACCCGGCGGAGGCACTGCTTATGTTCTTATGTATCCATGCTTTATAGATGTGGGGAGGATTCCCAGGATGTGTCAAAACGCAGGGGCTGACTCTATCTCACATCCAATCATACAGTAGTTCATCACAGAGCAGGGCAGTCTTTATTTTGCTGATGTCATGATGGGATTTTCTTGCAGACAGTGGGCAGGCACTGATCCATGCTTTTGTGTATTCGCCTTAGCTGCCTCTGTCTGGCCATTGTCCTTTTATTTAACACTATCTGAAGGCAAAATGGCTCAGTCCTTTCAGAATCCAGTTAGTCCCTCAGTTTCAGTTAGAAATCAATTGTACTTTAAATCCATAATTTCAAGCACTTAAATGATTTACCTCCAACACTACATATAATAATTGGGAATAAAAGCACACAGTCTACTAAGGATGCAATATACAAAATACTTATTAAACCTTGAAAGAAAGAAAGGAAGAGAATAGGAAAGAGGGGGAGGGGAAAAAGAGAGACAACTTGGTGTACAGAATGTGGTAGATATATGCAAATCACGCTACATGGGCACATCATAATGAAATGCACAACTGCACAACGGCTCCGCCCCCCCCTCCTATCTAAACAACCGCCTAAACCAGATCCTCACCTCAAGACAAAGAAGAACTCCGAACCCTTTTGCCTTCCCTCCACTCAAGGGCACTCAGCGCAAAAAGATGTTTGATAACCTTCTGGCGACGCAAGCAGCAAAACTTAACCACTCCATCTCCAACCTGTTGACGGCAACAGGTGACTTCAAAACTTTTCGAAAAGAAATCAAAACTCACTTTTCAAAAAATTTATCCAAATATTTTAACCCAACCCTTCTCCCTCCTCCTAGATAAATTCTCCCCCCAAACCTCCACTTAAATAATCTCTTCCTCCCCAAAACACCAACCAAGTATTCAGATCCCAGAAATGTAATGTAATCTTATTTATACTCTAACTGTAATCTATTTGTTATATCACACAGTAACGTAGTCAATTTAATATCCAATTTGCAAGTTCTTCCAGAATTAATCCAGCTACCTCTCCTCCCTTGTAACCAAAAAAAGAAAAAACAACCAATACTGTTGTAACTTCACTGGAAATGTCCAGTTAGCTCTTTTGTAATCCGCCTTGAACTGCAAGGTATAGGCGGAATAGAAGTCCCTAATGTAATGTAATGTAATAAATTATAAGAAGATAAAAATTAGAGAATGACACAGTGGTTGTTACCCGCGGCTAGCTGCAGGTAAACCACCGAAACGGGGAAAGAAAAAATAGTGGTCGCTGCGGGGACAGGGACAAGTGGAGTGGTGAATGGTCTTGTCTCCGCAGTGAGGCAATCAAGGATCACGCGGTCCAGCAGCCCCCACCCACCCGATTGCAGCGTTCTGCCATCTCCCTCCCTCCACCTCACCTTATATGCAGGGTTTGCAGGCTTTCTTTTTCGCCCAGCCACACGCTTTTAAAAAGCTGCTCAAGTTCTTCAATCTTCTCCTCTGCTGCAACTTCCTGTTTCCGGTTGCGTCGGAGCAGAAGATTGAACAACTGAGCAGCCGCGTGTGCGGCTGGGTGAAAAAGAAAGCTGGCAAACTCAGCATCTAAGGTGAGGTGGAGGGAGGGAGCTGCTGGACCCGGGTGTGTTCCCGGCTCACACTAGGAAGGAGGGAGTGAAAGGGAAAGAGATTCTGGGCCAAGGGGATGAAGAGGGAGAGAAAGAAACCCACAGCAGGAAAGAAAGGGGAGGACAGGCAGGTGAGCCAGATGCTGGAAGCAGGGGGGGGAAGAAAGAGGGAAAGAAGCTAGATGGGGTTGAAGAGAAGAGAGACATTGGTGTGGAAGAGGAAGAGAGGGGAAATCTGGACACAGGAAGGTAACAGAAGCAGAGGGGAAATTATGTGCATGGGGGCATGGGGACATACATGCCATGGGGACGGTACATGGACACGGGAGAGGGGCAATGCCAGATACATAGGGGAGATATTAGAAATGGGGAAAATAGGAACACAGAAGCGAGATTGTTTGGGGACAGAGCTCGCAGGCTCCAGTGGCTTGCACAAATTACATTGTAACGTGCCACTAAAGTAAGAGGGAGGGAGGTAGATAGATAGGCTGCGCGAGAGGAGCTGAAGGGTTGTAGAAAGGAACAGATGGCGAAGGAGGGAGGGAAGGGTGGTGATGGAAAGGAATAGAACAGACATTGAAGGAGGGTGGAAAGGAATAGAACAGACATTGAAGGGAAATGTGGAAGACGGTGGGGAGAAGACGCTGGAAGGGAAGAAGACAGATGCCAGACTATGGGGGAGCAGAGGGAAGAAGATGGGTGCCAGACCAATTGGGGAGGGGGGAAGGGAGAGGCAGAGGAACAGAGCAAATGTAAGACGCAGAGAGAAGCCAAACAGTGGATGGAAGGAATTGAATGAGAAGATGAGGAAAGCAGAAACCAGACAACAAAAGTAGAAAAAAAAAATTCTATTTATTTTCTTTTTCTTTTTTTTTTTTTTGCTTTAGGATAAAGTAGTATATTAGTTGTGTTGATAAAAATTTATAAACAAAGCCCTGCCAGCTGAACATCTCTTTCTCTAGTTCAGCAGCCAGAACTTTTATTTCTAAGGCAGGAATAAGCAAAATATTGCAGTGCTGAGGCGTATATGGATGCTGCAGGGACGATGACGGGGTGGTAAAGGGGATGGTGGGCCGGGAAAGGGGCAGTGACGGGGACAGATTTTTTCCCCGTGTCATTCTCTAATAAGAATAGCCTTAATGGATCAGACCAATGGTTCATCAAGCGCAGTAGCCCGTTCTCCAGGTCACTAGTACCTGGCCAAAACCCAAAGAGTAACAACATTCCATGCTACCGATCCAGAGCAAGTAGTAGTTTCCCCAATGTCTTTCTTAATAACAGACTATGGACTTTTCCTCCAGGAAATTGTCCAAACCTTAAAACCAGCTACGCTATCTGCTCTTACCACAACCTCTGGCAAGGTGTTCCAGAGTTTATTCTCCAAGTGAAAAAATATTTCCTCCTATTGGTTTTAAACGTATTGCCCTGTAACTTAATCGAGTGTCCCCTAAACTTTGTAATTTTTGATGGAGTAAAAAATTGATCCACTTGTGCCTGTTCTACTCAACTCAGGATTTTGTAGACTTCAATCATAACTCCCCTCAGCCGTCTCTTTTCCAAGCTGAAGAAACCTAACCTTTTTAGTCTTTCCTCATACGAGAGAAGTTCCATCTCCTTTATCATCTTGGTTGCTCTTCTTTGAACCTTTTCTAGTGCTGCTATATCTTTCTTGAGATAAGGAGACCAGAATTGAACGCAATACTCCAGGTGAGGTCGCACCATGGAGCAAAACAGAGGCATTATAACATTCTTAGTCTTATTAACCATCCTTTTTTAAATAATTCCTAGCATCTTGTTTGCTTTTTTGGCCGCTGCTCAATGGGCAGAAGGTTTCATCATATTGTTTACAATGACCCCCACATCCTTTTCTTGGGCACTAACCCCCAAGGTGGACTCTAGCATCTGGTAATTGTATAATTCTATAATGTAGGTGCATTTTAGCTCACAACTACATGTGAGTCTTTACACCTCTATAAAACTGATGTGATTGCACCTTAAATGTAAGTAAATTTTTGGCCACTTGCAGTAGTATTCTATGAAGAAAAATAAGTGCCTTCTTTGATCTATAAAATAGGCTTGAAATTAATTCCCTTCAACTTAGAAAGGATTGCTAACCATTCTTCTCAGTCTTGCCCTTTTGAGCAATCTTCCCACATTACGATGTCACAAGATTACACACATCCTTCTCTCAGTTTATCTCGTTCTATGTAATTCAGTTCTTACAGTTGGCAATTGACTGTACTAAATCTTTTGGGCTTGTATTTTTTAAACAATGTCATAATTCGTTCTGATAGTAATGCCAAAGACCTCAGAAACACCCCTCCTCCGTCCCATTACAGGTCATGTTTCCTGGGGAGGACCATGTGTTAAATCCTCACTGGTCTAGGCTCAATTTTCTTAATTTTTAAATAACTCTGTCATTTTATGTTTTGTACTTATCTTAATAATAGTCAAACTTTTCTCAATTCAGTGACTAAGCGGTTGGACCCGACATGATTTGCCTTCGCTTCATCAGGGATCCACACTATAAAAAGGTCTTAAGAATCAAGAAAAAGTCCAAAATGAACCAATAATGTAGCCAGACCTCAAATTTTGAGTGAAATCAGTGAGCACATGTGGTCTTCATGTCAACCCCCCCTCAGCATCCATTCAAAACATTAAAACTACCTGAGCTGATGGAGAACACTTGCAGCTGCAAGGGTTCTCTGGCAGCAAGAATTCCTCCCTCTCCCACTTGCTCCAGCCTGCAGCTGTGTCCATGCACGGCAGGAGGAGGCCAGCATTCGACAGTGTCACAGGCTGGAGCAAGTGGGAGATGGAGGAGTTCTTGTCGTCAGAGGACCCTTGCAACTGGTAGGGCTTGAGGATCTTTACCAGCCATAACAAGGACATGAGAATTTTGGGTGGACCTGAGCCTAAAGTGGGTGGGCCCTCCTGTGGCTATGCCATTGTCTCTAAGCTAGCAGCAGTTCCCAGTTCAGGTTTGATGTCACCAGGATTGGCTATGGCCATGGATATTCTGCAGACAATGCACACAGCCCCTGGGTCCAGAATCACAAGGATTGAACAACAATCATATGGGTGCAGATGAGGGGAGACACGTGGTTTGTGGTCCCACTGCAAGAACCTTCACTTCAATGGCTGCGCCAGGATGCTGTTATAAAATCAGGGAGAAAGTGAAGGTTTGTGGTGCCATAGGCCAATACAATAGTACGTCAAAAAATCCCAGCCCATCACTTCATACTGCTGGTTGTACCTATCAGGATAAGCTTCTCTAACTTACCATCAAGCCTCAGAAGCATCTTAGTTTCTCAGGCACAATTACCTAAACTAAGCTGCTTCTGAGGCTCAATGGTAATTTAAAGAAGATTATCCTGACATGTATAACCAGCAGTATGAATTGATGGGCTGGGATTTTTTGAGGTATGTTTATGTTGATTTAAGATTTGACCTACTGCTCCTGCATTTTACTGACCTAAGCGGTTTACAAAGTATCAAACCAAAATGAAATTAGGTACTGGAAAAAAACTCCCCTATCTGTCCCGAAGGCTCACAATCTAGCTAAAGTACCTGATAAACTAAAAAAAAAATGTAATAACAACATATGATACATTTCCAAGATCACAAATCAAAGAAAGAAGATAATGTGAGCCAAGTATAGGACAATCAAGCCATTGTAACATCACTGATGAGGTTGGCTCTGAGGCATTATGACATCACAATCTCAGTTCTGGAATGTTGCTCTCATTGGGGTTCCGGAATCTTGCTATTCTTTGAGATGCTGGAATGTTGCTGCTCTTTGGGTTTTGGCCAGGTACTAGGGATCTGGATTGGCCACCGTTAGAATGGGCTACTGGGCTTGATGGACCATTGGTCTGACCCAGTAAGGCTATTCTTATGTTTTTATGTGAGCCAATCAAGCCATTGTAACATCACTGATGAGGTTGGCTCTGAGGCATTATGACATCACAATCTCAACTCTGGAATGTTGCTCTCATTGGGGTTCCGGAGTCTTATTATTTTTTGAGATGCTGGAATATTGCTGCTCTTTGGGTTTTGGCCAGGTACTAACTAGGGACCTGGATTGGCCACCGTGAGAACAGACTACTGGGCTTGATGGACCATTGGTCTGACCCAGTATGGCTATTCTTATGTTTATGTTTATTTAAGATTTGATCTACCACTCCTGCATTTTACTGTTTACAATGTATCAAACTAAAATGAAATTAGGTACTTGAGAAAAAACTACCCTATCGGTCCCGATGGCTCACAACCTGATTAAAATAAAAATATGTAATAAATTTCTAAGATCAAAAATCAAAGAAATAGAAAATAGAAATAATAAAAAGAAGATTAAAAAATTTTAAAAATAAAATAAAACAAATTTAGGAGATAGAAAAGTCTCTGAAGCAAACAGTCATATTTTAGTACAACTCCCGGCACAGCCCACGTCACAGATCCGTCACTGGCAAAGCTCAAAGAAATTAACATTTCTAAAACATTTCCACTAAAACTGTACTATTGATAAGTGTGCCAGTCCTATGAGTGTTCCATATTACCCTTGTGATGGATCAGTGAGTCCAAAGAAATAGTAAACAAAAGTAACCCAAAAAGCAGGGAGCTAAAAACATTTAGAAGCTAAGACCTTTCTTCTTATTACTTGAATATCTTCTTGTGTACATCTGGTGAATCCCTCTGGAGATATCCCTGGCTCCAGAAGCTGAAATTGCAGCATTTCCAAGGAAATGTATCAGGCTGGCATTCTCAGGGAAAAGCATGTATAGGCAAATTTTTCTCCCCCCGAGACAGCACTCATGCTAGTAGTACCAGTTGGTCAAAACTCCCCTAACAGCACAGCTGATCCTTCCCCCCTCCCCCAAACACACATGTGGCTTCAATTATCAGTGAAAATCGGAGACATGCATTGTCCTGGTATTAATATGCTTCATTTTATTATTTACAATATTAGTTAATTTGATGTATTCTTTAATTTATTTATATTTTATTATAGCAAAAGGTGAAGTTCTTAAAATATTCAGGGGTGTGTGCTGTAGAAATAGTCTGTGCTACTTAATAGAGGAATGTCTTGCTTTGAAAAAGTCCTCTTACTAATGTATATTCTGATATCATTTGCCCCCTTTTTCTCATTTTTTGGTTATTGGTTCCCTCTGTGCCTATCCTGTGCATCCTTTGTGTTTCCTCCTGATGAAGCAGTGCTCTCCCTCTTCTGTGGCTTGGATAGTCTACAAAACAATCATTTATTGATTTCATATACCACTCAATAAGCGAGGAATAGCCTATTGGTAGAGCTGCTGAGGTTGTGGGATCAAATCCCAGAGCTGCTCCTTGTGACACTGGGTAAGTCACTCTTGATTTAATGGACTGCTCGGGGGGAGGGGTTCGATAAATACGATTGTCCGTTAAATCCGAATGTGTAACCAAGTCATCGGAAGATTGCGCCCCTCTGTCTACTGATGCCCGATGGTGTGCTACAGCGCAGTGTGATGAAGGGGGGTGGACCTGTAAGTGATGACAGCAGGAGATCGCTGTACTCTTTGGATGGCTCATCACGGCGAGCGTTGAAGCTGCGCGCCAACAGAAAGGACAGTTCTCAAAGGTCCCCAACATGCGCGGCCGAAGAAGGCACCATCGATCCATGTCGGAGCTGATCCACCTGTTTGAGAGCCCTTGTGGTGATCGGAGGGAACTGTGTGGGGGTGGTCCTGATCTGTTGTGCAGCTGGTGGCCATCTGAGTGTCCATAGTCCTGCTCTTCCTGCATCGACGTCGGGGAGCCCTGGGCTGTTCTCTGTTGTCTGCTAAATCCAAAGTCCGGATAAATGAGGTCCAGATATAATCAAGGGTTCACTGTACCTGTATATATGTTAACTGCTTTGAATGTGTAAGTGCAAAAAAGCAGTATACGTACAAGTCCCAGTCCCTTTCGCCTTTAAACCAATGATGACCATTTCTAGTCCTCATGAGTGGAGATGGTTTTCAGGTTTGTCTGACTAAATTGTAGAGTTTGCAAAACAAACCATGATGACTCTGAAATAGGGTTACTTTGTAACATGGCTTTCTTGCATTCCTAAATGTTTGGATTTCACTGTTGGTTTGTTACATACTACTTTGGGACTCCTGATGCAGGCACTGTAGTCGAAACACGGTCCGTGTCGAGTCCATGATCGTCCACCAATCCATGTTTTTCCATATGCCTTTATGACTGACCAAATTATTTGATATGGATTTTATTATTGTTTGCTAATAAAGAGGGTCTTGAAGACTAGGCACGCTCGGCTCTTCCCCTTTGGATTCGTATCTTCAGAATAGCACAAAGCCACTGTTTTATCATTTACACACACGTGCACAGACATAACCATATGTATAGTCTAAACATTTCTTCACCTAACTGCATAAATGCTAGCAGGTATTGTATAGAAGTACTCCCAAATGTCAATACAGATTAGGCACACATCTTTTCTAATTACTCTGTTCTTCTGGACGAACCAACTCATTGCATAAAAATCTTTATTTAATTGCCAGCAGTATAATAAATAATAATAAAAAATAACATTTTAAACCATAATTGTTTATGTATCATACAGAAATTACACTGAGTAGTAATGATGTAGGTTATTTATTCTGGTTATGGATTGCTGAAATTTATGTTTTTGTATTGTTCTTTTAATAGGCTATTGTATATGTATATTTGTAACCCAGCTTTACGATTGGAAGATATGGCCTATAAATCATTTTACTGTTATTATTATTAACTATGCTACATTTCAATTGGCCAGAAGAGAAAAAGGAGTAAGATCTGGATACGTAACAAAACTGAAACTTGTATTGACAGCACTATCTTTCAAGCAGTTAGGCTGAAGCAAAACTAAACTAACGGCCTCTATTACAAAGCCACGCTAGCGGCCCCGAAGCCCATAGAGATTTAAAGGGCTTTGGGGCTGTACCCGCGTGGCTTTGTAAAAGAGGCCGTAAAACTTAATTTTATAGACCAGGACTTCAGCCAAAAAGGTGCTCGACTCAGTTTACAATAATGTAAGTATAGTACATAAATATAGAAGAAGAATGTAATCTAGAATGGCGTAGGGCTCCTTTTACGAAGGTGCGCTAGCTTTTTTAGCGCACGCACCGGATTAGCACGTGCTGTAGCATGCGCTAGCCAAGAAACTACCGCCTGCTCAAGAGGAGGCGGTAGCGGCTAGCACGCGCGCTATTCCGCGCATTAAGGCCCTAACGCGCCTTCGTGGCCAAAGTGTTTAGATTGTAAACAATTTTTATTTACTGAAAAAAGAGCCATATCATAAGAAAACAGCAAAATAGAAAAACAGCAAACAGTAGCGTGAAATCCACTACAACAAGGCAAAACAATATAAAGTCACATGTCAGTTATATCCACCCTCGTACCCCAGAAATCCACCCCACGCCCCCCAGTCCCCCCTCCAAACATGGAGGGGGAGTTATAAGGTCATCCCGGTAATACACGGGAGTCCGGGGACCCCCTAAGTAAGGAAAGCCCAAACAGGACCAGACAAGCCAGTCCTACGAGAAAAGGAAAAAGAAGAAACGCACTCGCCCCAGGATCTGGACTCTTATGACCCTAGGGCACACACCAGGTCTGCCCCCCCCCCCCCAAAAAAAAAAAATAGTTTTCAAAGTGTTTAGTAAACAAGAAAGTTTTCAGAGCTTTCCAAAATAAAACAAATCCACTCAAGAACGGAGAAAGCCATTTTTAGCTTTAAGACAAGAAAAAAAAAATCTTTAGGGACATTGTTCTTACTTGCTTATCCTTGCAAGTGCATTGTAAAGTACATTAAAGTTAAATATATGTTCTTCCTCCCTGAGCAGCTGAAGCCTTTTCTGGACCTAAAAAGAATTGCTCCAAATTGAGAGAATGGAATGAAATTGCATTGGGCGAAGCTTGTTCCTGAATAATTTTATTTTTCATTGGATAAAGTAACGTCTAACTTCTCTGTCATTCCTGCCGAATCTCCCCATTATATTGTGGTCTAATGAAGGGTTAAAATTATTGCTCAGTTTGATGTAAAATGTGAAGTAACATTATACCTATTGCATTTCTGTAACAAGGTTTATTTTTTGTAATGTATGGTTGAAATAGAAATAAAGAAATAAAAAAAGATCTGAGAGGCTGATAGAGTGTCATTACTTGTGTCAAATACCAAGGAATATTATAGTGAATCACTTTTAAAGACCAATACAAGAATTTTAAAGACAATTTGACATTTTACATGCAACCAATGGAGCTGTGATTTAAACAAAGACTTGGTTTTCCAATTCAATGGCTGAGGTGAAGGAGGCGCTTCTTCCTCCATCCCAGCAACACTTTCTCAGCCCTAGTGGCCGCATCCCATTAGACCTATCTCCTTAGAGGCACAGAGGCTTATAGGCCAATGGCATTTGGACAGTGTGAAATAAAATCACTGCCGCACTTCTTCTATGCCCTGAAATGAGTGGGACCGACAGCATGCAGCCACTTAAAACAGAGCAGCACTTCAGCTGTTATGCTTTTCGCCCTCATACAGCCACACAGCCTTCTGAGCGAGTTTCTTTATGTTTTTAAGCGCCTTCCAAGCTCTTAAGTATTTCACCATAAGCCTGGAGCATTCTTTTAGATAGTTAAGTACCACAGCGCCATCTACTGGATTGGCACCTTAACCCCTGAGGCAGGCTTCCCGCTTGAGGCCAAAACACAGACCGTGTCGGGATCCAGAAACAAAGAAAAAGGACTTTGTATTTATATATGTATTAGTTTGTATGCGCGATTACATTCAGTAAACCTCATTGTTTCGAAAGCTGATGTGTACAGTCCCTTCCCCCACTTGTTCTCTTGTTCTGGTTTATTTGACGTGGGGTTGATTTACCTTGTTTTGGTGGATTGCATTGGGTAATTGTAACAATAGTGAAACTAAAGTAGATAGAATAGAATTGCTAATCAATGCGATGGATGAGTTTGTTTTTTGAGTGTTCAATAGTCGACAAGCAAACACACATTTCATCATCCATCATCTGCGGTCGCCCTCTTTCTTTCAATTTAATTTTGGCAGAGCTGCAAAGATAAGAAGTGGTAAGAAAACCTTGATTGCTTTTTGCTCAAGTTAAAGTAACTATTGCATAAAAAAATAAAATCACCTGCCGTTAGTTTTCAAGGACCAATCACGTCAAAGGATGATGCTTGTCTGGGCAGTTGTATCCTTACACATGCAGATGCTCATAACATTGACAGACTCTTGTGTATGCGACATACATGTCATTTATTGTAGTATATGCTTATGAAGGGAATTATTAAAAATAAAGTAAATTCTGGAATCTCTTGTGGCACACCCAGAAATTGTTCAGGGCACACCACTGTGCCACGGCACTTAATTTGAGAGAAAATGGTCTAGTGGTTAGAGCGGTGTCAGGTCAAAAGCGTGCCGGGACAAAGGCGCGCGCAGACAATTGAGCGCAGCGCGGAGGCGCGTGCCGCTCAAAATTAATGTTTTTAGGGCTCCGACGGGGGTGTGTGGGGGGGAACCCCCCCACTTTACTTAATAGACATCGCGTCGCGTTGTGGGGGGTGTGGGGGGTTGTAACCCCCCACATTTTACTGAAAACTTCACTTTTTCCCTGTTTTTAGGGAAAAAGTTAAGTTTACAGTAAAATGAGGAGGGTTACAACCCCCCATAACACCAGCACGATGTCTATTAAGTAAAGTGGGGGGGTTCCCCAACAAAAACCCCCGTCGGAACCCCTAAAAACAGTAATTTTGAGCGGCGCGCGCCTCCGCGCTGCGCTCAATTGTCTGGGCGTGCCTTTGTCTATGAACCGGTTAGAGCTGCTGCCTCCGCACCCTGAGGTTGTGAGTTCCATCCCTGCCTGCTCCTTGTGACTCTGGGCAAATCACTTAACTCACCATTGTTGTAACCCACTTTGGGTGAATCTCTTCATGAAAAGGGAGTTAATAAATCTCTGTTTTTTCATGTGAGGAAATGCCGGCTGATATCTGGGTTGTACCATAAGCAGAGGCACCAGTTCTTGGGTGTGGTGAACATAAGATTTGCTGCTGCTGGGTCCATCGTGCCCAGCAGTCCGCTCACGCGGCGGCCCTTAGGTCAAAGACCAGTGCCCTATTTGAGTCTAGCTTTACCTGCGTACGTTCTGGTCCAGCAGGAACTTATCTAACCTTTTCTTGAATCCCAGAAGGGTGCTTTCCCCTATAGCAGCCTCTGGAAGAGCGTTCCAGATTTCTATCACTCTCTGGGTGTTTGAGTACCCCTAATATGGAACAAACTCCTTCATTCTATTCAGGACATTGTTTTGGAAAAGTTGTCCCCTGCAATTTTCAGAATCTGCCACCATGACTGTGTGACCTTATTTGGGACAATCAAAATAAAGACTTTGAAGTCTGTATTTATTTATTTTGGCTGCTGATGCTCACCAAAGATGAAACATTCATATATTTCCTGCTGTCACACTTCATTAGTCAGACACTTGCTTTCAGTGCCGTTGATCACCACTTCCTGTCGAAGCAGACAATTTCTATTCTTATCTTTTTGTGTTTAAATGAAGGCTCGGGGTGGGGGTGGAGTACAATTTATTTAAAACAATACAGTTTGTTGATAGGACTTATTTATTCTATGAGGTATTCTACCAAAGCTTCACCATCCTCCTATATGACTTGATCTAGCAGAATAGATACCATCATGGCCAGAAACTAGAGAGCAAACAAAACAGAGGCACTGGAGAGGTCAAATCCAACCTGCGGTCACGAATCCTTTTTTTACAGTTAGAACCAGAGATTAATAACAAGTCTCTTATTTTTTTTAAAAAAAAGCTAAAACAGGCAAAGTTCCAAAAAAAAGAAACAAAAAAAAACCAAAGTCCCAACTAGGATCCAAGTTTCCATGACTCCATCGCCTTCTTTAGAGGTCAATTCTGAACTTGCAACGTACTACGAATGATGCTTGTAAACGCGTCAGCGTCTCTACTTCCAAAAAGAAGAAACTAAGGGCTCCTATTACTAAGCCGCGTTAGGGCCTTACCGCGCGGAATAGCGCGTGCTAAATTGCCCCGCGCGCTAGGCCTTAACGTCAGCATTGAGCTGGTGTTAGTTCTAGCTGCGTAGCGCGAGTTTAGCACGCACTAAAATGCTGCATGGGCTAAAAACGCTGACGCAGCTTAGTAGAAGGAGCCCTAAAGAGGAAATGCATCAGCTCTGTCTGAGTAAAAGTTCAGAATAAATAAAACCTGTTGTCAAGTAACATTAATTATTTTTGTGTCTATTTCTTACTTGTTTATCACCGTGCAATAAAAACTACGGCCCTGATTCTACAAGCAGTGCCTAGCTCCTACTATTGCTATTTATCATTTCTATAGCGCTGAAAGGCGTACACCGCGCTGCACATTTAACATGTAATAGACGATCCCTTCTCAGTAGGGTTAGGAGTTGAAAGCAGCCTTGAAAAAGTGAGCTTTTAGCTTGGCTCTGATTACTACTATGCAAAAATGCAAAGTTATGCACCTGGGCAGCCAGAATCCATGCAAGTCTTATACCCTTAATGGCGAGATCCTAGCAAAAACGGTAGCAGAACGAGACTTGGGGGTAATCGTCAGCGAGGACATGAAGTCTGCCAGTCAAGTGGAGCAGGCTTCGTCCAAGGCAAGACAAATCATGGGCTGCATACGAAGGGGTTTCGTCAGTCGTAAGGCGGAAGTCATTATGCCATTGTATAGATCCATGGTGAGGCCCCACCTGGAATACTGTGTGCAATTCTGGAGGCCGCATGATCGCAAGGATGTGCTGAGACTGGAGTCGGTGCAAAGAATGGCCACCCGGATGGTCTCGGGACTCAAGGATCTACCATACGAAAAACGGCTTGACAAATGACAGCTCTACTCGCTCGAGGAGCGCAGAGAGAGGGGGGACATGATCGAGACGTTCAAGTATCTTACGGGCCGCATCGAGGCGGAGGAAGATATCTTCTTTTTCAAGGGTCCCACGACAACAAGAGGGCATCCGTTGAAAATCAGGGGCGGGAAACTACGAGGTGACACCAGGAAATTCTTTTTCACTGAAAGAGTGGTTGATCGCTGGAATAGTCTTCCACTACAGGTGATTGAGGCCAGCAGCGTGCCTGATTTTAAGGCCAAATGGGATCGGCACATGGGATCTCTTCACAGGGCAAAGGTAGGGGAGGGACATTAAGGTGGGCAGACTAGATGGGCCGTGGGCCCTTATCTGCCGTCTATGTCTATGTTTCTATGTTTCTATGTTACTAGAGATGGAGCCTGATGTAATGATTTGGGCAGTCTGTTCCAGGCATAAGTTGCAGCAAGATAGAACGGACGAAGTCTGGAGTTGGCAGCGAAGGAGAAGGGTACAGATAGGAGGGACGTACCCTCCCAGGTGCCTAGGTGCTGTTGAGCGTGGTTATGAATCATCCACTAGATGTCATTTATAGAATTGCGCCTAAGCATATTTAGGCATTGGTAGACATTAAAACCTTAGGTGCACTGCCATTTAGGTACCTAAGTGAAACCACGCCCAAAGTCCACCCCAAATCCAGGCCTAAGCATGCCTACTTGCTCGTAAGCACCTTAGTGTAGACACCTACCTCGAAGTGGTAGGCACCTCTAGACTTTGGCACTTACCAGCTAATTAATTTTTAATTTTTTAATTGATTTTTAATGGTACTTTCAATGATCAGCCCTGATTAAGCCAATTTGAAAAAAGTAAGGTGTCAAGATTGGCTAGGCATGCCAATCTAGGAACCATTTTTAAAATCTGGGCCTAATGGCCAATAGTCATAAAAAGCCAAGTTCATAAAATTTAGGCTTGTAAATTTGTGTCTGATTTTCAGCTCAATTTAGGAATCTAGGCTTATATTTGAAACTTCATCTTAATGTAGAAGCTTAAAAGTTTTAAAGGCAATTCAGCAACTGAGTGTATGCACTTACATTTGCCATATGTGTATAAGTGCCAAGATAATGAGCTCATAGTCGCATTGAAGGCCATTTTCAAAAAAAGTGTCTGAATTTGTGGCATCCTGCTTATAATGTTGAAAAAAACAAAGTCCATCTCATGACAATTTTCAAACAGGAAAACTGTCCAGGTTTCCTGTCTCAATATATGTGAGACTAACATCCTTATGCTGGAGAAATCCATCCTGAGCAACCATTTTGCAAATCGAAATGTTCAAATTATAAAAATTTATTATAGTTTATTATTTATATTTTACATTTATACAAGGCGGAACACAACAGTACACTGGTACATAATATAAAAATACAAGATACCTACGTGATCACATTACAAAACAATCATTAACAAAAATACATCAACAAAATATCATCATGAAAACTATAAGAAGTGGGGAAGAATGGGGGGGAAATAAGGCATAGGGACTTCTGGCAACATTCTGTGTGGCCATTTTCATAAGATCTTCTTTTAGAACAGAGGAGTTGTCTAGTGGTAAGTGCAATTGACTATGAATCAAGGGACACAGGTTAAAATCCCATTGTAACTATTTATTGATTTCCTCCCCCTTTTACAAAACCATAGCACAGTAAAGTAGACCCCCACGAATCTGTGATTCACGAATCGCGGACTCAGTTATTAGCGGTATTTTCTGACTGCCTCTTCCGGTCAGAAAATACAGGGAATGATTGAGTCCGCGAGTCAGCCTTCTGCAAAGCCATCAATTCCAATCAGCCTTCTGCACAGCCAATTCCTCCTCCTCTCCTTATCCCCCCCCAGTCATCCAATTCCTCCTCCTCTCTCTCCCCCCCCCCACCCCAGTCAGCCAATCAGCCTTCTGCACAGCCGATTCCTCCTCTTCCCCTGTCAGCCAATCAGCCTTTTCAACAGCAGATTCCTCCTTCTTCCCCCCCCCCCCCCCGGACAGCCAATCAGCCTTCTGCACAGCTGATTCCTCCTTCTCTCCCCCCTGGTCAGCCAATCAGCCTTTTGCACAGCCGATTCCTCCTTCTCTTCCTCCCTCTCCCCCCCCCCCCCGAACAGCCAATCAGCCTTCTGCACAGCTGATTCCTCCTCCTCTCCTCCCTCCCTCCCCCCATCAGCCTTCTGCACAGCCAAACCGCCTGCCAGCCTGCTAAAAAAGTGATACGTTTTTGTAAAAGGGTGGGGGGGTAAATGTAATCCCTCCAGAAACAGAAAACTGCCTAATATACAATTGTACACCACTTCGATAGCTTTCAGGCTTACAGGTGTCTTATATCTTAAGGTCCAGTATTTTTCTATTCCTGGAGAGAATCCAAGGAAAAAAATGAATACAGTTAGAGTGGAATTTGAACCTAGATCCCTCAGTTTGCAGTCCACTGTACTTAGGGTTACCAGATTTTCCATTTGGAAAATCCGAACACCCTAGACCCGCCCCCAGACCCACCCCAATACACCCACAACCCCACCCTAACCCTGCACCCGCTGCCTGATCTCGTCGAGCAGAACGGCATCCGGATGCGATGCGGTGACGTCACGCAGGCGCGGATGCCATTCTGCCCGACAGCGATTTTAGAAGCTGTTCAAAACCCAGACAAAAATGTTTTAGATAAGGCGGTTTCTTTCCATTTGAAAATTGTTGTTGGATATTAAACTTTTTCAGCCCCTCTAGGCTCCTGCCTGGTCAAACCCCACTGAACTACCCATCTGGTAATATTCAGCGGCACTTAAGCAGCTGGAGTTCCTGAATATTGCCTGTGACTACCTAGACACTGTGGCCTGGATTCTCTAAACGGTGACAAGTTTTTTAGGTGCCCAAGATCAGTAAAAGAAAAAAAAACAACCATTTAAATGTTTCTTTTACTGAGTTTCAAGGTGCCTACCGGCGCCTAAAAAGTCAGCACCAGAATCACACCTCCTTAGGCACTTTAGGCCACCTATCGCCACTGTAGGCGTGGCTAATGCCAGAAGTGGCGTAAGGTGGCCTAAAATGCCTACGGAGGCACGACTCCCATCAAAGGTAGGTGCTGGAAATGTAGGCCTGGAAAACCCTGGCCTACATTTCTGGTGCCTACCTTTGCCAGAGACGTATCCGTATGATTGACACGCGCAGCCACTTTTAAGGCGACTGCTGACACCGGCACCGGTTAGAGAATCTGGACCTCTCTTGTTAGTACAGAGAACATAAGAATTGCCGCTGCTGGGTCAGATCAGTGGTCCATCCTGCTCAGCAGTCCGCTCACGCAGCAGCCCCCAGGCCAAAGGCAAGTGCTCTAAATGAGTCCAGCCTCACCTGAATACGTCCCAGTTTTGCAGGAAATTGTCCAGCATAGTCTTGAAACCCTGGAGGGTGTTTTCCCCTACATCAGACACCGGAAGAGGCAGGCCAGGGACAGAGCTAATACTTAACTGGTTAAGTAAGTAAAGATAGGAAGCAAAATGGCTGTCCTAACTTTATCCATCAAGCTAACTGTGTACCAATCTGAATATTAACTCTTAAGAACATAAGTAATGTCTCCGCTGGGTCAGACCTGAGGTCCATCGTGCCCAGCAGTCCGCTCACGCAGTGGCCCAACAGGTCCAGGACCTGTGCAGTAATCCTCTATCTATACCCCTCTATCCCCTTTTCCAGCAGGAAATTGTCCAATCCTTTCTTGAACCCCAGTACCGTACTCTGCCCTATTACGCCCTCTGGAAGCGCATTCCAGGTGTCCACCACACGTTGGGTAAAGAAGAACTTCCTAGCATTCGTTTTGAATCTGTCCCCTTTCAACTTTTCCGAATGCCCTCTTGTTCTTTTATTTTTCGAAAGTTTGAAAAATCTGT
Source organism: Geotrypetes seraphini (assembly GCF_902459505.1). NCBI lineage: Eukaryota > Metazoa > Chordata > Amphibia > Gymnophiona > Dermophiidae > Geotrypetes > Geotrypetes seraphini. The sequence continues at coordinate 23,568,115 of NC_047087.1, read as the reverse complement.
CCCTCTCTACTCTCTCTATGCCCTTCATGATCTTGTAAGTCTCTATCATGTCCCCTCTAAGTCTCCTCTTCTCCAGGGAAAAGAGTCCCAGTTTCTCCAATCTCTCAGCGTATGAAAGGTTTTCCATCCCTTTTATCAGACGTGTCACTCTCCTCTGAACCCTCTCAAGTATCGCCATATCCTTCTTAAGGTACGGCGACCAATATTGGACGCAGTACTCCAGATGCGGACGCACCATCCAAGTGACCACTGTAAACCCGATATTCAGTGCCAGTACTACTGGACATGAACAAATACAGAGCAGAAGACAATCCCCACATTGAAAGCAAATCAAACAACAAAGTAGGGATGGATAAATGCTTCCACTCAGGATCTCAGGATGCAAGACCAATGTTTATTCATGTACAAATGTGATAACAAAGCAGATTCTACATGGCCAGTGTTTCGGCACAAAACGTGCCTTCCTCAGGGGGGTCTTTCCTAAGCATAACCCTCCCCCCACTGAATAAGTATCAAGTTACAGCAACACAGCAGTTCTATTCTATGCAGCCAACGGCTCCACCCCACAGTCGGCAGAATAACAAATTTGATGTGATTAACATCTTTAAGTGAGGTACAGTCAAGTTAAACAGTTCCGTAACTAAAGCACGCAGGTCAATGGCGCGCCGACACCTGCACACAGGATGATTGCGTGATGCCGTTTTCAGTGGTTTTATGGCTTACCGGGAGCATTTTGAGGGGGTTGGGAGGTGGAACCCCCCAGTACACTTGTATGTGGTCGCACTCCCGTTGTGGGGGTTTTGGGAGGGAGAACCCCCCAATTCACTGAAAACTTCCATTCACTCGCTGTTCGGGAGTTTTCAGTGTATGGGAAAGGGGAAGGGGAGATGCTGGACTTGGGGGTGATGGGTAAGGAGAGATGTGGACACCGGTGGGTGGTAGGGAAGGGGAGATGCTGGACTTGGGGTGATGGTAAGGAGAGATGTAGGCACGGGTGGGTGGTAATGAAGGGAAAATGGAGGCCTGTGGATGGGCAGCACACCGTTGAAGTTTTGCATAGGGCATTAGATGCTCTTGGACGGGCCCTGAGTGCAGTGGCGTGGCGAGGGTAAGAGCCACTCTGGGCGCTGGCAGTCCCCGTTACAGCTTCCTCCCTGCCCACCCAGCGGGAGCGGGACCATTTATAAGTATAGTGGGGGGGTTCCCCCCACACCCCTTCAAAACGCTCCCAGTAAGCCGTATAAGCGCTGGAAACAGCGGCGCAAATTCATCCTGCGCTCAGGTATGAGCGTGCCATTGACCTTTGACATGCCACCAATTAAACAGTACAATAACAACATGAAAGAAAGACAGATAAAACTCATTCATTCAGTCATGTAAAAAGCCCGAGTTAACATTCAGTAGCAGTATGATAAAAACCTGGTGAACTCGACACCAATGGTAGAGAATGGCACTCTGTAGGACAAGACGTATTAACCAAACTGACCTACTCTGAGTATGCACTCAGCCCCCAAAATACGTTTGTCTATGCATAATAGTGTGCCATTTTGAGGTTAGATCATTTCTAGTTCCTCTGACTCAGTGCCTACCACATTAGGCAGATCTTATCTGTTCCATTGTTCTTAGCATGTTTCTCTAGTCTGTCAAGACAATTTGCACGTACACACCATGCGCGCACACACACACACACTGTGGAAGAAAACAGCAATTAAATATGTGTTGAAAGAGCAATCCAGCACAGAACTAGTATGACTGCATTTTAAAACAACTACAGCGAGAGTCCTTCCTAACTAACTCTTTCTGTAATGCTAACCTGCTCCTGACACAGGATATAACCCACAATATTGTTAAAAGTTATTTTCAAAACTGAATGAGAGACTGAGGACCCAATACACTTCTCCCTCCGTATTCGCTATGATAGGAGATTAACAGAACCGCAAATACAGAAAAACCGCAAATAACTTTTTCATATGTTATTTGCTGTTTTCTATTAAAAGCCATCGTGAATATGGTGAAACCACGAATAACATGGCGGGAGACCTGGCCTGTTCCCGAAGGAGAGGCAAAACACGGTGAAGAAAGTGCTGGGAATCAACAATTTTCTCTGTAAACGCTTGGAATCAGTGATTTCTCTAGGCAAGCTGATGAAATTTGGGGGGAGGAGCTAGCAAGCTAAAAACCGTGAATAATCGAAACCGCAATTGCTGAAACCGCGAATACGGAGGGAGAAGTGTATTCAAAAAATGCTGAGGGGTCAATATTCCAAAGTAATTTAACTGGCTAGGGTTAGTTTCCCAGCTGGTAAAATCGCTTGTTCGGGGCTAACCAGTTATTTTCAGCAGCACCTGCCATCAACTTAGAAACATAGAAAGATGACGGCAGAAAAGGGCTATAGCCCATCAAGTCTGCCCACTCTACTGACCCACCCCATTAAGTCTGAGTACTAATGACCTAGTTCCTTAACTCGACCCTCGTAGGGATCCCACGAGGACGTCCCATTTATTCTTAAAGTCAAGCACGCTGGTGGCCTTGATCACCTGCACTGGAAGCTTGTTCCAGTGATCTACAACCCTTTCTGTGAAGAAATACTTCCTTATGTCACCATTAAATTTCCTTCTTCTGAGTTTGAGCAGATGCCCCCTTGTGACTGAGGGTCCTTTGAGAAAGAAGATGTCTTCTTCCACCTCGACACGTCCCGTAATGTATTTAAATGTCTCAAACATGTCCCCCCTAGTGACTTGATGAATTACAGATCTAAAAAGAATTTGGTTTTGGGCTAGTCTGGTAATGTCATCCAGCGTCATCCCCATGGTTGTTTTCAACATGTTCAGCCATCTGATTGTAGGTCACCCTCTTCACCTGGTTCCTTCGATCTTCCCAAGTGTGATGTTCTTCTCCAGTGACCAAAATAAGACAGTCGTAACTAACTAATTGAGTGCCGCTGAAAATGAACAGTTAGTGCTTAAAGCAAAATGGCTATTTTGGGAGCATTTTGAAGGTGGAATTGGTACTTGGCCAATTATGTGCATGAACAGGACCACATAAAATCCATAAAAATACTAGCTGTAACTCTTGACAAACAACTGACCCTGGATAAAACACATAGATTTATTGTTTAAGAAATGTATTTCAGTTTTATGGAAGCTTCGCACCATTAAGAAATTTTTTGACGAATCTTCTTTCTGTTTACTGGTACAAACATCTATTCTGAGTATTTTGGATTATTGTAATACTAGTCTTTAAGCCCGTTACATTAACGGGTGCTAGAATAGATGTGTCTGTCTGTCTTTCTTTATCTCTCTCTCAGCCGCTGTCTGTATCCTTCTGTCTCCCCATCCCCCCCTGAGCAAAGCTGTCTGCCCCCAGCACCCACCTCCCCCCCAAATGTCTCTCCATGGCCCTCTTCTGTCTTCCCCCCAGAGCAAAGCTGTCTGTCCCCAACACACCTCCCCCCAAAGCAGCCCCCTTTCCCTATCTCTCCATGGCCCCTTCTGTCTTCCCCCAGCACACCCCTCCCCCCAAAGCAGCCTCCTTTCCCTCTCCCTGTCTCTCCATGGCCCCTTCTGTCTTCCCCCCCTGAGCAAAGCTGTCTGCCCCCAGCACCCACCTCCCCCCCAAATGTCTCTCCATGGCCCTCTTCTGTCTTCCCCCCAGAGCAAAGCTGTCTGCCCCCAGCACCCACCTCCCCCCCAAATGTCTCTCCATGGCCCTCTTCTGTCTTCCCCCCCAGAGCAAAGCTGTCTGCCCCCAGCACCCACCTCCCCCCCAAATGTCTCTCCATGGCCCTCTTCTGTCTTCCCCCCAGAGCAAAGCTGTCTGTCCCCAACACACCTCCCCCCAAAGCAGCCCCCTTTCCCTATCTCTCCATGGCCCCTTCTGTCTTCCCCCAGCACACCCCTCCCCCCAAAGCAGCCCCCTTTCCCTCTCCCTGTCTCTCCATGGCCCCTTCTGTCTTCCCCCCAGAGCAAAGCTGTCTGCCCCAGCACCCACCGCCCCCCCCAAATGTCTCTCCATGGCCCTCTTCTGTCTTCCCCCCAGAGCAAAGCTGTCTGTCCCCAACACACCTCCCCCCAAAGCAGCCCCCTTTCCCTATCTCTCCATGGCCCCTTCTGTCTCCCCCCAGCACACCCCTCCCCCCAAAGCAGCCCCCTTTCCCTCTCCCTGTCTCTCCATGGCCCCTTCTGTCTTCCCCCCCAGAGCAAAGCTGTTTGCCCCAAGCACACACTCCCTTTCCCTCTCCCGCTGACTCTCTCTCTGGCCCCCTTTCTCTGTCTGTCTTTCTGTCCCTCTCCCTGCCCCTGTGTCTTTCTTTTTTTCTGTCTCCCTCCCTCCGCTGTCTGTCTGTCATTTTTCCCCATTTCCCTGTGCAGCAGCAACAACATTTCCCTCCAGAAGCAGTAGCAGCATTTTCCCCCACCCCCTTTCCCTTCTCTTACCTTCTCTTCCCCGCTCCGTTCGGCCCCTCCCCCTTCTTGTACTGCCGTTGTCCTGCTCGATCTGGCCTGCTCCTGACCCTCCCACCGCCGACAAACCTCGGGGCTCCAGCCGCGTAGGCAGTACTTTAAACACGCTGCTTCACAGCCTTCTACTGCCAATATCCTCTGTCTCCGATGATGTCATCAGAGACGCGGCAGAGGAAATCGGCAGAGAAGGGCGCGAAGCAGCGTGTTTATAGTGCTGCCTACGCCGCTGGAGCCGGGAGGTTTGTGGAGGGTGAACGGCCGGAGCGGGGCTGCTGTTCACTGGTGCTGCCTACTCCGCTGAAGCCGGGAGGTTTGTAGAGAGCACAGTCGCGCGCCTTCAGCCCCCGCATGCGCCGTGAGGTTAGAATGTTGCCACAGAAGCACACCTCACGGCGCCACACCGCACAAATTTTCGAGAGCGCATGCGCGCTCTAGCGTTTTATTATTAATGATTATCAATTATAGGAGCTTATAAAAAAAATACTCAAAAAATTAAGACTAATCCAGAACATCGCGGTTCACCCTATCTTTGGTCTAAAAAAAATGGGAGCACTTTACCCTTTACTATCCAAATCTTCACTGGTTGCCAGTGGAGTCTAGAATTCTGTTCAAGTTTTCCTGCATTGGTTACAAAGCAGTTTTTGGGATGCTTCCTGATTACCTTGCCTCTCAGTTTTCTCTGAATTGTTCTAATAAGAGTACTCGTAGAATAAACCTATTTAATTACCCTTCTTTCAAATCATGTCAATACAAGAAATTCTTTGACAGAATTTTATCATTCCAGGCCGCAAAACTGAATACATGGCTTGGAAAATGAATACTTGAGGCCACTTCTTACTTTGATTTTAGAAAATCACTAAAAACATGCTTGTTTGATATGTTCTCTTCTTAGTCATGTTACTGCCTAATCTTTCATGAATTCTGAGCAGTTTTTTACATCTTAAATGTGCCATTGTCTTAACTTTTACTGATTTTATCAGATATCAGATGTATCCTTTTATTGACTGTTTTTATTTTGTATTTAGATATTGACTGTTTATTTTGTATTTTAGATATTGAATGTACAAGAAATAAATTATTATTATTATTATAAAAGTCAGTTCTATGCAGTGCCCCATAGCTAGTTAAGTTAAGCAAAACTATCCAGTTTTAGAGAAAAAGCATCACAAATGAACTGAGTGTTTAACATCAAGTTAGGCAAGACAAAGTACGATATCTCAAGGATATTTATCAGAAAATTGAATCAGAACATATAAATGGAAAAACCAGATTAGCTTATCAGGAGATTAAGAGATTGCAGAAGAAATTCCAACTTCAACTGGGGATGCTTAAAGACGCTAATGGAATGATATTGAATGATCCAGAAAGCATTAAAAAGAGATGGAAAGAATATTTGGAAAATTTATACAAACAAGGCAATGAGGAAATTGCATTGGGGAAATTGAACTGGAAACTGAAGCCAAAGAAGAACCAGATATTTTAAAAGAAGAAGTCATAGTTGCAATTAAAGTTTATCGAAAAACAAGTCACCTGGTATCAACGGTATTTCAATTGAATTAATAAAAGGCGCAGAAGGTGCTATCATGGCTCTTACTTGACTGTGTCAACAGATTTAGAAGGAAAAAGCATGGCCAACCAATTGGAGAAGATCATTGTTCATATCTATACCGAAAAAAGGTGACTCCAAGGACTGTAACAACTACAGAACAATTGCATTATTTCCACACGCCAGCAAAATATTGCTGAAAATAATACTACAAAGGCTCCAATCATATTTTGAACAAGAACTACCTGAAGTTCAGGCTGGTTTCTGAATAGGTCAAGGAACAAGAAACATTATTGCCAATGTTAGGTGGACATTGGAGAAGAGCAAAGAATACCAAAAAACCCTATACCTTTGCTTCATCGACCACAGCTGATAGAGAGCCTATATGAAAATCAAGAAGCTGCAGTGAGAACTGAATACAACACTGATTGTTTTCCAATAAAACATGGTATCAGGCAAGGATACATCTTGTCACCTTACTTGTTCAACCTGTATGGTGAAATCATCTTCAGAAAAGCAAATTTGGAAGTAGAAAATGTTAGTTTCAAAGTTGGTGGCTGAAATATACGCTATGCAGATGATACAATGCTCATCACCAGTAGCAAAGAAGACATGCTATATCTACTGAGAAAAGTCAAAGCCAAAAGTCATAGCATGGGATTAGAATGGAACATAAACAAGATGAAGATCATGAATACGGAAAAGGATGAAGATTTTGAGATTGAATGGAGGAAATATTCTACAGAATAGCACTTGGTCGCTCTTCAATGAAGGCTCTCAAAGTATTCAAAGGCAAGGAGGTAACATTCCAAATGAAGATCAGACTTGTCCATGCACTCATTTTCTCAATGGCCAGTTATGGATGCAAAAGCTGGATACTGTGGAAACAAGACAGAAAGAAGATTGACTCATTTGAGCTTTGGTGCAGGAGAAGGGTTTTAGGCGTGCCGTGGACTGCCAGAAGAACTAACAAATTGATTCTGGAAGAGATCAGATCGGCTATGTCACTTGAAGCCCAAATGATGAAGTTATGACTGTCTTATTTTGGTCACACCGTCAGAAGAGAGAGATCACTAGAGATCACATGTTTGGGAAGATCGAAGGAACCAGACGAAGAGGTTGTGCTTTAAAATACCAGATTAAGATCCACTCTTTTGTGGATGACATACCTGCCCACTAGGTTCAAACCGAGACATCCAAATATTCAAACTACACAACTGCCTTATGGAAAACAGATCTTTGGAGCAGCCACAAGCACAGTTATTACAGAAATGTATTCCACCTGTTGCAATTCTGTAATAAGCAAATTCTTGTGAATGTCATGCAGTTTGTTTAGGCTTCATGTTAGATTGCATCTATTTGGAAATTGGACAGTAGGCATACATCGTAGGCAAAACTTTCTGAAGCCACCTTGATCAACTGTTGCAAGCAGCATCATATAAGAACATAAGAGTTGCCATACTGGGACAGACTGAAGGTCCATCAAGACCAGTATCCTGTTTCCAACAGTGGCCATCCCGGGTCACAAGTACCTGGCAAGATCCCAAGGAGTAAAACAGATTTTATGCTGCTTATCCAAGGAATAAGAAGTGGTTTTACCAAAGCCATCTCAATAAGATCTTATGGACTTTTGCTTTAGGAAATTATCCGACCTTTTTCTAAACCCTGCTAAGCTAACTGCTTTTACCATATGCTCTGGCAACAAATTCCAAAGTTTAATTAGATATTAAGTGAAGAACTATTTAATCTGGTTCGTTTTAAATTTACTACTTAGTACCTTCATTGTATGCCCCCTAGTCCTAGTATTTTTGGAAAGCATAAACAAGCGATTAGCATCTACTCATTCCACTGCACTCAATATTTTATAGACCTCTATCAAATTTCCCCTGAGCAGTCTCTTCTCCAAGCTGAAGAACCCTAGCCACTTTAGCCTTTTGCCATAGGCAAGTTGTCCCATCCCTTTTATTATTTTTGTCACCCTTCTCTGTACCTTTTCTAATTTCGATATATCTTTTTTGAGATCTGGCGACCAGAATTGCACACAATATTCGAGGTATGACCGCACCAAAGAGCAATACAAAAATATTATAATATTTTCATCTTTGGTTTCCATTCCTTTCCTGATAATTCCTAACCTTTTATTTTGCTTTCTGTGCTGCCACTGCACACTGAACTGAAAAAAAATGCTTCGCCATAGAGAAAGAGATGGTGGATTTTTCAGAGGGTTAATGAGACTGTTTGCATGGATAGTGAGGAGGAAAGGCCCTGCCAGGGTCTTTCATTGCCAATCATTGCTGATATTGGCTCAATTTTAGAACTGTCTTCACATTTTTCATGAGTAGAGGTTTCTAAGATCAAATCCCATGTCAGGGATTCCATAGATTTTTTTTGGTTTATACAGGCTTGTGACATCTCTGAGGAATTTTCATCAGTGTTTTTGATAACTGAATTTATCCCAGGACAAGCAGGCAGGTATTCTCACTAGTGGGTGATGTCATCCGACAGAGCCCCGACACGGACATCTTGAAAGCATGTCTTGCTTGAAGAAACTTAGAAGTTTCGAGATGCCCGCACCGCGCATGCGCTAGTGCCTTCCCGCCCGATGTACCGGGCGTGTCTCCTCAGTTCTTTTCTTTCCGCGGAGCTGAGAAGTTATCTTCAATCTGCGCTGACTGAATTTCAGTTTTTTCTTTGCCTTCTTTACCCGCGTTTTGGTTTATTTCTTTGAATATTCACTTTACTTTATTTTACTTTAAAAAAAAAAAAAAAGTTCAAAATTATTTCTTCCGGCGGTTCGGCCGGCCCGGCCTCGTGGCTGCGGCCTACCTCTTTCGACATTGCAGCGTCGATTTTCCGGCCTATGTCACGGCCAATCACCGGTTTTAAAAAGTGCAGCAAGTGCCAGCGTGCGATTTCGTTGACGGACCCGCATCGACGCTGCCTCCAGTGTCTTGGTCCGGACCACGTTCCGAAATCGTGCAGGCCTTGTTCCACGCTCACTGCGCGCTCGTTCAAACGGCGTTGTTTACTTTGGGAGTCGATGTTCAAGATGGAGACTGCCAAGGATCTGTCTGCTTCTACATCTGCTGAGGTTTCGCCAGTCCGCTCGAAACCAGCATCGACGACTTCCGCATCCAGCATCGTGAAGCCAGCATCGTTTACACCGACTGCGGCTTCCAGTTCCGCTGCGGCGCCTGCCTCTGTCTCTTCGGTTCAGGTACCGCCTTCCACTGTCCCTCCCGTGGTCATTAAGGTGCCCAAAGCTACTAAGCAGAAGCACTTGGCTGCGAAGGAGCGCGAAGACCGTGCAGGAGGACCCCCTTTCGGTGCGGATCCCTCCATATCGGCTTCGCTTCGATCCCTGCTGGAAGCTCAGTTTGTCGAGCTTATGCATACTATGGGGCCCCGGCTTATCGCCAACATTCAGGGTGAAGTCCGAGCACCGGTTCCTGAGGGCGGTCCGCCCCCTCCCCCTCCCCCTCGCCGCTCGACCTCGCTGCTCGACGAGGGGGATCGGCGAAAGGCGGCGGATGCCTCCAGGAGGGCTTCCCTTCCGGATATGCCGCCTTTAGAGCCCATTACTCCTCCTCGACAACAGGGCGCTGGGGCGGTCCCTGATATTCGGAGTCCTGGGCATACTGCATCGCAGGAAGAGTTCTTCCGCACTCCATACCAGACTTGGGTGGCGCTGCGTGAGTCCGCGTCCTTGCCACCTCTGCGATCCACCGCTTCGAGCCCCATCCATTCCTTAGAGGCTTCGGGGGATCGGGCGATGCACAGAAGTTCTCGCTCCCCATCCCGGCACCGGGAGGGGCATCGTTCTCGTCACTCATCTCGACACTCCTCCCGTCATTCGGAAGTGTCTCCACAGAAAAAGATGCAACGTTTGGGATACTCATCGTCCGATGTTTCCCAACCGGAGGGACCAGAGTATGAGGAACCATCTACCTCTTATTCTCCATGCCGGTCTCAGCTCTCCCTGGACCCGGAGGCTTCCACTTCGTCTAGTCTGTCTCGGCGGCCGGCCTTGGCGGACCAATTGTCTTTCTCATCTTTCCTCCGACAGATGGCGGATGACTTAGATGTGACTTTGGATACTGGCTCTAAATATTCTAAAGAGTATTTGGATACGATGCATTTGCCTCACCCTCCGGCGGAGACCCTTCGGCTTCCTTTGCATAAATTACTGGACCAGACTTTCATGCGCTGTTTTGAGACACCGTATTCTATCCCTGCGGTTCCCAGTAAACTGGATGCTCGATACCGCATCGTTCACCACAAGGGGTTTGAGGGAGCTCAACTTTCTCATCAGTCTCTTCTGGTCGAGTCTTCTCTCAAGCGTTCTCACCCTTCCCAGGTCTATGCTTCTGTGCCTCCGGGCAGGGAGGGGAGAACGATGGACAAGTTTGGTAGACGAGTTTACCAAAATTCGATGATGGCGACTCGAGTGCTCAATTACAATTTTTTCTTCTCTTCCTATTTGGATTTCTTCTTGCCGGTCCTCCGCAAGTTCGTCCCTTTCATCGATGCTGAAGCTCGTTTCCAGTTTGAGGAGGTAGTGGCAACCCTGTCCCAGTTGCGGCTGCAGCTGATGCAATCCTCCTACGATGCCTTCGAGCTTTCGGCACGGGCTGCGGCCTGCTCAGTCGCCATGCGTCGCCTGGCCTGGCTTCGCACTATTGATATGGATCCGAACCTCCAAGACAGATTGGCTAATGTGCCTTGTGCGGGAGCAGATCTATTCGATGAGTCTATCGAGACTGTCACTAAAAAGCTTTCGGACCACGAGAAGTCTTTCCAATCCATTCTGCGTCCTAAGCCTAAGCCTCAACAGTCTCGTCCATCTAGACCGCCTCAAATCTACCAGAGGCGTTATCAACCCAGACAGGCTCCCCTAGCGAGACAGCCTGCGAAGAGGCAGCCTCCACAGAAGTCTCAGCAGAAGCCTCAGATGCCGGCTGCACCCAAGGCTACTCAGCCCTTTTGACTCTCTTCCAGGGAGCATAACCGACGTTCTGTCTTCCCTTGTGTTTCCCATCGGGGGTCGACTCCACCATTTTTATCATCAATGGGAGTCGATCACCTCGGACCTTTGGGTCCTTACCATCGTAAGAGAGGGATACTCTCTTCATTTCCAACGGGTCCCCCCGGACCACCCTCCAAGAGAGTATCCTTCCAACTCGATGCAGTCCGCTCTTCTTCTACAGGAAGCGCAGGCTCTTCTTCGGCTTCGAGCCGTCGAGCCGGTGCCAGTAGATCAGCAAAACCGGGGGTTCTACTCCCGGTATTTCTTGGTTCCGAAGAAGACAGGCGATCTGCGTCCCATTTTGGACCTTCGAGTCCTCAACAAGTTTTTGGTCAAGGAGCGGTTCCGCATGCTGACCCTTGCCTCTCTCTACCCCCTACTCGAGCAGAACGATTGGTTATGCTCTCTGGACCTCAAGGAGGCCTACACTCACATCCCGATTCATCCGGCCTCCCGCAAGTTCCTCAGATTTCGGGTGGGACATCTACATCTGCAGTATCGAGTGCTTCCATTTGGCCTTTCCTCTTCGCCCAGAGTCTTCACGAAGTGTCTGGTGGTGGTGGCCGCTGCACTCCGGAACATGGGTCTTCAGGTGTTTCCATACCTCGACGACTGGCTCATCAAGGCCCCGTCGGCCCCAGAGGTCATTTCGGCGACCTTGACCACGATTTGTTTTCTGCAGAGCTTGGGCTTCGAGATCAACTTTCCCAAGTCACATCTTCAGCCCACCCAGACTCTCCCCTTCATCGGGGCGGTCCTGGATACCATCCAACTTCGAGCGTTCCTCCCTCCTCAGCGCATGGATGCTCTTCTTCTACTCTGCCAGTCGGTGTCTTCTCGCCCGTCCATCTCAGCGAGACACATGATGGTCCTCTTGGGTCACATGGCATCCACAGTTCATGTGACGCCTTTTGCCAGACTACATCTCAGAATTCCTCAATGGACCTTGGCATCTCAGTGGACTCAGGTCTCCGACCCATTGTCCCGACACATTGTAGTCACTCCTGCTCTACGGCAGTCTCTTCTTTGGTGGATGACCTCTTCGAATCTATCCAGAGGTTTGCTGTTTCACTCTCCTCCCCACCAGAAGGTTCTCACGACCGATTCATCGAACTATGCATGGGGAGCTCATCTGGATGGTCTTCGCACTCAGGGGTTCTGGACCAGTGCGGAACGACTCCATCAAATCAATCTTCTGGAGCTCAGAGCCATCTTCAATGCTCTTCAGGCTTTTCAACATCTCCTTCACGACATGGTGGTCCTAATTCGCACCGACAATCAGGTCGCCATGTATTATGTAAACAAGCAAGGAGGCACGGGCTCGGCCTCCCTTTGCCAGGAAGCGCTTCGGGTCTGGGATTGGGCGGTCCGCCACAACACCTTCCTCAGGGCTGTCTACATTCAGGGGAAGGACAATGTCTTGGCAGACAAATTGAGCCGTCTTCTCCAACCTCACGAATGGACGCTCAATTCCAAACCCCTTCATCAGATATTTGCACAATGGGGGACACCTCAGATAGACCTCTTTGCAGCCCCCCACAACTTCAAGCTGCCTCAGTTTTGCTCCAGGATCTACACTCCTCTCCGCCTCGAGGCAGACGCTTTTCTACTGGAGTGGGGGAATCGCTTCCTTTATGCGTTTCCTCCCTTTCCTCTCATTCAGAAGACTCTGGTCAAGTTAAGATCAGACCGTGCCACCATGATCCTGATTGCTCCTCGGTGGCCCAGACAACCTTGGTTCTCCCTTCTACTTCAACTCAGCAGCAGGGAACCAATACTTCTTCCAGTGTTTCCTTCACTGCTTACTCAACATCAAGGTTCACTGCTTCATCCCAACCTGCAGTCTCTCCACCTGACAGCTTGGTTCCTTTCAACATAACCCCTCACCAGTTCTCTCAAGCTGTGAGGGAGGTCTTGGAGGCTTCCAGGAAGCCTGCTACTCGACAATGCTACTCCCAAAAATGGACGAGATTCTCGACCTGGTGTATTTCCAATGCTACAGAACCTCAGAAAGCTTCTCTATCGTCTGTATTGGACTATCTTCTACACCTGTCCCAGTCTGGTCTCAAGTCTACTTCTATACGAGTCCACCTAAGTGCTATTGCGGCTTTCCATCAGCCTCTACAGGGGAAACCTTTGTCTGCTCATCCTGTGGTTTCTAAATTTATGAAAGGACTTTTTCATGTCAATCCTCCTATCAAACCTCCTCCTGTGGTTTGGGATCTCAATGTTGTCCTGTCTCATCTTATGAAGCCTCCGTTTGAGCCTCTCAAAACGGCTCCTCTTAAGTATCTCACCTGGAAGGTGGTTTTCCTGGTGGCCCTCACGTCAGCTCGCCGAGTCAGTGAGCTTCAGGCCCTAGTGGCAGATCCACCCTTCACTGTATTCCATCATGACAAGGTGGTTCTCCGTACTCATCCGAAATTCTTACCTAAAGTGGTCTCTGAATTTCACATCAATCAATCCATCGTGCTTCCAGTGTTTTTTCCAAAGCCTCATTCTCATCCTGGAGAATCTGCTTTGCACACTCTGGACTGTAAACGTGCTCTAGCTTTCTACTTGGATCGCACAAAGCCACACAGAACTGCACCTCAACTTTTCATCTCCTTTGATCCAAACAAGTTGGGACGACCTGTATCGAAGCGCACCATTTCTAACTGGATGGCGGCTTGTATCTCTTCCTGCTATGCCCAGGCTGGATTATCCCTTCCCTGTAAGGTCACAGCCCACAAGGTCAGAGCAATGGCAGCCTCTGTAGCCTTCCTCAGATCGACACCGATTGAGGAGATTTGTAAGGCTGCCACTTGGTCCTCGGTTCATACCTTCACCTCTCATTATTGTCTGGATACTTTCTCCAGACGGGATGGACAGTTTGGCCAAACTGTATTACAAAATTTGTTCTCTTAAATTGCCAACTCTCCCACCATCCCATTGGGGTTAGCTTGGAGGTCACCCACTAGTGAGAATACCTGCCTGCTTGTCCTGGGATAAAGCAATGTTACTTACCGTAACAGTTGTTATCCAGGGACAGCAGGCAGCTATTCTCACGTCCCACCCACCTCCCCTGGGTTGGCTTCTCAGGCTAGCTACCTGAACTGAGGAGACACGCCCGGTACATCGGGCGGGAAGGCACTAGCGCATGCGCGGTGCGGGCATCTCGAAACTTCTAAGTTTCTTCAAGCAAGACATGCTTTCAAGATGTCCGTGTCGGGGCTCTGTCGGATGACATCACCCACTAGTGAGAATAGCTGCCTGCTGTCCCTGGATAACAACTGTTACGGTAAGTAACATTGCTGTTTCTGCATTCTACACTGTTATTCCTCAAGTTCAGCATTATATAGAATTTTTTTAGCCCATCTATTAATTTTACTGATCTTCCAAAGCAATCTTAAAGATTTTATAGATATTTCTGATTCTGTTCCTGAATCAAGCTTGTTGAACAAAAATCCTCTTGATCAATCCACCGAGCAAGCTGTATAATTTCCGTTTTTTTGATTTCGCTAAGCTGCCTGTTGCTTCTGAAACTGCAAATTAATATTTGAAGCTAAAGCAACCAAACAGGAAATGAACTTAAAAAAAAAAGACCGACACTGCCCAAAGTAATCACACAAAGCGTGGACAAAAGACCCACAAGCAGAAGAGATGATGCTATCAAAAGTGAGAAAATAAGTTGCTTACCCTGCTCTCTGAGGTCACTGGGGAGCTCATCAATTGCTGCTTTTCCACTGTCTCTCAGGGTTAACATGGGATCAGACCTGTGACTCCTGACAGCTGACTCTGGAAACATAACAGTAAAAGCCAAAAAAGAACATAAGAATAGCCTTACTGGGTAAGACCAATGGTCCATCAAGCCCAGTAGCCCGTTCTCACGGTGGCCAATCCAGGTCACTAATACCTGGCCAAAACCCAAGGAGTAACAACGTTCCATGCTACCGATCCATGTCTTTCTCAATAACAGACTATGGACTTTTCCTCCAGGAATTTGTCCAAACCTTTCTTAAAACCAGCTACGCTATCTGCTCTTACCACAACTTCTGGCAACACGTTCCAGAGCTTAACTATTCTCTGAGTGAAAAAATATTTCCTCCTATTGGTTTTCAAAGTATTTCCTTGCAGTTTCATTGAGTGTTCCCTAGTCTATGTAATTTTTGACCGTGTCAAAAATCGATCCACTTGTACCCGTTCTACTCAACTCAGGATTTTGTAGACTTCAATCATATCTCCCCTTATCCGTCTCTTTTCTAAGCTGAAGAGCCCTAATCTTTTTAGTCTTTCCTCATACGAGAGGAGTTCCATTCCCTTTATCATCTTGGTCGCTCTTCTTTGAACCTTTTCTAGTGCTGCTATATCTTTCTTGAGATAAGGAGACCAGAATTGAACATAATACTCCAGGTGAGGTTGCACCATGGAGCGATACAGAGGCATTATATCTTTAGTCATGTTAACCATCCCTTTTTAAATAATTCCTAGAGTGGGGAAGGGACATGGTCAGCCAACCTTAGGGACAAACAGTTTATTGAAAATACATACATAAAATAATACGTATTCGGCATCAGCAGAATCTCGCAGCATTTTCCTGTTTTTGTTTTTTTTATTATTAATTCAAATTATAAAGCCTCACCCCTGTATTCTACTTACTTGCACTTAACGTCCCTACAATGTGACTCTCACTCTCTCTCTCTTCCTCCCTACAAATATTCATGTATTCATTGTTATTCTAAGACTTCATTGTATTCAAGGACCTCATTGTTATTTCTTCGCTGACTGTCTAGCTCTTCTTGTTGTAAACCGCCTCGAACTACTTTGGCTTTGGCAGTACTGTATATAAAAAATAAAATTATTATTATTATATGCTATGTGATGTATACATTTATATCTTTTTATTTAGCCGTATTTTTATTACATATTTTGTTGCCTACATATTTTAACTATTTATCAAGTTTATTTACATGTTATTGATAAACATAGAA
Organism: Geotrypetes seraphini; assembly: GCF_902459505.1. NCBI lineage: Eukaryota > Metazoa > Chordata > Amphibia > Gymnophiona > Dermophiidae > Geotrypetes > Geotrypetes seraphini. The sequence continues at coordinate 23,552,110 of NC_047087.1, read as the reverse complement.
ACAGAGAAACATGATGGCAGATAAAGGCCAAATGGCCCATCCAGTCTGCCCATCCGCAGTAACCATTATCTCTTTCTCTCTCTGAGATTTCCCACGTGCCTACCCCAGGCCCTTTTGAATTCAGACACAGTCTCTGTCTCCACCACCTCTTCTGGGAGAGTATTCCACACATCTACCACCCTTTCCGTAAAAAAGTATTTCCTTAGATTACTCCGGAGCCTATCCCCTCTTAACTTCATCCTATGCCCTCTCATTGCAGAGTTTCCTTTCAAATGAAGGAGACTCAACTCACGCACATTTATATTACATAGGTATTTAAATGACTCTAACATATCTCCCTTCTCCCACCTTTCCTCCAAAGTATACAGATTGAGATCTTTAAGTCTGTCCCTATACGCCTTATCACGAAGACCACACACCATTTTAGTAGCCTTCCTTTGGATCGACTCCATCCTTTTTATATCTTTTTGAAGGTGCAGCCTCCAGAATTATGCACAATATTCTAAATGAGGTCTCACCAGAGTCTTATACAGGAGCATCAATACCTCCTTTTTCCTACTGGCCATACCTCTCCTTATGCACCCTAGCATCCTTCTAGCTTTCGCCATCACCTATTCAACCTGTTTGGCCACCTTAAGATCATCACATACAATCCCACCCAAGTCCCACTTTTCTGTCGTGCACATAAGTTCTATTTGCTCCAATATGATGATTGTCGGATTGTATCTGGTGTAGATTCAGATTTGTACTTGACCCTTCAAGATGGCATATATATACTGTAATCTTAATAATCCTCAAAACATCTTGTGAAACACACTAAATACTTACAAAATTGGCTAAAACACAAGACAAAATATCCAAACTGGATGTAATGGAGAAATACTTTAAGGATCTCAAGCGCTCACAGCTAAAAGCCTGATGTATTTTTCAAGCTAATAACCATAGGGTGAGCTATCATTGGTCCTGTAAATTCTCCTATTTTCTCAATTTTTTATCAAAACATTCTTTTTTCATTTTTGTTATTTTAAATATTTTAAATGTGTTAAATATTGTACAAATCTTTTTTTGATTCATATACTGGTCTTCATTTAATAAATACATTCAAAAATACAGATTATGGAGTACTTAGCTTCATGACGACGGAAGATCTCCGTTTCGCTCATACTACTTTTAGAAGAGCTTCATCAGGAAAAGCACCAGCAATAACACTGTTTATGCCAGCAGCATTATAAAGTCAAAAAAACAAACAAACAAACAAAAAACATACATACTTCAAGGCAGCCGTGGAAACCAATGTTTAGAATTTTTTTTGTGTCCACATTTATTGACCTTCGAAAATGGGGAATACCCATCAATATTTTAGGCCATCCTAACATGGCTCTGTGCATAGTTTGGCTCATCATGTGTAAATAGCAGCTTTCTGAAATATCATTTGCTCATATAGCTAATCTACACATTTAAAATTACTATTTACACATGACGATGATTCTAAAATAACAACATATTGATTTACTCCAATAACAAGGCTTCATTTTCTATTAGTTTGCTAACCCTTATTTCTACAAAAGTATCAGAAAATCTTGTCTTTATCAAATGTTTCAACAAAGGTTTCCCTTGTCAACCTTCCCTCACTTGATTTTCTCTTTCATTCTTCCATATTTTTATGAGAAACAAAACTCGTAAGCAAGCTGGTACTATCAGATCAGCCTGGAGAAGCTAAAATAGGAGGAAGTGGGGGGGGGATTCTGATGCAACAATTTCCAAGAAAAAAAAATGTTGGTTTCAATTTCAGTATTGCATTGCTACAAGGGGGGTACTGAAAAGTTCTCAGCTCAGCCAAGAAGAGAAGGACATAGATATGGCTTAATCAATGACATGAAACAACATCAAAACATAGAATTTCATTTCTGCAGATTGGCACTTAATGGAATAAGATAACACAGTGGCAAAATAACGCTCAGAATTTAGGAAGTTGGTTGGTTGGGCTGAGAGCTTTTCAGCAACCCCTCGTATTGGAAGACTGGGTGTCCAAATGGCTGATGAAATTTAATGTGGACAAATGCAAAGTGATGCACATTGGGAAGAATAATCCAAATCATAGTTACCGAATGCTAGAGTCCACCTTGGGGGTCAGCGCTCAAGAAAAAGATCTGGGTGTCATCGTGGACAATACGCTAAAGCCCAATGTGCGGCAGCGGCCATGAAAGCAAACAGGATGCTAGGAGTTATTAGAAAAGGGATTGGTAAACAAGATTAAAAAATGTTATAATGCTTCTGCATCACTCAATGGTGCTACCTCACCTTGAGTATTGCATTCAGTTCTGGTCTCCTCATCTCAAAAAATACGTAGCGGCACTAGAAAAAGTTCAAAGAAGAGTGACCAAGATGATAAAGGGGATGGAACTCTTCTCATAAGAGGAAAGACTAAAGAGGTTAGGGCTCTTCAGCTTGGAAAAGAGACGGCTGAGGAGGAGATAGGATTGAAGTCTACAAAATCCTGAGTGGAGTAGAATGGGTACGAGTGGATCGATTTTTTACTGCATCATGATTTACAAAGACATGGGGACATTCAATGAAGTTACAGGGAAATACTTTTAAAAACCAATAGGAGGAAATATTTTTTCACTCACGAGAATAGTTAAGCTCTGGAACGCGTTGCCAGAGGATGTGGTAAGAGCAGTTAATGTAGCTGGCTTTAAAAAAAACGTTTGGACAAGTTCCTGGAGGAAAAATCCATAGTCTGCTGTTGAGACAGACATGGGAGAAGCCACTGCGTGACCTGGATCAGTGATATGGAATGCTGCTACTATTTGGGGGTTTTTGCCAAGTACTTGTGAAGACAGGATACTGGGCTAGTTGGACTATTGGCCTGACCCATTAAGGCTATTCTTATGTTCTTATGTATGTAATAAAAGTGAGAGAAATATAGGACAGTCAAGTCATTGTGACATGACTGATGAAGTTGGTTCTTATTGGTGGAATGAGGCATTATGACATCACATCTCTGCTCTGGTTACCAGACACTGAAACTTTTCACACTAGGAAAGAGTGCTGAAAAGTTCTCACTGAATGCTCCTATGAGCATCGAGAGCAGCACGGAGCATTCAGCGCAGTTCCCTGCACTAATAACCATTATCGCAGGTTTAGTAAAAGGGTGGGTTAATTTCCATATTTGTAAGGAGCTAAAGCCTCATTTTAAAATGCATAGTTTTTGCAAGGTCAGCATCCAGAATGAAGGACATAATTTGAGGTTGAGGGGTGGTAGATTCAGGGGCAATGTTAGGAACTTCTACTTTACGGAGAGGGTGGTGGAGAGGAAAACAGTGACAGAATTCAAAGAAGCGTGGGATGAACACAGAAGATCTAGAATCAGAAAATAAGATTAAAGATTGAACTAGGCCAGTTACTGGGCAGACTTGTACGGTCTGTGTCTGTGTATGGCCGTTTGGTGGAGGATGGGCAGGGGAGGGCTTCAATGGCTGGGAGGGTGTAGATGGGCTGGAGTAAGTCTTAACAGAGATTTTGGCAGTTGGAACCCAAGCACAGTACCAGGTAAAGCTTTGGATTCTTGCCCAGAAATAGCTAAGAAGAAAAAATAAAAAATAAATTAAAAAAAAAAAAAATTTAAATTGAACCAGGTTGGGCAGACTGGATGGACCATTCGGGTCTTTATCTGCCGTCATCTACTATGTTACTATGTAAGGAGGCAGCTTCTGTATTAAAACAGCGAGGGGGGGGTTTGTAAGCTAATTTTCCTAAAATACAAAAAAAACCTGGAAACTTGCTAGACATGAAGCAGCATAATCAAAAAAAGTTTAAGTTCATTTTGGGCTTAGGGCGCTACTCACCCAAAGTCAGCAGCGTCTAAAGTCCATTCTCGAAAATTATGTCCAAAATATATTTTTTTCGAGAATCGTCTAATTATATGTCCAGCCATTTGATCGTCCAGACTGCCAAGCCATCTATCTTTATACCGCATTCTCATCCAAAACTCCTAGAACAAGACCTTTTGGACGTGAGAGGGGTTCCGCTGTGAACTTCACAAAAAGGGTGCTACATAAACATCTCACCACAACTCCCTTACAGGTCATGGTGAGTCCCCCCCCCAAACCCACTATACCCACCTGCCTTCAACCCCAATAATCTTTATGGCTGCAGGCGCTACCTATATGGCAGTACAGTAAGGTTTTGGGGGGTTGTGATGGGCTCACATTTTTCATCATGAATGCAGTGGTTAGAGTGGCTTATGGGCCTGGGTCTTCCTCTCTATGGTTCACCCCTCAGACTACTTAAGCCACCTCTGTGCAACTCCTACTGGGCTTTCCTATGCCATGTGCTGATGTTTTGGAGGTAGGTATGTACATTTTTATTCTGATTTTTATGACGGTGGGGGGAGGAGTCAGTACTTTGTGTCTACAGTACTTTGTGTCTACATACGCCGATGATATCCTTGTCCTTCTTGAAACAGACCAGAACCTCACCAACCTCCACAATAACATAACATCCTGCATAATGAGACTCCACTCCTGGTCCCTCTCTGTACAGATGAAACTAAATGAATCAAAAACAAAATTACTCTGGCTCGGCCCAAAGTTAGAACACCTGCCCACCCTCTTCGCACTACCCTCAGGCGCTGCCTTACACCTTGAGTTCTCAAGCAAGTTCCTTGGCATCATTATCGATTCCTCTCTCTCTCTCAATGACCACCTCAACTCCTTGACAAAATCATGCTTTTTCAGCCTCCACATGCTAAGGAAAGCAAGACCTTGCTTCCGCCAAAAACATTTTGCCGTCCTTGTCCAATCCATCATCCTCTCCAAACTTGACTATTGTAATGCCATTTACCTATGCTTAACAAAAAAAAGACTCCAGCTTATTCAGAACACAGCAGCCAAGCTGATCTTTGCAAAACGTAAATCTGACCACGTCTCCCCACTCCTGGCCAATCTTCATTGGCTCCCAGTGATTTCCAGAATCCAATTCAAATGCTCTTGCCTGGCTTTTAAGATTATTCACGGCATCCTTCCTTCCCTAATCCCACTTTCCTTCAACTCCTCGTGCCCTGACTCCACCAGGACCGCCCATAAATTAAAACTATCCTTCCCCTCCCTACATGGTATTCTCCACGCAGGTAAACTGGGAAAATCACTTCTATTCAAAATCACAGGTCTCTGGAATGACCTTACTATCCCGCTGCGGAACCTGAGCTCCCTCCATTTATTCCGCAAGCAACTAAAAACCTGGCTCTTCTCTAACATGTAATTTCTTTTTTCCCTTACTTTTCCACTCGATTTATAAACTTATGTAAACCTTTTCCTACCCTTTCTCATTTTTAAGTTCTTGTAAACCGTGCCAAGCTCTACTTCCGTGGAGATGATGCGGTATATAAACTTAAGGTTTAGTTTAGTTTAGTTTACAGTAGTTATCTGGTCACTTTGCATACCTTCTGGGCACTTATACCTGTTTTTAGATCGCCTAAGTCACAGCGTATATGTTCCGTCTAGGCAGTCTAGTCAAACTTTCAATTATCACTGCAGGACAACTAAGTTTGGTCAGCCCTCATCCCGCCTATCTCCCACCCTAACCACTCCTCGAAAAAAGCCCCTTTTTGCTCTGGACACACAGCTGTACTCAAGAGGCCTAAGATAATAATAATAGTAATAATTTATTTCTTATATACCGCTATACCGTGAAGTTCGAAGCGGTTTACAATAAAGATACATTTGACAGTACATGGGATAGAAACAGTTTACAATAAAAATACGTTTAGTCAGTACATGGGATGCAAGTGGTTTACATTAAAGATTCATTTTGTCAGTACATGGGATACAAGTGGGTTACAGTAAAGGTATATTTTGTCAGTACATAGGATGCAAGTGGGTTACAATACAAGTGGTTTACTATCAAGGTGCATTTTGTCAGTGTATGGGATACAGGTGGGTTACCATAAAGATACATTTAGTCAGTACATGGGTTACAATAAAGATACGTTTTGTCAGTACATGGGGTGCAGATGGGTTACAATAAAGATACATCATGTCAGTACATGAGATTCAAGGTGGAAAGTATAATTAGTTTCGTGCCTTGGAATTAGGGGGTGAGGTGGAAGGGTCATGGCAAGGAAGAGTTGGCTATGGGAATTTAGAATTTGTTAAACAGTCGAGTTTATTTTGATTATCAGCACATGGACGACTTGTCTTTTAGGTCGTCCAATTGCCGATTTAGGTGGATTTTTAGACGTATTTCTATTTCAATTATGTACCTCTAAGTGTATAACCGTCAATGGAGATTGTGTTGTTTAACTTACCTTTCTACCAAACTTTTGAAACCACCCTCGTATATATGGCGTCCATTTTTCCAAATAACCGAAAAACATCCTACTGTAGCCGAAACTTCTGCCTGAAATTCGATGCATTTCTGAAGTTTCAAGTTTTATTTGAGTTTGATGAATCACTTATTTAGTTTTACTAAGCGAGGTACAAAATCGATAAAAATATAAACATATATTTAGACATACAATTTAAAATTTAAAATAATGGGTTAGACAAATAGACTTACAGACCAACTAATACAAAAGGTAAGAGGGAACAGAACTACAATTCAGGATTTTTAAAGTACAGAGGAGAGCCATATAAGGAAAAAACAATAGGAATACTTTTTTTGCAACAGGATGGCGTTCCAGCTCATCAAACTCACAAAACATTTGAGCTCTTAATTAATGGAACCCCAGAATTCTTTGAGTCAGAAGTTCAGTGGCACTGAAGACTTTGTGAACGTGTCAAGCCTGAAGAAGGACATTTTGAACATGGTATGAATTAACCAAGAAAAAAAACAACACATTATACTAATATATTTTCAAAGGTCATTCTATATGTTTAAACAATTGCAAAGTGTTTTGAAACTATGTAATGGGTCCCATTTTTTCAGGACACTGTATACATTCTGGAAAGGTGCTTTGGAATATTGACCTGCTCCCGTTTCAGTGTCTTCATAAAATAGGTACAACCTATCCACTTATCTGCCTTCCCTGCCGAGGTGACCCAATAAATAAAATTGCTCTTCCTATGTGATAAATATTAGGACAATTGTGACCCTTTCATCAATGCCGCCATTTATTTATTTATTCTTTTTAAGAAATCAAAATATTTATGTGCTCCCGAGGGAGGTGGTGGAGAAGAAAGCGGTGACGGAGTTTAAACAAGCGTGAGATGAACACAGAGGATCTCTAATCAGAAAATAATGAGTATACAATGAAGGAACTAAGGCTGGTTCTGGGCAGGCTTTCCCGGCCTGTGTCCCAAATATGGACATTCAGTTGAGGATGGGCTGGGGAGGGTTTCGATGGCTGGGATGGTTAAGATGGGCTGGAGTGAGCTTACTCCAGTAGATGGAACCTAAGCACACTACCGGCCAGGTCTCGGGGTTTCTGGCCCAGAAATATCTAAGAAAAAGGACCATTTAAACCAGGGGTGTCCAACCTTTTGGCTTCCCTGGGCCGCATTGGCCGAAAAAAATGTTTCTGGGGCCGCACAAATGCGCAAACGCTGCAGCAAGACAGAGGAGGGAGCCAGCAAGACGGTAAACACCCAGTGGCAGCAGAGGAAAACACTGCATCGCCATCGACCGGGGCCGCACGAAATACTTCACGGGGCCACATGCGGCCCTCGGGCTGCAGGTTGGACACCCCTGATTTAAACAAAATAATAAATTTATGGATCATGTATGGTTGGGCCGACTGGATGGACCTCTTGGGTCTTGATCTGTCGTCATTTACTATGCTACTATTACATGATTTAAAATGTTATCCTGCAATGCTTAAAACTCATTACAGCTCTATTCAAAGCAGAAGAAAATTGTAATTAAGTGGAAGTCTGATTTGCTGCAAACTCTGTTACGAACATTATCTAGCGCTCTTTTATATTCTTGTCATTTTTTTTTATTTACCGTCTACAGTGCCAATATTTCTTTCAGGTGCCGAAAGGATGATTAGATCTTAGACTGATTGACATTGTAATAAAGCTTCCCCATCCATCTTTCTTATCTCGTGGAAAGCAATGCCAGTAAGTATTATTATAGCAAAAATGAAATCTGTGACTCTTGACACTACCATCTATTTTCAGGGCCTTTAGTAGAGGCTCGGTCCATCTGACTGTCACCTGTCCGTCGGTAGGCATGAACCTTTAGTTTCAGAAGCGCAGCCAGTTAAAGGGGTGGCGAGACTTGTGATGCTGAAAAAGAAGTCCAGAGCTGGAGGGGAAGAGGGTCATCCAAGCCACACCAACACAGAAAGAGACGTCCCCTTTGTCAGGAGGGACTCGGGGCTCCTTTTACAAAGGCGCGTTAGGGCCTTAATGCGTGGAATAGCGTGCGCTAGCTGCTACCGCCTCCTTTTGAGCAGGCGGTAGTTTTTCAGCTGGCGTGCGCTAATCCGTTACGTACGCTAAAAACGCTAGCACACCTTTGTAAAAGGAGCCCTCGGTTGCTACTGGTATAGAATGAGGACCAGTTGACAAAAAAATCTACTTACTTTGGCATCTTATTATCCAAAGAAGAAATACGAATAGCTTATAGAACAGTGGTCTCAAACTCAAACCCTTTGCAGGGCCACATTTTGGATTTGTAGGTACTTGGAGGGCCTCAGAAAAAATAGTTAATGGCTTATTAAAGAAATGACCATTTTGCATGAGGTAAAACTCTATAGTTTATAAATCTTTCCTTTTCGCTAAGTCTTAATAATAATAATATTGTCATTTATAGCTAAAGAGACAAGTGATCAAGAAACTGTTTTATTTTACTTTTGTGATTATGATAAACATACCGAGCCGCATGTGGCCCCCAGGCCGCTAGTTTGAGACCACTGTTATAGAACAAATACATTATACACGGACCTTCATACAGCACATATGGAACTTTGTCAGTGCCTCTATGGATGCTGCTTTTTTAATCATTGATTCCAACACACATTGCCTATTTAACTCCCTCACAGGTGTTCAAAGTCTTTCGTATATTTTTTTTTTTCAGAATTTTTATTCATTATTCACTTAGAAACTTTGGCAACGGACTCCAAATACATAGTAACATAGTGACATAGTAGATGACGGCAGATAAACATAGAAACATAGAAAGATGACGGCAGAAAAGGGCCACAGCCCATCAAGTCTGCCCACTCTATTGACCCACCCCCTTGAGTCTGAGTGCTAGTGACCTAGTTCCTTAACTTGACCCTCGTAGGGATCCCACATGGATGTCCCATTTATTCTTAAAATCGAGCACGCTGGTGGCCTTGATCACCTGCACCGGAAGTTTGTTCCAGTGATCTACCACCCTTTCCGTGAAGAAATACTTCCTGGTGTCACCACTAAATTTCCCCCCTCTGAGTTTGAGCAGGTGCCCCCTTGTGACCGAGGGTCCCTTGGGAAAGAATATATCGTTTTCCACCTCGACACGACCTGTGACGTACTTAAATGTCTCAATCATGTCACCCCTTTCTCTGCGCTCCTCCAGGGTATAGAGCTGCAGTTTGCCCAGTCTTTCTTCGTATGAGAGACCCTTGAGTCCGGCGACCATCCTAGTGGCCATCCGCTGGACTGACTCAGCTCGAAGCACATCTTTCCGGTAATGTGGCCTCCAGAATTGCACACAGTATTCCAGATGAGGTCTCACCATGGTTCTGTAGAGTGGCATTATGACTTCAGGTTTGCGGCTGACGAAGCTTCTATTCATTTGCCTTGCCTTAGATGAGGCCTTCTCTACTTGTTTGGCAGCCTTCATGTCTGCACTGATGATTACCCCCAAGTCCCTTTCCTCTGAAGTCCTAGCTAGCGTTTCTCCATTCAAGGAGTATGTTCTGCATGGATTTCCGCTGCCGAGATGCATGACCTTACATTTTTTAGCGTTGAAGCCCAGCTGCCATGTCGAGGACCAGTTTTCCAACGTGATCAGATCCTGCGTCATACTGTCCTTGAGGTTGCTTTCACTTACTATGTTACACAGTTTGGCGGCGTCGGCAAACAGTGATACTTTACCCTGAAGCCCCCGGGTCAAGTCCCTTATGAATATGTTGAAAAGGGATGGTCCCAGGACTGAGCCCTGCGGCACTCCGCTAGTTACCTCCAAAGACTCAGAGAGGATGCCGTTGACCACCACCCTCTGAAGTCTTCCACTCAGCCAATCATTGACCCATGCAGTTAGTTTCTCACCCAACCGCATCGATTTCATCTTGTTTAATAGTCTACGGTGCGGGACACTGTCGAAGGCTTTACTGAAATCTAAGTATACTATGTCCAGAGCCTCTCCTGAGTCTAGCTTTCTTGTCACCCAATCAAAGAAGCTTATAAGATTGGATTGGCATGACTAGCCTCTGGTGAACCCATGTTGACAGGGATCCCTTAGATTCCCTTCATCCAATATTGAGTCTAATTTACCTTTAAGTAGAGTTTCCATGAGTTTACACACTATTGATGTGAGACTCACTGGTCTGTAGTTCACAGCCTCTGCTCTGCAACCCTTTTTGTGCAGAGGAACGACATTTGCTGTTTTCCAGTCCATCCAGTCTGACCAACCTGATTCAATTTCAATTTTTTTTATTTTTTCTTCTTAGCTATTTCTGGACAAGAATCCAAAGCTTTACCCGGTACTGTGCTTGGGTTCCAACTGCCGAAATCTCTGTCAAAACCTACTCCAGCCCATCTACACCCTCCCAGCCATTGAAGCCCTCCCCAGCGCATCCCCCACCAAACGGCCATACACAGACACAACCGTGCAAGTCTGCCCAGTACTGGCCTTAGTTCAAGATTTAATATTATTTTCTGATTCTAGATCCTCCAAACCTGCTTCATATCCTGATTCAGTCCGAGTTTGGATTCTTTTGCTTTGAATTCTATATTTTATTCATTCATTTATTCCATTTTCTATACCATGCTCCACCAAGAAGCTCAGAACAGTTAACTTGAATTTATTCAGGTACTCAAGCATAGTTCTCTATCTGTTCCGGCAGGCTCACAATCTATCTAATGTACCTGGGGCGAAAGGGGGATTAAGTGACTTGCCCAGGGTCATAACAGCGTGGTTTTGAACCCACAACAGGCTGAGGCTGTAGCTTTAACCACAGCACCACACAATAACTTGTAGGTGTTTGAGTAGAGTGTGGTGTAGTGGTTAGAGCTACAACGTCAACACCCTGAGGTTGTGGGTTCAAACCCCATGTCGGGACCCTGGGCAAGTCATAGAAACATAGAAATAGACGGCAGATAAGGGCCATGGCCCATCTAGTCTGCCCACCCCAATGACCCTCCCCTACCTACCTATTTATGTATTTTAAAAATGTCTATAGTGTTTAAAAGTAAACGGTTTACAGAATTACATAGATCTTTAATGATACCGTTTCTAAACCTTACACTCTTAATTATGGTATTCCTCAAGGATCCATTCTATCTCCATTATTGTTCAACATCTTTTTGTCACCCCTTTTAAGTCTTTGTCAGTCTATCGGCTTCACCACCTGTACATACACCGATGATATCCAACTTTTACACCCTCTAAATCCGGAAAATAAAGAGGAAATACTTGAGATTAATAAAAAGCTTGAGAGGGTTAAACAATGGCTGAATTCCAATATGTTAGCCTTAAACATACAGAAAACAAAAGCTCTACTGTTTCCATGGGAGAAGGGAATAAGCTTGAGTGCCTCCTTTATCCTGGATAATATTTGCTTGGATCTTGTAACTTCATTAAAAATTCTGGGAGTCATCATTGATGATAAACTTTCCTATCACAAACACATGTATTATCAAATCTTGCTTTTATAGGTTGTGAATGATTTGCTCAATTTCTAAGTTTCTGGAGCCAAAATCGCTAAATATACTAATCCACTCTTTAATTATTGCAAAACTTGACTACTGTAACTCTTTATTAATAAGTCTTGCACAAAAAGAGAAAAAGGCGCCTTCAGATAACTCAGAATACTGCCGTTAAACTCATCCATAATGGTAAAAAATATGATCATGTAACACCTTTTCTGGCTCCCAACTAACCATCGCATTACCTTCAAATTTTTATTTTTAGTATCCAAAACCCTTTCCACTAATGAACCTCGATTCATTGATAAATTACTTATCCCTTATAGCACTTCGCGTTCTCTCCGGTCTACTAATCAAAAGCTTATAGTAGTCCCCTCTTTGAAAGTTATTGGAACTTGATGACATGATATGTTTTCAGTGACGGCTCCGCAGTTTTGGAACGCCATGCCTCAGCGTTTAAGAGACGAAAATGACTTGAGTCGTTTTAAAAGTAACTTAAAGAGCTTTCTTTTTACAGATGCTTTTAATCTTTAAATTATGTTTAAACTTTATATTAGTTTTCTTCTTTGATTGCACTTTTCCCTCCCTAGTGTTTTCTCCATACATGGTTCTCCTCTGTACATTAAAACACTGAATTGTAGTTCTGTTCCCTCTTACCTTTTGTATTAGTTGGTCTGTAAGTCTATTTGTCTAACCCATTCCTCAACTGCCCTACTAAGAGCTCTCGCAGAATAAATCTCTTTAATTACCCATCTCTGAAATCATGTCACTACAAGAAGTTCCTTGACAGAATGCTATCATTCCAGGCAGCCAAACTGAACACACGGCTCGTAAAACCCATACTCGAGGCCGCGTCATACGCTGACTTCAGAAAATCACTGAAGACTCGTCTCTTTAACACAATTTGAGTTCTCTTCCATTGACAATTCTGTATTCCTGAAAATTCTTTCTCTTCCCATTACCCCCTTACCCCATTGCATGTATTTTGTTGTAAACCTCTTATTCTTGTAAACTGCCCCGAACTCATGTATCCTGTTGTAAACCGCTCTGTACTTTTATATCATGCTGTAATCATTCGTTGCTTGTTGCAAACATCTCGTATTCTCATTGCATGTATCTTCTTGCAAACCGCTCTAAACTTATGTATCTTGTTGTAAACATATGTTTTTTGTTGTAATCATCACATACTCTCATAAACTGCTTTGAACTTATGGTATAGCGGTATATAAGAAATAAAATTATTATTATTATTATTATTTTAAATTTTAAATTGTATGTCTAAATAGATGTTTATATTTTTATCAATTTTGTACTTCGCTTAGTAAAACTAAGGGGTCCTTTTATCAAGGCGCGGTAGGGGTTTAACGCAGAATACCGCGCATTAAACCACCTGCCACACTAGTCGCTAAAGCCTCCATTGACGAGGTGTTAGTTTTTCAGCTTGCCGCGGGGGTTAGCACGTGATTAAATGTCCGACGCGCTAACCCCGCTAGCGCACCTTGATAAAAGGAGCCCTAAGGGCCCCTTTTACAAAGCCACGCTAGAGCCTTAACTCACAGAATAGCGCACGCTAAATTGCCGCATGCGCTAGCCGCTACCGCCTCCTTTTGAACAGGCAGTAGATTTCCAGCTAGCGCGCGCTACTCCGGTGCGTGCAACGAAACCGTCAGTGCGGCTTTGTGAAAGGAGCCCTAAATAAAATAAAACTTGAAACTTGATCATTTAAAACAAAATCATCATAACATAGACATACAAATAATCCTTAAAAACCATATCTACAAACTAAAACCATGTTTCAAAAGGTTGTGAATCGTTCATCAGCTTTGCCAGAGAGGGCAATTATTGACAGACTGTGTCCTACTGGGATAGAAAGGGAAAATGGCCGAGTATTTGATTGTAAACCACTTAATAGAAACATAGAAACATAGAAAGATGACGGCAGAAAAGGGCTATAGCCCATCAAGTCTGCCCACTCTACTGACCCACCCCAATAAGTCTGAATGCTAATGACCCAGTTCCTTAACTCGACCTTCGTAGGGATCCCATGTAGATGTCCCATTTATTCTTGAAGTCAAGCACGCTGGTGGCCTCGACCACCTGCACCGGAAGCTTGTTCCAGTGATCCACCACTCTTTCCGTGAAGAAATACTTCCTGGTGTCACTACTAAATTTCCCCCCTCTAAGTTTAAGCGGATGCTCTCGGGTCCTTTGAGAAAAAGGATGTCGTCTTCCACCTCGACACGTCCTGTGATGTATTTAAATGTCTCAATCATGTCCCCCCTCTCCCTGCGTTCTTCTAGAGTGTAGAGCTGCAAACTGCTCAGTCTCTCTTTGTATGAGAGACCCTTGAGCCCCGAGATCATCCTAGTGGCCATCCGCTGAACTGACTCGACTCTAAGCACGTCTTTACGGTAATGTGGCCTCCAGAATTGCACACAGTACACCTTGGGCTCCTTTTATCAAGGCGCGCTACGGGGGTTAGCGCGTCGGGCAGCCTAAAATCCTAACGCCTTATCAATGGAGGCGTTAGGTACTAGCGTGGCAGGCGGTTTAACGCGCGGTATTCCGCGCGTTAAACCGCTACCGCGCCTTTGTAAAAGGACCCCCTTGTCCAAGCAGTAAATCCAATCCATTTCCCTTAAAGAAATGCATTATATATTTATTCATGTTCCCTTTGTCTAATATTAAGGGCTCCTTTTACTAAGGTGCGCTAGCGTTTTTAGCGTACGCTAGCCGAAAAATTACCGCCTGCTTAAAAGGAGGCGGTAGCAGCTAGCGCGCGTGGCATTTTAGCGCGTGCTATTCCGCGCGTTAATAATAATAATAATTTTATTCTTATATACCGCCAAAGCCGTAGTAGTTCGAGGCGGTTTACAATAAGAGGAGCTGGACAATCAGCGAAGATAGGTACAAAGTAAGGTTTTAAAGTACATGTAGCGGATACAGGGTTAAGAGAGCTGGAACACGCTGCAAACAATCAGCGAGAATAGGCGCACTGGACAGACATCAGTACATGTAGGCAGAGGACAGAGCGGGAACGAGAGATCGTGGTAGAAATCAGATGGAGTAAAGCGATAGGGCAACGGGAGCAGTTAGGTTGCAAATCGGTTGAACAAGTTTGTTTTTACTAATTTTCTAAAACTAAGATAGGAGGAAGAGTGCGTTATTATAATCTGTTATCTTCATCTTATCGTAACTTTACGTTGCTATTTATCCCCAACAGGTCCTGTCGGACATTACCTACTAAAATGTACATATTACATTTTCGCTCAGCAAATTGTATTTCTATACTATTGCCTCCTGAGGTCTCTGATCTCTGTATTTCCTCTGAATATCTACTTATTGTATTTCGCTGAAT
This sequence comes from Geotrypetes seraphini, assembly GCF_902459505.1. Taxonomy (NCBI): domain Eukaryota; kingdom Metazoa; phylum Chordata; class Amphibia; order Gymnophiona; family Dermophiidae; genus Geotrypetes; species Geotrypetes seraphini. The sequence continues at coordinate 23,536,954 of NC_047087.1, read as the reverse complement.
GTCCAGCACTCTTGATTGTAAACCGCCTAGAAGTCGCAAGATTGTGGCGGTATAGAAGAATAAAGTTATTATTATTATTGTTCATTTGGCCCGCTTGGAAAGCAAATGTTCTGTCTAGGTATCTTTTGTATCGGCAGGCCTTTATTGATGGATGGGTGAACGTGTGGACTCTGCGTGTAGGCCTGCTGGGGCAGTCCAAATTGAAATGTGCGACCAGGTATGTGGGGGCCTAACGCACCTTTGTAAAAGGAGCCCTGAATATTGTAAAGATCACAAACCATACTATGCAATGTAACACATTTCTGTACATTTTTTTCCCTTTTCCCTTATATGTAGTGTTAGCCCGGGCTTTTGCACTGTAGAGCGTAGAGGCTTTTACTTCACTCCTTTACCACCTCTTTCCCCTTCGCAGCATTTAAATAAAATTTCCACAATCGCAGTTTGACAGATATTGCAATTGTGCTGTAGCGATCTCAACACGGGGGGCCCGAAGAGCTGAAGAATAGGCAGACTTGTTTTGTGTCCCGTGCCTCCCACTTGCTCTTCTAGCCTGTGAATTTGCGAACAGATTGCGTTAACGATTCCCACATGACTTCTCCAACGATTTCCTTGTGCATTTGATTACTGTGTACTTGTTTTTCCACCCCAGAGGACCCAGACGAGGGATTAAATAAACAGACAGGAGATTCAAAAGGCTGCTAGGGCTCTCGCCAGCTGCAGACTTCACATCTGTTCTGCAACCATTTACTCATTATTTTCTTTGGGAAAACGGCCAATTTACCAGGTATGGGAACTGGTACAAATAAGTCCTTTGCCATTGAAAACTGATAGGCCACTACACAAAGATATTTCGTGGATGTGCTCTTCCAAGTCTCTATGTTGCTTTTAAAAAAAGCAGTGCAATTAGCTTTTACGACAGCCGGCTAGATTTCTATAATTGCTGGTTTGATAGATCATATTTTCAGAGCGTGGCATTTGATTGATTACACTCCACGGGCATTTAGGGTCTGATTCTATAAACAGCGTCTAAGTCCTAAGTACCGTTTGGCACGGTGCCTATGTGTTCTTAGGTGCCAGTAGGCATCAAATCCTTAGGCGCACTGCTATTTAGGCCAGGCCTAAATCTTGGCCTAAATAAGTGTGACACCTAGCAGCACCCAAGTCATTCCACACCCAAACGCCTCTAACTACATCTACTGGTAGGTGCCTGGGTGTAAACCCCTACCTGAAATGGTAGGCGCCTACTGATCTATGAACCTACCGGCAAATTAATTTTTTTCATTGGTTTTTAACAGCGCTGTCAATTGTCAGTGCTGATTAAGCCAATTAAAAAAAATTAAGTTAGATGCTAGATCAGCTAGGCATGGTGATCTAACTGTAGGTGTCTTTTTTAGAATCAGGGCCTTACAGAGAATATGCTGTTGTTTTTAAAAGCAATGAAATCAATACAATACAATACAGTATCTTATAAACAGTACTGCAATTTTCTACAAGGAATCTATGCAGTTTGCAATAAGATTTAGATGATATTCTAGAGCAGGGGTGGGCAACGAGGGCCGGAATCCAGTCGGGTTTTTCAGGATTTCCCCAATGAATATGCATGAGATCAATTTTCATGCACTGCCCCCCATTGTACGTAAATGGATCTCCATGCATATTCATTGGAGAAATCCTAAAAACCCGACTGGATGTTTTCTCATCCTCGGAGTAAGCTTTTTTTGTCCGTTTGGGCGCCTTATTTGGACACTTTTTCCCCTCTGATTAAAAGCCAAGTTCTCAACTGGTTGCGGAAGCCAATGGTGCCTGTGTTGCCAGTGGGTTAACGGGGTGGAGGGGGGAGGTTGGGATGGGGGTGTTAGGGGGGGAGGGGTGGGGTGGCTTCTCGTGTTGGGTGGGACTTGGCCGAGTCTGGGTTTAAAAACCCAACCTGGACTCTACCGAGCTCTGCCCGTTGGGTGGTTTGCTGTTGTTGTTTTGTTCCTGTATTCTGTAGCCGGAAAAATGTTATTGTACTTGATCTGTTTGGTCTTTATCATTTAATAAACTGTTTTTGGAAAAAAAATAAATAAAAAACCCGACTGGATTCTGGCCCTCGTTGCCCACCTCTGTTCTAGAGTTACATTGTTAGAAGGAGCATTGGTATTAGAAGGTAGGGGTGAAGGGTAGAAATCATAATGGTATTTGGTCTTTTCCCAGACAAAATGACCGAAAAGGTAATACAATTGTATTTCTTTTGTTTTCTTTGGGGGGGGGGGGGTTTGCAGGAAGCTCTACGATTATTTAGTGCATGTGAATGTGCACAAATAGAACCCTCCTCCCCCCTCACAAATAGTAAAAAAAATAAAACTGCAGGTATGTGCTTCTGTGGTAGAAATCATTGGGTTAGTGCATGTTAACAGGGCGGTTGATTCCCTCGCACATACCGGGCATTCCCCCTTTCAATTTTAAATATTACTGTACATGTTTCTGCATTTATACTTGATAATAATCACTATCGATGCATTTTAATGGTGAAGCATTGACACCGTTTAGCAAATGCCCCCCTCCCCCCAATAGACATGAAAATACAAGCTCTGCACCTTATCTCTCTTCCCTGATCCAGGTATGCCCCCAGGGACATCTCCCCTGGGTGCAGCTCAAATCTGTTGTGGGAGGGGAATTATCAGTCAACCAATTCATCCATGTAAATAGCTTTGAAGAGAGCGTTCCTACATTTGCTACAAAAATAAGGACAGTTCCAAGACTCAGAACATTTAAGAAACTCTTGGGGAGCTGGGAGGGATCATCATTTCTGCTGTCTGTGGAAAAAGCCTGTTACACATGTGCAACGTTGCATTTTTCATCAGCAAGCAAGATTGATTCGGACACTCAAGTGGCTGTCTCTCAAGCTTAGGGCTGCCCTGTCTTAAGGTAGGTCAGTCTTTTTTAGCAGCCTGCACAATTTTTTTTTAATCTATATTGATTTTCAAACTTTGACAGTGCAATACAATCAATTGAATATAAAATACTGCATAAAACGCACTATTAACTGCACAAGTAATACATAAAACAATAATTTTCTCCCATCCTCCTCCCAATTATTAATACAATCTATATATATAAAATCGGAGGTATGTATGTGTGTATGTATGTGTGTATGTGCCGCGATCACGCAAAAACGGCTTGACCGATTTGAACGAAACTTGGTATGCAGATCCCTCACTACCTGGGGTGATATGTTCTGGGGGTCTCGCAGCCCACCTACACACGTGGGCGGAGCTACAAACAGAAAATCAGATTTCATCCATTCATGTCAATGGAAAAAATGTAAAAAGCTGCCATTCTCACAGTAAAAACGGCTTGACCGATTTGCACGAAACTTGGTATGCAGATCCCTCACTACCTGGGGTGATATGTTCTGGGGGTCTCGCAGCCCACCTGCACACGTGGGCGGAGCTACAAACAGAAAATCTGATTTCACCCATTCATGTCAATGGAAAAAATGTAAAAAGCTGCCATTCTCACAGTAATTCAAAAACGGCTTGAACGATTTGAACAAAACTTGGTATGCGGATCCCTCACTACCTGGGGTGATATGTTCTGGGGGTCTCACGGCCCACCTGCACATGTGGGCGGAGCTACAAACAGAAAATCAGATTTCACCCATTCATGTCAATGGAAAAAATGTAAAACAGCTGCCAACGCAAAAACGGCTTGCCCGATTTGAACGAAACTTGGTATGCAGATCCCTCACTACCTGGGGTGATATGTTCTGGGGGTCTCGCAGCCCACCTGCACACGTGGGCGGAGCTACAAACAGAAAATCAGATTTCACCCATTCATGTCAATGGAAAAAATGTAAAAAGCTGCCATTCTCACTGTAATTCAAAAACGGCTTGACCGATTTGCACGAAACTTGGTATGCAGATCCCTCACTACCTGGGGTGATATGTTCTGGGGGTCTCGCAGCCCACCTGCACACGTGGGCGGAGCTACAAACAGAAAATCAGATTTCACCCATTCATGTCAATGGAAAAAATGTAAAAAGCTGCCATTCTCACAGTAATTCAAAAACGGCTTGAACGATTTGAACGAAACTTGGTATGCGGATCCCTCACTACCTGGGGTGATATGTTCTGGGGGTCTCACGGCCCACCTGCACATGTGGGCGGAGCTACAAACATAAAATCAAATTTCACCCATTCATGTCAATGGAAAAAATGTAAAACAGCTGCCAACGCAAAAACGGCTTGCCCGATTTGAACGAAACTTGGTATGCAGATCCCTCACTACCTGGGGTGATATGTTCTGGGGGTCTCGCAGCCCACCTGCACACGTGGGCGGAGCTACAAACAGAAAATCAGATTTCACCCATTCATGTCAATGGAAAAAATGTAAAAAGCTGCCATTCTCACTGTAATTCAAAAACGGCTTGACCGATTTGAACGAAACTTGGTATGCAGATCCCTCACTACCTGGGGTGATATGTTCTGGGGGTCTCGCGGCCCACCTACACACGTGGGCGGAGCTACAAACAGAAAATCAGATTTCACCCATTCATGTCAATGGAAAAAATGTAAAAAGCTGCCATTCTCACTGTAATTCAAAACCGGCTTGACCGATTTGAACGAAACTTGGTATGCAGATCCCTCACTACCTGGGGTGATATGTTCTAGGGGTCTCGCAGCCCACAACTCTATGTTGCTTGCTCAAGGGTGGGTTCACCCAAGAATTTATATGTTCTTGCTCCAGGAGGTGAAACTAAAATTGTTGTTTATAATCATGTTTTGCGTTAGTTGTATTGTATTCATTTTGTCAAATATTTCACATTATAATTTGAATATTGTACTTTTTATTAAGCTGTAAAAAAATAATTTCATTCACCACTATAAAGTATCTTTATTTGAATCCATTTACAGTGTTATTGCTATAATTAAATACCCGTGCAACGCCGGGGCATCAGCTAGTAAGACATATAATATGATTACAATTGATTACAAGAGTTTGTTAGCTCATTGGGACAGACAGGTCAGCATCACTGGACCCAAGGCATCATCTTTGCTGAGGCTCGGTCCAAATAATAATGGACAGTGAATGGATGAAGAGAGGACCATAAAGCCTCTTTGCAAGTGGTTCTATCAAACTCTCAGCAAGGCAGAGATTAATAGGGCCACTGTCATTACAGTAACACTAAATTGATAATACTTGATTCTGGGGCATCCATTTAGTCATAGCAGAACTGTATGCATGAAGCCAACCAATTTACTGCGGTTCAACGTAGATAAGTGCTCTCACCCAATGTTACCAAGTCTATACTCATTCTGTAACTATGTCTTACCCTAAATGTCACGTACCCTCCTGGAAATGTCCAGCTTCTTCTTATGTAATCCGCTTTGAACCGCAAGGTACAAGCGGAATAGAAATCACTAATGTAATGTAATGTAATGTAATAAGTGTAAGGTGATGCATGTCGGTAACAAAAATCTCATGCACGAATACAGGATGTCTGTGGCGGTATTTGGAGAGACCTCCCAGGAAAGAGACTTGGAAGTTCTGATCGACAAGTCGATGAAGCCGTTTGCACAATGCGCAGCGGCGGCAAAAAGGGCGAACAGAATGCTAGGAATGATTAAAAAGGGGATCACGAACAGATCATGCCGCTGTACTGGGCCATGGTGCACCCTCACTTGGAGTACTGTGTCCAGCACTGGTCGCCGTACATGAAGAAGGACACGGTACTACTCGAAAGGGTCCAGAGAAGAGCAACTAAAATGGTTAAGGGGCTGGAGGAATTGCCGTACAGTGAGAGATTGGAGAAACTGGACCTGTCCCAGCTAGAAGGGAGCAGACCCAGAGGAGAAAGGATAACAATGTCGGTTACAAGCCTTCCGGCACTCGAGTGGTCAAGTCTGTAGCAACTGACACCCAGGCTCTTTCAGGAGATGACCGGGAGGACACACCCGAATTGTTGGAGGACGATAATGCATGACTAGTCCGAGAACCAATGTCTCCACCCACTATTGTATCTTCTGTCCAAACAACAACTGTAGGGGTATTTCTGTATTCACACCTGAAGGTTAGGCCTTTATGATGTCATCAAAGCCTGAATCATTATCTCAAGAAATCTTTCTGCTGCACTAGAGATTTTTCCAGCATGAATTGCAAGAAGAAAGAATTACACAGCTTTGCTGTTTCTGCCTGATGCATTATGGGTATGTACCAGAATGTTATTCTACTCAAGGACATTCATCTTTGCCTTCATTACCTCTAACCCTCTGTTGTAGTTCCTTCCTATTTCTCCTACTGTAAACCGCGTCGAGCTCTACGAACGTGGAGATGATGCGGTATACAAACCTAAGGATTAGATTAGATTAGATTAGACTTGATTGAAATGTTCAAAATACTAAAGGGAATAGACTTAGTAGATAAAGACAGGTTGTTCACCCGCTCCAGGGTAGGGAGAATGAGAGGCACTCTCTAAAGTTGAAAGGGGATAGATTCTGTACAAACGTAAGGAAGTTATTCTTCACCCAGAGAGTGGTAGAAAACTAGAACACTCTTCCGGAGTCTGTTATAGGGGAAAATACTCTCCAGGGATTTAAGACAAAGTTGGACAAGTTCCTACTAAACTGGAACATACGCAGGTAAGGCTGGTCTCATTTAGAGCACTGGTCTTTGACCTGGGGGCCGCCGCGTGAGCGGATTGCTGGGCAGGATGGACCACTGGTCTGACCCAGCAGTGGCAATTCTTATGTTCTTATGTTTTAATTCACATGTTTTTATTTATATTTATATTTGCAATGTGCAGTAATTTGTTGTTATATCTATTTTTATTGTTCAGACATTCTTTAATTTTAATGCTAACATGTCATTTCAGTGTACAATTGTCCCCTGAGGAAGGCAATGGTTTCACCGAAACTTGGATCCTAGTTGGGACTCCGCCTTTGGGCGTTTTGTTTGTTTTTTTATCTTTGATATAAACTGCTAATAAAGGATCTCTGACCATGAGGTTGGATTTGACATCTCCAGTGCCTCTTTTTGTTTGGATTTTGTTTGCTTCGAGACTTGGTACCTTCTTTTTCCCTTGCCCATGTACTTATGTGGCAACAGAATGAAACAGCTGTTTTGTATGATTACTATGAGTATCAGCTGAGAATATTATTGTTTCTTTGCAAAACAGATACTAACCTTTATGTATTATACTATTCCTTACAGATCTGAGTATTCACAAAGGTCTTACAGCATTTTCCTGTCATCTTTTTCTTTAATTATTATTATCCTTTATTCATTTTTGACATCAAATACATAGTGCAAACATATGAACAATCAAGTAATATAACATACTGCACTCTATTCCAACCAATAATATAAAGCTGTTTAACCCCCCTCCCAACTTAACCCTCCCCCACCCCACCTGGATGTGTATACAAATATTTAATAAATCAAAGGGAAATAATGTTAATAATATTAATAAGTCACATTCATAACTTGCAATAATTTGTTAACGGGTCCCAAATTTCCTTGAATTTGCTACGGTATCTCCTCTGCAAAGAATTAACGTTTTCAAACTTATAAATCTGGCACAATGATTCCCACCAGAAACTACGTTATCCCAGCTTTTCCAATTTTTCATTATCAGCTGCATGGCGACTCCTGTCATGATGAGGAGCAATTTATTCTGGTATGCATTAATTGGTTTCTTAGGTAATAGTATCGTTCCAAACAATATTATGTCATATGATAATGAAAGTGGAACTTCCAATATCGTAATAATTTGACCCCCAAATGGATTTCCAGAATTTGAGTATCAGGGGACAATAATATAGCAAATGATTCAAAGTCCCTATATCAAGATGACGGTGCCAGCATCTATTAGACTTAGAACTATCTAACCTTTGTAGCCTAACAGGGGTCCAAAAAGATCTATGCAGCGAGAAAAACCAAGTCTATCTCATAGATGCTGATGCTGTACACCTCATCCTCCAATTCCAAATTCGTGGCCATTGAGATGCATTATCTCAATGCTCCAAATGTCTTTAAGACTAGTTTTTTGCTTTTTATTCACAAATTCAGATATCAGTTTATACCACTGGGCAGCCTGATGTCCTAGGAAATCCGTCTGGAAGCATAAGACCGGCAAACTATACTGATCTTTTAAATTTCACCATTCAGGGCCTGCTTCAACTGCAACCATTGAAATGTTTGGCACTTCGAAATACCAAAAGATATACCTGTCATCTATTTCTCACATGATGGACTTGTCTTTTAAGTAATTGCAATCCATGTGACTGACTGCCAGGGTACATGCAAAGTAAGAACTCTTCCTTTTCCCACTGGATTACAGTGAACCGTGAAATATTTTTTGTTTGGATCACGTGCAGATTTTGGAAAAGACTTGAGTAAACTCTGATGGGAGTCTTTGAACTGAGATAAGTGATTGTAAACATGAGTTCCGATGATACTTATGCCATTAAGCTATGAGCAAATATTGCTACGTTTATGAGTTAGAGTCTTTTTAAATTACAGTTTGGGTTTTCGAAGAACAGGTTTTTCTTAGATGTTTATATCAGTTTTTTTACTGTTCTGTTTTTCCCAGCTTTGATATAGAGCCAATGATAATAAAGGTGACTTTATATATTTGCATTTGCACTTGAGTGGCTTCGCACTGAAGTCTTTGAGGCGTTTAAATACCTAAGTAATGTAAATGCGCATGAGTTGAGTCTTTCATTTGAAAGGAAACTCTGCAATGAGAGGTGCATAGTAGAGAATGACACGGTGACAAAATTCATCACCGTTCCCGTCCCCGCGGATAACCGCGGGAAACCATCTTCATGTCATTCTTTAAGGAGAGAGGGAAGAATCAGAGTATAATTGGGCACAACCACTGACCCGCAAGCTTTGCTTTGAAGAATGCTGAGATTGAGCAGGAACATTCCAGAGCAGAGATTGTGATGTCATAATGCCTCATTCCACCAGTGCCTAAGAGCCAATCACATCAGTGATGTCACAATGGCTTCATTATCCTTGGCTCCCATAAGAATCAGAGTATGAATGGCCACAACCACTGACCCTCAAGCTTTGCTTTGAAGAATGTTGGTGTAGAAGGACTCAGGTTGAAACAGACACTACAGAATGACAGTCTCTGGTATCCAGAGCAGATATTGTGATGTCATAATGCCTCATTCCACCAGTGCCTAAGAGCCAATCACATCAGTGATGTCACAATGGCTTCATTATCCTTGGCTCCCATAAGAATCAGAGTATGAATGGCCACAACCACTGACCCTCAAGCTTTGCTTTGAAGAATGTTGGTGTAGAAGGACCGAGGTTGAAATAGACACTAGAAAATGACACGGGATTATTTCCCGCGGTTATCCGCGGGGACGGGAACAGTGATGAATTTTGTCACCGTGTCATTCTCTAGTAGGATGAAGTTAAGAGGTGATAGACTCAGGAGTAATCTAAGGAAATACTTTTTTTACAGAAAGGGTGGTAGATGTGTGGAACAGTCTCCCGGAAGAGGTGGTGGAGCCAGAGACTGTCAGAATTCAAGCAAGCATGGGCTAGGCATGTGGGATCTCTTAGAGATCGGAAGAGATTATGGTTACTGCGAAAGGGCAGACTGGATAGGTCATTTGGCCTTTTTCTGCCATCATGTTACAATGTTTCTATAACCATAAAGTTCTATGACCTCACAGTGCAGGTGTAAAGAGCCTTGGCCTATAGGAAGAAGAGATGCAAATGTTAAGAGCCTTAGCCAATAGGGAGAGAAGCAGATAGTGGATGCTGCAGATGAGCAGACTGGATGGACCATTTGGCCTTTATCTGCCATCATGTTTCTATGTTTTGTTTAATATTTGATGATATAAGGCTCTTTCTGACATTGTAGCAATTATTAAAATGAATAGCAAACAGCATGATTTGTTAACTTTATACAGTTATCATTAGTTTGCTTCCCACGTTAATAGTGTTATAGATGCAAAGTAAACCCATTTGAAGACAGCACAATGGAGATGTCAACAGGAAAAGCAGAAGTGTTAGACAGCGTATAGAGGGCCATTCATTTCTTCATGCACATTTCCTGCTATGGTGAAGACAAGCAGAAGCTGTGGGAGTCGGCAAAGTCCCCTTTAAAACTAGGGCCTGTCTGTCTACCCTTTTTGTTTCATTATGAAAACAGCTGTATACATAAAAGAAATTAGATTAGTTAGATTTGATCCAGAGCAAGGTTGGGTCTTCTGGGTTAAGCCAAAGCTCTCTGTAATTTGCTATCCCCCCCCCCCCCACACCTCTATTTGGCCATCTATGTTAGCTATGGTTAATTCTAAATCAATACCTGGTCCAAGTAATTAAATGGATTTTATGAAAAAATGACCTTTTGTTGAGCAACCTCAGCTTGTACTGGCTGAAATCCTAAGGTTAACTAAAACATGCTGTGGCCTGAAGTATTACTGATGTAGCTAAACCTGTACCTCATAGGAAGTTTGTTTTTTTAAAAAATCACATGATCTATTTCTCCTTTAGCACTGCAGGTGGTGAATCTTATTTTCCACAGCAAATTATTCCCCAGTTGTAAGCTTGACTGTTTCAAATCCTGCCTTTCTATTCTTTATGTTTTGTCCAACCAGAACACAAGGCTAATTTAATAGGCGAGATCAAGGCGCAGTGGTTAAAAAGCTACAGCCTCAGCACCCTGAGGTTGTGGGTTCAAACCCACGCTGCTCCTTGTGACCCCGGACATGTCACTTAATCCCCCATTGCCCCAGGCAGATTGTGAGCCCACAGGAACAGACAGGGAAAAAATTGCTTCAGTACCTGAATAAATTCATGTAATCCGTTCTGAGCTCCCCTGCGAGAACAGTATAGAAAATTGAATAAATCAATAACTAAATTGTATGGGAGTGCAATTTGCAATAAGCTGCATAGTTGTTAAGTAATGCTCACTGTGAGTTTTGCATAAAGCTTTTCTTGAACATTAGCTATCATAACATGGTAGTGGTGGTAGGTATCTTGTCCATTATATGTGTAGGTGATAGTGACCTTGACATTCACGACAAGATAACACAATGGTTTCTTGCTGCCTTTTTCAGTCCTGGTCTTTGCCAATTGTCTTTCATCTAATTCCTGCATAGCTTTTGAGATCTATTGAGTTTGGTCTCTCCAAAGGCAGTCACTAAAGTCTAGAATAGTATAAATATGCTATAGGTGTACAAATATTTTCCATATGTTATTTCTGTGAATGGCTGATAAATATGCAGATCAGTGGTTCCCAAACTTGTCCTGGGGAACCCCCAGCCAGTCAAGTTTTTATGATACCCACAATAAATATTAATAAGAGAGATTTTCATGGGGGGGGGGAGGTGGATGGGACTTGATATACCACTTTTTCTGTGTGTCAAAGCAGTTGCATCTATTCCATATTACCGTATATACTTGAATATAAGACAATCCAAATATAAGCCGAGGTACCCTTTCCCGCCAAAAAAAGTTGAGTCTAATATAAGCTTGGGGGGGGTTAATATTCATGTGCCCTACCCTGCTAGGATCAGCACCCAACTCCCCTCACACCCTGCCTTGCCAGGCTCTCCACCCTGTCCTCACTCTCTCCCAATGTCCTGCAAGCCTCCACCGAGTCTGCCGTATGATCTGATGGTCCAATGGTAGGCCAGGACAATTTTTTTACCTCCCTCAAGTTCTTATGGCCCAGCAGTGTACCGGGCATGAGTGAGCTTTTTGCATTCCTGCCCAGCCATGAGATATTCTCTGAATGGCTGGAAATACCTATGTGGTATAAATGTGCATGAGTCGAGTCTCTTTCATTTGAAAGGAAGCTCTGGAGTGAGAGGGCATAGGATGAAGTTAAGAAGTGATAGGCTCTGGAGTAATCTAAGGAAATACTTTTTTACAGAAAGGATGGTAGATGCATGGAACAGTCTCCCAGAAGAGGTGGTGGAGACAGAGACTGTGTCTGAATTCAAGAAAGCGTGGGACAGGCATTTGGGATCTCTTAGAGAGAAGAAGAAATAATGGTTACTGCGGATGGGCAGACTGGATGAGCCATTTGACCTTTATCTTCCATCATGTTTCTATATTTTAAGTAACCTGGTATATGGGCTAGTGAACCATAAAGAGGAGGACCCAGACTCATAAGCAACTCTAACCATTATATTTATGGTAGAAAGTGTGAGGCCACTAAAACCCAACAAAATCCTACTATACTGCCATATAGGTGCTACCTGCAGCCATACGTAGTAGGTTATGGTAGAGATTTAGAGGGCTCACCATAAATTATAAGGAATAAACCTAAAACCAATAGCCTTGGGACTTATACTCTAAATGGATAGCTTCTATTTAACTACACAGAGAGTGGGAGTAAATGGACAATACTCAGACTGGAAGAGCATCACCAGTGGGGTGCCACAGAGCTCGGTGCTTGGACCCATGCTCTTCAACATCTTTATGAACAATCTGGACGTAGGTACGATGAGCGAGGTGATTAAATTTGCGGACGATATGAAGTTATTCAGAGTAGTGAAGACGCAGGGGGAATGCGAAGATCTGCAAGGTGACATAATCAAGTTCGAGAAATGGGCATCGACATGGCAAATGAGATTCAACATGGACAAGTGTAAAGTGATGCATGTCGATAACAAAAATCTCATGCACGAATACAGGCATCCCAAGTCCTCTAAATTTTCTTCACACTTCTACCTCTAACCCTCTATTGTAGTTCCTTCCTATTTCTCCTACTGTAAACCGTGTCGAGCTCTACGAACATGGAGATGATGCGGTATACAAACCTAAGGATTAGATTAGATTAGGATGTCCGGGGCAGTACTTGGAGAGACCTCCCAGGAAAGGGTCTTGGGAGTTCTGATCAACAAATCGATGAAGCCGTCCACGCTATGTGCGGCGGCGGTGAAAAAGGCGAACAGAATGCTAGGAATGATAAAGAAGGGGATCACAAACAGATCGTAAAAGGTTATCATGCCGCTGTACTGGGCCATGGTGCGCCCTCACCTGGAGTACTGCGTACAGCACTAGTTCCCGTACATGAAGAAGGACACGGTACTACTCAAAAGGGTCAAGAGAAGAGCGACTAAGATGGTTAAGGGATTGGAGGAACTGCTGTACAGCGAAAGATTAGAGAAACTGGGCCTCTTCTCCCTCGAACAGTGCAGATTGAGAGGGGACATGATCAAAACATTCAAGGTACTGAAGGGATAGACTTAGTAGATAAGGTCAGGTTGTTCACCCTCTCCAAGGTAGGGAGAACGAGAGGGCACTCTCTAAAGTTGAAAGGGGATAGATTCCGTATAAATGTAAGGAAGTTCTTCTTCACCCAGAGAGTAGTAGAAAACTGGAACGCTCTTCCAGAGTCTGTCATAGGGGAAAACACCCTCCAGGGATTCAAGACAAAGTTAGACAAGTTCCTGCTGAACAAAAACGTATGCTGATAGAGCTAGTCTCAGTTAGGGTGCTGGTCTTTGACCAGAGGGCCGCCGCATGAGCAGACTGCTGGGCATGATGGACCACTGGTCTGACCTAGCAGCGGCAATTCTTATGTTTTTATGTTCTTATTGAAGCTATTCTCTGAAACACTTCAATTGATATTTTAATCAACAGACTGTAAATATACTTTTTCTTATTTTACTTTTAATTAATGCTTCATAATAATTCTAATTTCCATAAATTATCATAAATAACTCTCCCGTGAACCTCCTCCTATCACTCCCCACATTTTCCATTACACCTTCCACTCTTGCTTTATGACTTGATAACAAATAACTGCTGAACAGCAAAACTCGCAAAGTTCAAGAGAAAGAAGGGATTTTGCTTGTCCAATGTTCACAATTCTGAAATGTTGAAATGCTGAAATAGCCAGACGTTGATTCCACTCCAGATCATCCAGATACCCCTCTTTTCTCACTTCTCCAAATCCTTTGTTTTCAAATCACACTAGCTACAGCCCAATACAGGACTGTGTTTCGCTGATTGGCATCCTCAGGAGCTGTATCGAGGTTCACCGCTTCATTCTCACTTCCTAAAACACATATGCACCAAAGGTCATAGAAACATAGAAACATAGAAAGATGACGGCAGAAAAGGGCTATAGCCCATCAAGTCTGCCCACTCTACTGACCCACCCCATTAAGTCTGAGTACTAATGACCTAGTTCCTTAACTCGACCTTCGTAAGGATCCTACTAGGGCATCCCATTTATTCTTAAAGTCAATAACGCTGGTGGCCTTGATCACCTGCTCTGGAAGCTTGTTCCAGTGATCTACAACCCTTTCTGTGAAGAAATACTTCCTTATGTCACTATCGAATTTCCCTCCTCTGAGTTTGAATGGATGCCCCCTTGTGACCGAGGGTCCCCTGAGAAAGAAGATGTCTTCCTCCACCTCGACACGTCCCGTGATGTATTTAAATGTCTCAATCATGTCCCCCCTCTCCCTGCGCTCCTCTAGAGTGTAGAGCTGCAATTTGTTTAGTCTTTCTTCATACGAGAGACCCTTGAGCCCCGAGATCATCCTAGTGGCCATCCGCTGAACCGACTCAACTCTAAGCACATCTTTACGGTAATGTGGCCTCCAGAATTGCACACAGTACTCCAGATGAGGTCTCACCATGGTTCTGTACAGTGGCATTATGACTTCAGATTTGCGGCTAACGAAGCTTCTATTGATACATCCCATAAGTTGCCTTGCTTTGGATGAGGCCTTCTCTACTTGTTTGGCGGCCTTCATGTCTGCACTGATGATTACTCCCAAGTCTCTTTCCTCTGAAGTCCTAGCTAGTGTTTCTCCATTTAAGGTGTAAGGTTTGCATGGATTTCTGCTACCGAGATGCATAACCTTACATTTCTTAGCGTTGAAGCCCAGCTGCCATGTCGAGGACCAGTTTTCCAACGTAAGCAGATCCTGCGTCATACTATCCTGCAGATTGCTTTCACTTACTATATTACATAGTTTGGCGTCATCAGCGAATAGAGTTACTTTACCCTGAAGCCCTTGGGTCAAGTCTCTTATGAATATGTTAAAAAGGAGTGGACCCAGGACCGAGCCCTGTGGCACTCCGCTGGTCACCTCCGATGTCTCAGAGAGGGTACCATTGACCACCACCCTCTGACGTCTTCCACTCAGCCAATCTTTGACCCATGCAATTAGTGTCTCACCTAACCCCATAGATTTCATCTTGTTTAATAGTCTACGGTGTGGGACGCTGTCGAAAGCTTTACTGAAATCTAAGTACACTATGTCTAGAGACTCTCCCGAGTCCAGCTTTCCTGTTACCCAATCAAAGAAGCTGATAAGATTGGATTGGCATGACCTACCCCTAGTGAATCCATGTTGACTAGGATCCCTTAGATTCCCCTCATCCAAAATCGTGTCTAATTTACATTTAAGTAGTGTTTCCATGAGTTTACACACTATTGATGTGAGACTCACTGGTCTGTAATTTGCAGCCTCCGCTCTGCAACCCTTTTTGTGCAGAGGAACGACGTTAGCTGTTTTCCAGTCCAGGGGGACTCTCCCTGTACTCAGGGAGAGATTGAAGAGCATGGTTAACGGTTCCGCCAGGACATCGCACAGCTCCCTGAGTACTCGTGGGTGCAATTTGTCTGGTCCCATGGCTTTGCTCACCTTGAGTCTTGACAGTTCTCTATAAACATCAGCTGGTGAGAACCCAAAATTCTGAAATGGGTCTTCCTTGCTTGGCTTTGCTTCCAGCTGTGGCCCGTGTCCAGGTGCCTCACAGGTAAAGACTGAGCAGAAGTAATCGTTCAGTAGTTTGGCTTTTTCGGAATCTGTTTCCACATAAATCCCATCTGCTGTTCTAAGACGTACTATCCCGTTTGTGTTCTTCTGTCTGTCACTAATATACCTGAAGAAGGATTTGTCCCCTTTCTTAATGTTCTTTGCTAGAGTTTCTTCCACTCGAAGTTTGGCCTCCCTGACTGCTGTTTTGACCGCTGCAGACCTTGTCTTGTATTCAATTTTAGCTTCTTTCTCCCCGGTGCGTTTGTATGAAAGAAATGCTCTTTTCTTGTCCTTGACTAGGTGTGAGATCTCATCAGTGAACCAACGGGGTTTCTTCTTTCTTTGTTGTTTATTTACCGATTTTATGTAGCGGATAGTTGCTTCGTGTAGTGTCCTTTTCAGTGTTGACCACATAGCTTCCACATCATCCGTTGTTTCTTGAGCCTGTAGCGTCTGATGGACGAAATCACCCATGCTTGCGAAGTCAGTGCCCCGGAAATTGAGTACCTTCGTTTTTGTTTGTGATCTAGGGAAGCCCTTTCTAAGGTTGAACCATACCATCTAGCCCAGGATCCCATCTTCACAGTGGCCAATCCAGGTCACTGGCAAAAACTCAAATAGTAGCAACATTCCAGAGCTGAGATTGTGATGTCATAATGCCTCTGCTGGGTCAGACCTGAGGTCCATCTTGCCCAGCAGTCCGCTCACGCGGCGGCCCAATAGGTCCAGGACCTGAGCAGTAATCCTCTATTTATACCCTTCTATTCCCTTTTCCAGCAGGAAATTGTCCAATCCTTTCTTAAATCCCAGACTGTACTCTGCCTTATAACGTCCTCTGGAAGCGCATACCAGGTGTCCATCACACGTTGGGTAAAGAAGAACTTCCTGGCATTTGTATTGAATCTGTCCCCTTTCAACTTTTCCGAATGCCCTCTTGTTCTTTTATTTTTCGAAAGTTTGAAGAATCTGTCCCTCTCTACTCTCTCTATGCCCCTCATGATCTTATAAGTCTCTATCATATCCCCTCAAAGTCTCCTCTTCTCCAGGGAAAAGAGACTCAGTTTCTCCAATCTCTCAGCGTATGAAAGGTTTTCCATCCCTTTTATCAGACGTGTCGCTCTTCTCTGAACTCTCTCGAGTAACGCCATATCCTTCTTAAGGTATGGTGACCAAAACTGGACGCAGTATTTCAGATGTGGGCGCACCATCGCCCGATACAGCGGCAGGATAACTTCTTTCGTCCTGGTTGTAATACCCTTCTTGATTATACCCAGCATTCAATCACAAGTCTCTTTTAAAAAAAACTTTCCAAAATATGTCTTTTGTAACAAACTTTGGTCTCCTTTTACGAAAACGCGTTAGCGGTTTAATGCACGCTAATTTGCCAGCTGCGCTAGGCACTGCCGCCTCCTCTTGATCAGGCGGTCGTTTTTCAGCTAGCACAGGGGTTAGCGTGAGCTAAAAAGGTGCGTGCGATAAAGCCGCTAACGTGGCTTCGTAAAAGGAGCCCTTTGTACAAATTGCCTTTGGCCATAAAGCAAAAAACCCTAGAAGAGCACTTAGCTCAGCATCCTGATGGGGACTGCCTCCGTTTCACTAATCAAATGTTAGCTTCACCAGAGGGTATATATTTGAACCACCCAAACAGTTTTGTTCTCAGTTAGTCAATTGCTTTATCCTGTGGAATGAAAAGCAAAAGTGAAAATATGCTAATAAATTGTAGTTCTCCAAGTTTCCAAGTTTAATAAGTATTTGATTGATCGCTTTATCAATTTCAAAGCGATTAACAAAAGTTTAAAATTACAATATGTAAAATTTACATAAAAACAAACAAACAAGACAAAACAAATTCATTACTGGACAAAATGGAAACAATAGGGTAAGGAAGGGGAGAAGTTACAATATATTTGAGTAAAGTAGAGAACAAGTAAGGGAAAAACACATGTAGGTGGGATAAAGGAAGAATAAAGAAAAAAAAAAAAAAAAAAAAAAAAAAAAAAAAAATTTATTATGAAATAAAAGAAAGACCGAAAAAATTTAAGTAATAAAGGCGTCATTAAATAAAAACGTTTTAAGATTACTTTTAAATTTATCCAAATTAGATTCTTCACGTAGATAGATAGGGAGAGAATTCCAAGTATGGGGAGCTGTAACTGAAAAGATGTATTGTCGACGTGTATTGATTATTTTTAATGAAGGAATTGTTAATAATCGCTGTTTATCTGATCTTAAAGTTCTGTTGGAAGAATAAGGAATTAGTAATTTATAAAGGAATGCAGGAAATTTTGATTGAAGAGATTTAAATGTAAGTAGGCAGAGCTTATAAATTATTCTATGGGCAACAGGGAGCCAATGGGCCTCCTTGAGGAGAGGAGTGATATGATCAAATTTTTTTGCATTAGTAATAAGTCTGATAGCAGTATTTTGTATTATCTGCAAACGCTTGATCTCCTTTTGAGCAATACCTTGAAACAGCGCATTGCAATAATCTAATTTGGATATAATGAAGGAATGAATAAGAATCTTTAAAGAAGTAGTGTCGAATAATTTAGAGATTGATCGTATTTGTCTGAGTCTGAAAAAAGATGATTTAATAACGCAATTGATGTGGTCATGAAAGGAAAGTTTATTGTCAAGAATGACTCCGAGAATTTTTGTTTTTGATACCACTTGTAACGGAGATCCAAGAATGGAAATTGGGGATATAAAGGTTGGATTGTCTTTCCAAGGAAAGAGTAATATATTTGATTTAGTTATGTTTAGTGCTAAACGATTCATGTTTAGCCATTGATGTACCTTTTCAAGTTTTGTATTGATCTGAGTTATATCGGAAAAATTAGTAGGGTCAATAGGATGTAAGAGTTGTATGTCATCGGCGTAGGCGAATGTAGTAAAGCCGATGGATTGACATAAAGTTAACAAGGGTGCCAGAAATATATTAAATAAAAGAGGGGATAGTATGGAACCTTGAGGGATGCCATGCTGAGAGGAGAAAATGTCGGAAGTCGAGTTATTAAAGGAGACTACAGAAGTTCGATTTGTGAAATAAGATTGGAACCAGGCTAATACTTGATCTGAAATACCTATTGATTGAAGTCTGTTTATTAATAATTCGTGGTCAATTGTATCAAAGGCCGCCGAGAGGTCTAAGGAAACTAAAAGAACTGACTGATGATGGTCCAAATAATAGTGAATGGAAGTTGTCATACCGATTAAAGAGTGCTCTGTGGAATGAAATTGTCTAAAGCCTGTCTGATTTGGATGAAGGATGTTAGTTTTTTCGATAAAGTCGGATATCTGATTGAATACAACCTTTTCAGTCATTTTAGCTAAAAATGGGATCTTAGCTATGGGTCGATAGTTTGTACAATCTCCAGCACTGTTTTTTTGATTTTTTAAGATGGGGTGAATAATTGAATGTTTCCAGTCACTTGGCACGATGCCTTGTGTTAAACTTTTGCTGACTAGAGTAAGTATTGGTGGACCGAAAATATGAAAGAAGCGTTTAAGTAGAAAAGGAGGTATAGATTCGGTCTTAGAGCCTTTTATATTAATGGAATTTATGATAGATTTTAATTCTGTAAGACTGGGAATGTTAAAGGAGGAGCATCTTGAAGAAAATGAAATATCCTCGGAAGTTGTTAAGCTTGAATTGGAGGTTAATTTAGTTATGAAGGCTGATCTAATGTCATCTATTTTTTTAATGAAATATAGCGCAAGATCATTGGCTGTGAGATTAATCTCAGTGTTTAGGTTTTGTTGTTTATTAGAATGAAGAATTGTTTTAATTATTTGGTATAAAGAAGAGGAATTTGTAGCTTTTTGAATTAAACCTGAAAAATATTTAGTTTTTGCTTGATTTATCTTTGTTCTGTAAAAATTGGAATGAGTTTTGAATGATTCATAATTCGGTGTTGATTTAACTTTCCTCCATTTACGTTCGTGAGATCTTAATTGTCGCTTGATAAGTTTAAGTTCTGCTGTGTACCAAGGGTTAAAACTTTTTTTTGCTGAAATAATTTTTGTCTGTTGTGGCGCTACTTTGTCTAGTAAATGTAATGTGTTTTTGGTCCATAATTGTATTGAATTTTCAAGAGATGAGGATCCTAAATCAAAAAAGTCTAATGGAAGAGCATCCGAAATTATGTCTGATGAAAGGTTGTGAAAATCTCTAAATTTGATAACTTTTTTTGTAGGTAATTGGGAATTTGAATTGTTTAATTTATACAAAACTGATAATAGATAGTGATCGGACCAGGGAACTGGGTAACAGAATTTTAAAGAGCAATTCTCTATTGATGTAGAGGGAATGATGACCATGTCAATTGTGTGTCCAAGATTGTGTGTAGGCTCAGTTATTAATGGATGAAGGTCAAGATGATTAATGTAAGAAAGAATAGTTTTAGTTTGATGATCAGTAATATCATCAAAATGAATATTAAAATCACCGAGTATTAGAGGGTTAATAGTAGAGGAACCAAAATCAAATAGGAGAGATTGTAGTTCAGATAGATTTGTGCTATTTATTGGAGGAGGCAGATAAAGAAGTAAAGCATCAAGTTTAGGTTTAGTTTGGAAAGAGAATTGAAGAAATTCAATAGGAGAATTAATGGGAGAATGATCCATTTCTTTTAATAAAGATGTTCGGAAAATAACGGCTAGGCCGCCGCCCCGTTTATGAAGGCGATGATTGAAGAAATAAGAATATCCTGGGGGACAAATGTAGGAAAGGTAGGCTTCCTCTCCTTCATTTAACCAGGTTTCAGTTAGACAGAGAACGTCGAAGGAGTGATAGGAAATTAAATCTTTCAATAAATGATGCTTAGATTTAACTGAGCGGACATTAATTAATCCGATGTTCAGATGTGAATTATTGGAAACTGTGAAAAGATGATTAAAGGTTAAATCAGTATTGGTTGTAGATATTAGTGGAAAGAGTGTTCTTTCATGATTGTTTCACCTGTGTGATATATTGTTTAGTCGGTACTTATTTATTCATTGTTTTCCCCTTTTTTATATAAATTGTAAAATGCGAGTGTTTCCTTGGGGGCGAAATATTTGGTGTCTTTAGCGGAGAAGGAACGGTATTATAAATTTTTGGTTCGGGCATATTTTGCCCCTGTCAGAGCTTTCCGTGCCCACATTTGCGCTACTGACCAGTGTCCCAAGTGTGCAGCACCCAGAGCATCGTTGGGCCATATGTTCTGGCTCTGTCCTGGTATACGGGCTTATTGGAAACGCGTGTGTCAGCATATTACCTCTTTCTGGAACTGTACTTGGTTGCCTACTGACACTTTTATTTTCACACTGAAACTGTCTTTGCATCCGGTTCGACCGGGCGCTGCAGCGTTTGCCCGGAAAGCTATAGTTATGGGCATCAAGACTATTCTTCGTTGCTGGTTGTCGCCCCATACCCCTACGGTGTCTCACTGGAGGACTCATATGATCCAGCTGGCGGGATGTGAACGTCTGGCCATTAAGGATATGGACTCCAAACATGGTTCTTTTTATCTTTGTTGTTGGTTGCCATTTTGTTCTACTTTGACACCCTCTATACGCAGTCGACTGCTCAATTGATTGTTGGACGTTGGAATGGCTGTTCCCATGGGTGGGAGGGTGGTGGGTTGGAGGGGTGGGCGTGGGGGGGGGGGAAGTTTTCATGTCTATTGCTTCTTGTTGTACTGTTTCTTTACCATTGTTTGAAATGAATAAACAGATTTAAACATAAATTGTAAAATGCTTAGAAAACTTGATTTGCGTTTTATCAGAATTTTAAAAAACTTGAAACTGTGGTACGCTAATCTCGGAGCAGCAGCTGGTGAGCGCCCGGAAATGAGTGGACATTGCCGCGATGACATCACGTGCATGCATCATGTGATAGGCACGTCCTGGAAGCAGTCAGCCAGCGTCGGTGCCCCTCCTCCTTGTCGGCATCTCAGAGCACACCTGAAATCTACCGGGGCACACAGTTTGCAATACACTGGCCTATAGGAGTATAATAGAAGGCATGGCATTTAGTTCCGACAATTATTTTGATGGGCCAGATAGCAAACTTGCAATTAACTTGAAACTTGATAATCTGCTGGATCTATCATTTGCCCAAAATTACCCATTTTGAAGTCAATCATCAAGCTACCTTCTCTTGCATAGCTCCATCTTTGTTGAATGTTCCTTCATGTTATCTCACCCTTCTCCTGGAGGCACAGCTTATCAGTCACGTTTTCAAATTTATGTATTACTTGTTATACTGCCCATCAGGGACCATCTAAACCACAAGTGTCAAAGTCGGTCCTTGAGGGCCACAATCCAGTCAGGTTTTCAGGATTTCCCCAATGAATATGCATGAGATCTATTAGCATACAATGAAAGCAGTGCATGCAAATAGATCTCATGCATATTCATTGGGGAAATCCCGAAAACCCGACTGGATTGCGGCCCTCGAGGAGGGACTTTGACATCCCTGACTAAACTGTTTATAAATAGCTAATTGAAGAAAAACCGAGATAACACATACAGTTTACATATAATTGGTCTTCGCAATATGCATATTTAAGAACATATGAATAGCCTTATTGGATCAGACCACTGGTCCATTTAACCCAGTATCCTGTTTCCACAGTGGCCAATTCAGGTCACAAATACAGTGGAACCTTGGTTTACGAGCATAATTCGTTCCAGAAGCATGCTCGTAAACCAAAAAGCACAGTTACTTACCGTAACAGGTGTTATCCAGGGACAGCAGGCAGATATTCTTTACGCATGGGTGACGTCACCGACGGAGCCCTCGGTACGGACCTTTTTAACTAGAAGTTTCTAGTTGGCCGCACCGCGCGTGCGCGAGTGCCTTCCCGCCCGACGGAGGAGTGCGTGGTCCCCAGTTAGGATAAGCCAGCTAAGAAGCCAACCCGGGGAGGTGGGTGGGACGTAAGAATATCTGCCTGCTGTCCCTGGATAACACCTGTTACGGTAAGTAACTGTGCTTTATCCCAGGACAAGCAGGCAGCATATTCTTTACGCATGGGTGACCTCCAAGCTAACAAAGAGGGAGGAGGGATGGTTGGCCATTAGGAAAATAAATTCTGAAGTACAGATTGGCCGAAGTGCCCATCCCGTCTGGAGAAAGCATCCAGACAGTAGTGAGTAGTGAATGTGTGAACTGAGGACCAGGTGGCCGCCTTGCAGATTTCCTCAATGGGTGTGGAACGGAGGAAAGCAACAGAAGCGGCCATAGCTCTCACCCTGTGGGCAGTGACAGCGCCGTCCAGTGACAGACCGGCCCGAGCATAACAGAACGCGATGCAAGCTGCAAGCCAGTTGGATAGCGTCCGTTTAGAGACCGGTCGACCCAGACGATTAGGGTCGAAGGTCAGGAAGAGCTGAGGGGACAAGCGGTGAGCCCTTGTACGATCAAGATAGTAAGCCAGGGCACGCTTGCAATCAAGAGTGTGCAATGCCTGTTCCCCAGGATGTGAATGAGGTTTCGGGAAAAAAACAGGCAACACAATAGACTGGTTGAGGTGAAAAGCCGAGACTACCTTGGGAAGGAACTTAGGATGGGTACGCAGAACCACCTTGTCATGGTGAAAAACAGTGAACGGTGGGTCTGCGACCAGTGCATGCAGCTCACTAACCCTCCTGGCAGAGGTGATGGCAATGAGGAAAAGCACCTTCCATGTCAGAAGTTTGAGCGAAGTTGAGGCAAGAGGCTCAAAAGGAGGTTTCATGAGGGCTGATAAAACCACATTCAGGTCCCAGATGACCGGAGGAGGCTTCAGAGGTGGTTTGACATTGAAGAGGCCCCTCATAAAGCGGGAAACCAGAGGATGAGCCGTGAGAGGTTTCCCTAGGATAGGCTCATGAAATGCCGTGATGGCACTGAGATGGACTCTGATAGAGGTAGACTTGAGGCCTGCGTTGGACAGGGAGAGCAAGTAGTCCAGAACAGTTTCCACCGCTAAAGAGGTGGGGTTGTGATGATGACGGAGGCACCAAGAGGAGAACCTGGTCCACTTCTGGTGGTAACATTGGAGTGTGGCCGGTTTCCTGGAGGCGTCCAAAATGAGACGGACAGGCTGAGATAGATTTCCTGGAGAGGTCAGCCCGAGAGAAACCAAGCTGTCAGGTGGAGCGAAGACAGATTGGGATGCAGTAGAGACTGACGCTGTTGCGTAAGTAGAGTAGGAAACACAGGAAGAGGGATGGGATCCCTGACGCTGAGCTGAAGCAGGAGAGGAAACCAGTGTTGGCGAGGCCACCGAGGAGCGATGAGAATCATGGTGGCCCTGTCCCTGCGGAGTTTGGATAAAGTCCGCAACATCAAAGGTAAGGCATAGAGGAACCAATCCGTCCAGTCGAGCAGGAATGCATCCGGGGCCAGACGGTGAGGAGAGAAGAGTCTGGAGCAGAACTGGGGCAGCTGATAGTTGTGAGGAGCTGCAAAGAGGTCCACCTGCGGAGTGCCCCAGCGAGCAAAGATGGAGTGGAGCGTGGGAGGGTCCAAAGTCCACTCGTGAGATTGAAGGATGCGGCTGAGATTGTCGGCCAGGGAGTTCTGTTCGCCCTGGATATAGACAGCCTTGAGGAAGAGACTGCGGGCCGTGGCCCAGGTCCAAATGCGGAGAGCCTCCTGACAAAGGAGGCGAGACCCGGTGCCGCCCTGTTTGTTTATGTAGTACATGGCGACTTGGTTGTCTGTGCATAGGAGAAGAACCTGAGGGCAGAGAAGGTGCTGGAAGGCCTTGAGAGCGTAGAACATAGCTCTCAGTTCGAGGAAATTGATGTGATGTCGACGCTCCTGTGGGGTCCAAAGACCTTGGGTGCGTAGATCTCCTAGGTGGGCTCCCCATGCATAAGGGGAGGCATCCGTGGTGATGATCATGGAATGGGGGGGCAGATGAAAGAGAAGACCCCTGGAAAGATTTGAGGAGTTCAACCACCATTGTAGAGATCGCTGAAGAGACGATGTTACAGAGATGGGATGAGAAAGAAGATTCGAGGTCTGTGACCATTGGTTGGCTAGAGTCCATTGGGGTGTCCTGAGGTGGAGTCGTGCCAGGGGAAGCACATGCACCGTCGAGGCCATGTGGCCCAGGAGGACTATCATCTGTCTGGCAGAAATGGAGTGATGAAGGAGCACCTGACGACAAAGGTGGAGCAGAGTCCGTTGACGATCGGAGGGGAGGAACGCCCTCATCAGTGTGGTATCGAGAACTGCTCCAATGAACTGAAGGCGCTGTGTGGGAAGCAGATGCGACTTGGGGTAGTTGATCTCGAACCCCAGAAGATGAAGGAGAGAGATGGTATGATGAGTGGCTTGTAGCACAAGTGGACGTAGGTGCTTTCACTAACCAATCGTCCAAGTAGGGGAACACCTGGAGGTTGTGAGACCTGAGGAAGGCCGCCACCACAATGAGGCATTTGGTGAACACCCTGGGTGAGGAAGCGAGGCCAAAAGGCAGCACTTTGTACTGATAATGGCGATGGTGCACCTGGAATCGCAGGTAGCGACGTGAAGTTGGATGGATTGGAATGTGAGTGTAGGCCTCTTTGAGGTCCAGGGAACATAGCCAGTCGTGTTGAGAGAGAAGAGGGTAAAGCGTGGCCAGGGAGAGCATTCTGAATTTCTCCCTGACGAGACACTTGTTGAGGTCCCTGAGATCGAGAATGGGACGGAGGTCTCCTGTCTTCTTTGGAACTAGGAAGTAACGGGAGTAGAATCCCCGGCCTCTTTGTTCCGGAGGCACTTCTTCGATGGCATTGAGAAGAAGGAGGGATTGGACCTCCCTCAGGAGGAGGGGAGTTTGAGCTGAATGAGAAGCAGACTCTACGGGAGGATTGTCTGGTGGAAGAGTCTGGAAGTTGAGAGAGTAGCCGTGGCGGATGATGTTGAGGACCCACTGGTCCGATGTGATGACCTCCCAACGGCTGAGGAAAATGTGGAGCCTGCCTCCGATTGGTTGTGGAAGAGGCAATGAGGGTGGATGACTGGCTAAGCCCTGGAGAGAGGAGTCAAAAGGGCTGAGATGGTTTGGCAGGAGGAAGAGGCTTGGCAGGTTGATTTGACTGGGTACGAGCCTGGTTGTGCTGGTGCTGGCGTGCTCGCCTAGGTTGCTGTGAAGGTGGATTGAGCGGCCGAGCAGAAAACCTGCGCTGATATGAGGTCTGTGGTCTGTAAGGGCGAGCAGGTGGAGCCTTTTTCTTAGGCTTTATGAGAGTGTCCCATCTGGTCTCATGGGCTGAGAGTTTCTGCGTGGTGGTATCCAGGGACTCTCTGAATAACTCATCCCCAAGACATGGGGCGTTGGCAAGTCGGTCTTGATGGTTGACATCTAAATCAGAGACCCTGAGCCAGGCCAGGCGGCGCATAGCTACAGCGATGGCAGATGCACGGGAGGTGAGCTCAAAAGAGTCATAGATAGAGCGCACCATGAATTTTCTTAGTTGGAGCAGGCTGGAGATCTGCTGCTGAAATAGAGGAACTTTGTGTTCTGGCAGGTACTTCTGCATGGCGGAGAGTTGCATGACCAGATGTTTCAGGTAGAATGAGAAATGGAATGAGTAGTTGTTAGCTCTGTTGGCAAGCATGGCATTCTGATAGAGTCGCTTGCCAAACTTGTCCATTGTTTTGCCCTCTCTGCCAGGAGGGGTGGAGGCATAAACACTAAAGCCCTGAGTCTTTTTTAAAGTGGACTCCACCAGGAGAGACTCATGAGGCAGTTGGGGTTTATCAAATCCTGGGATTGGTATAACCCTATAGAGGCTGTCCAGTTTACGGGGGGCCCCAGGGACAGTCAGCGGGTTCTCCCAATTTTTATAAAAAGTTTCCCGCAGGATATCATGCACGGGCAACTTTAGGAACTCTTTGGGAGGTTGATCGAAATCCAATGCCTCCAGGAAAGCTTGTGACTTCTTAGAGTCAGATTCCAGAGGCAAAGATAGGGCCCCCGACAACTCCCTGAGGAATTTAGAGAAGGAAGATTGTTCAGGTTTAGATGTGGTATCGGGGGCCGAAGGCTCTTCGTCCGACGACGATGCATCCTCCTCGGTACCGGGAGGGGATTCTTCCCATAGGTCCGGGTCTCTGACATCGGTGTGTGCGTGTCGAGAGACCGGAGTGGAAGGCTCGGTATGGTGAGTTTTAGACAAAGACTTGCCTGAGCGTACCGAGACGTTACCGGGGGATGAAGACCTGTGTCTGTCTCGGTCCTGGGAAGAACGGTGCCGGTCAGGGTCGCGGGAAGACCGGTGCCCTGCTCGGTCCCGAGGAGGATCGGTCGTCGTCAAGGCGATAGTCTCGGCATGGGAATGGAGATGTGGTGCCGAGAGAATAGGCATGGAGGAGTCCAGAGGTACCAATGGAGTGGATACCGGTTGGACGGTGCGGGGCTCGGGCCGGTCTGGTACCGAAAGCAGCAGTGCCAAGATAGAGGGTAAGAGCTGCTTAAGTTGCTGTTGGAGTTGTTCCTGCAACTTATCCTGGAGGATGGCCGCAATGCGGTCATCCAGGGGAGGCACCGGAACCACTTTTTTCTTCTTTGGTTCCATGGGTGCCGCTCTACGCTCCGGCGATGAGGAGGCCGATGACGAGGCACTCACCGATATCGGAACGGAGCGTTTTTTGGGGCGGCGTGGAGCCGAAAGGACTGGTGTCGCCACCGAGGTGGGAGGGCGCTCAAGGGTGGAAGGCTTCTTAGCCGGCTTACCTGGCGCCGGGGGCGCCGAAGTCGTTTCAGGCGTCGTCGAAGTGGTCGGTGCCGATTTCGACGGTGCCGCAGGTGAAGAGGTCGAATCCATAGTCGGGCCGGTGCCGAAAAGTAGATTTTGTTGGATTTGACGATTCTTCAAAGTGCGTTTCTTAAGAGTGGCACAGCGGGTGCAGGAGTCCGCCCGATGCTCCGGTCCCAAGCACTGTAAGCACCAATTGTGTGGGTCAGTGAGGGAGATCGGGCATGCACACCGCTGGCACTTCTTAAAACCGGGCTGCGGGGGCATGAATGGGAAGACGGCCTCCGCAAAATCAAACCCCGAGGCCTGGATCGTGACAACAGGCCCCGCCGGGGCAGGAACGAAAAAATAAAGCAAAAAAGAAAAGTTTTTTTTTTTTTTTTTTTTTTAAACAGAAAGAAAAAAGCACCCGAAGGTGAATAAAACGAAAAATTAACGCGAGCGGGAAGGCAAAAAGAGAATTTCAACGGAGTTGAAAAATACACGTCTTCTTCGCTCCGCGGAAACGAAGAAACTGGGGACCACGCACTCCTCCGTCGGGCGGGAAGGCACTCGCGCACGCGCGGTGCGGCCAACTAGAAACTTCTAGTTAAAAAGGTCCGTACCGAGGGCTCCGTCGGTGACGTCACCCATGCGTAAAGAATATGCTGCCTGCTTGTCCTGGGATAATACTCGTATATCAAAGCGAGTTTCCCCATAGGAGATAATGGAAACTTGCTTGATACGTTCCCACCCACCCCCACCCCCTGCCAGTGGCACTGCCCCCCCCCCCCCACTCGAACCAGCACCCCCACCTGAACAACTTGAAACTTGAAAACAACTTGAAACTTGAAATAGGTCATGCTGGTGCCGCTTGAAGAAATTCCTGCATCTGCGCATGCTCAAGGCCTTCTAGTTCTCCCTCTCGCCGAGATTCTCGGAGATCTCCGAGAATCTCAGCAAGAGGGAGAATTAGAAGGCCTTGAGCATGCGCAGATGCTCAAGGCCTAGCAGAGGCAGGAACTTCTTCAAGCGGCACCAGCATGTTCTGTGGGCTGCGTGCCGGTGCCAGACGGAGGGTAAGTTTCAAGTTGTTCGAGCAGGGGGTGCCGGTTCGTGCGGTGGGGTGCCGGTTCTTGGGGGGGGGGCTCGCAAATCGAGTCAACACTCGGTTTGCGAGTCAAGTTTTGCGAGAATGTTTTGCTCGTCTTGCAAAACACTTGCAAACCAGGTTTGACTATAGTAGCAACATTTCATGCTATTGATCCAGGGCAAGCAGTGGCTTCCCTAACGTCTGTCTCAATAGCAAATTATGGACTTTTCCTCCAGGAACTTGTCCAAAACTATCTGAAAACCAGCTACGTTATCCGCTCTTACCACATCCTATGGCAACGCGTTCCAGAGCTGAGTGAAAAAAAAAATTCCTCCTATTGGTTTTAAAAGTATTTCCCTGTAACTTCATCGAGCGTCTCCTAATCTTTGTCATTTTTGATGGGGTGAAAAATTGATCCACTTGTACCCCGCTCTACTCCACTCGGGATTTTGTAGACTTCTATCCTATCTCCCCCCTCAGCTGTCTCTTTTCCAAGCTGAAGAGCCCTGACCTCTTTAGTCTTTCTTCATATTCATTATGATAATCCTGAAAACCCATCTGGCTGGAAATGTCTCCAGGAGAAGGCCGAGAGGCACTACCGTAAGAGACTCTTCACACAAGCCTTGTCACCGTTCGTTTCACACACCAGATGAGGCTGCGACTTGATTTTCTGACTGCAACTGCTCTCCTTCTTTCCCTATCTGTTTCTACCTCCCTGTGCTTGTCGCCTTTCTTATTTTCTCCTTTCTTTCTAGTTACCTCTCAGCTATTGTTACTGTACTTCCGTTATCGTATCTTGGCTTCGATCTTTCATTGTATTCTGCTGTTTGTTTGAAAAGTTGGAACAGCAAGTCACTCTCACCTGATAAAGTCACCTGATAAAGTAAAACTGCTTAAAACCATAGTGTGGCCGGACAAAGAAGCGCCGTGCGGAAGCCAGAGCACATCTGCTCTCAAGCACGTCGTGCTCCTGTGCTTTTCTTTCACAGCGGTGGCCCTCGGGGGACTGCAGCAGGATGTAAGGCCATATGCTACGCTACAGGTGATTTATATTCCGCCTTATTCCTTGCAGATGCAGAGCAGATGAAAAGATCATTTGTGAAGCCTTCTATGCATAAATCAGTAGCCGCTAAAAAAAAAAAAGGGACAGAGAAGTGGGACCATGTGCCATGAAACAGACCTTTCAAAGCAGACAATCTGCGCTTTACGCACTTTTTTCTATGTGAGACAGCAGTCCTTTTTGAATCTTTTCACACCCATCGCATGAGCGTTTGTTCCATCTATTCCTGTTGGTTCCCTGAGGCAGGATCGAAACGTGCACGTCGGAACCCGCAAGCTGCAAGTTAAGTTTGCTAAGTTCTTTTTAAAGCTTGTTTTGACGTATGCCCAGTAAACAATTTGTTCAAATCCAGTTTTTTCAACAACAAATAAGTGTATGAGATGATATAACGTTTTGTTTACTCTCCATGTGATGATTGGGCTGTGAGGTGGTTTTTTCTGGGGTTCGCCCCAGTTTTCCCCTCCATGATTCTGAGCAAGTTTTTGTGAACTCAGTTATATCATTCATATAGTTCTTTGAATAGGTCCATAGAGTGATTTTTCTTATTACAATATATGCACTTTATCACTCTTGTTATACTGGTTATAACTCGTCCCCTCTTTATATTTGACATAAAACAGACTCAGGCAATGGTAGGGTCCAACCCTGTTCTTTCATCTGTAATTCAAAGGTTTTAGGGCCCAAATGGTTACTTTGGACAGCAGTTTTTCATTGAATGTTTCCAAGTTCCTCCCTGCAGCAGCAGCTGGCATATGCAGATTGAAGGGAGGGGATTGGTCGGCTTTGCCACATTCCACAAATACTTGAACAGGAACCAGTCTCAGCCATGGCAGAGCGCAGTTTCTGTTTGCAGAAGCTGTTTACTCGCCCAGGGGTTACAGTGTCCTAAACCAGTGGCTCCTAATCCTGTCCTGGAGGACCAGTAGCCAGTCGGGTTTTCGGGGTAGCCATAATGAATGTGCACGGGGCAGATCTGCACTCCTATCACTAAAACTAAACTGAACTATCGTCTTTCGTTACATGCAAATCTCTTTCATGCATATTCATTAGGGCTATCCCGAAAACCCAACTGGCTACTGGTCCTCCAGGACAGGGTTGGGGACCACCGGCCTAAACCATTTCCTTGAGCCATCCGTGTAATTCTCCTCTTAAAAAGCCCCAACGGAACATTGTTAGGATGCCTTGTTCGTGAACAGCCCAGTTTGCCTTTCTGCACACAGTGCCAGTTTTGCCCCCCCCCCCCAATCCAATGCCGGCGACGGGACTAAATCACGCGAGACAACGGCACGCCGACAACTGAGCGCAAGGTTGACGGCGCGCCGAAGAAAAGCACTATTTTAAAGGGCTCCGACGGGGGGTGTGGGGGGAAACCACCCCCACTTTACTTAAAAGACATTGCGCTGGCGTTGTGGGGGGTTGTAACCCCCCACATTATACTTAAAACTGAACTTTTTCCCTAAAAAACAGGCAAAAAGTTTGGTTTCAAGTATAATGAGGGTGGTTACAACCCCCCCAAATCCCCCACAACGCCAGCGCGATGTCTGTTAAGTAAAATAGGGGGGTTCCCCACCAACACCCCCCGTCGGAACCCTTTAAAATAGTGCTTTTCTTCGGCGCGCCGTCACCCTTGCGCTCAGTTGTCGGCGTGCCGTTGTCTCGCGCGATTTTGTCTATGAACCTCCAATGCCAGTTTAGCCCAGCATACAGTGTGGCCAGCACCTCTTATCATAATCATAATCTGCTACTGCAAATGGAACCCCCCCCCCCTCTAAAAAAAAAGGTTATGGAAGCCAAAATATCAGATCATTTGCTAAAGGAAATGATCCGTAATATTGGCATTTTAAAATAAGCAAGCATCTATTCAAATGGTTACACCTAATTGGAAGAGCTACGACAGACTGAATTACACATTTTGGTGGACAAATGTTTGCACCACTTATAAGTATGAGAGAATGAATGCAGAATGCTTAGGGTTTGGTAATACATTTGGTAGGGTGTGGAGCCCAATGACTGCATTTGTTGCATTGCAATAATTGTCATGTCTCTCTATTTATTAGATTTCCTTACACATCCGAGGGGGAGGGGGGGGAGAGAAATGTATTTTGATTACTAAAATTACTTAATTATAATATTGTAATCACATAATTACTTATAATTTTAATGCACCAATATATTCATTGTAACCCGTTCTGGGCTCTTTTGGGAGGACGTGCTAAAAAATCGAATAAATAAATAAATAAATAAAATAAAATAATATGTCTTCTTGTATTAATAAATGGAAGGAGGGGGAAAATTGATTGTTTTATATATTAATTGTGTATTTAATAGTGTGTTTCATACAGTGTGTATGTTCAATTAATTATATTGCGCTGTCCGAAGTTTGAAAATCAATAAAGATTAAAAAAAAAAAAAAAATAAGCAAGCAGCTATAAACAAAATGGCAATGGGTCAGCGTGTGTGAACTAATTCACATGGTGAAATGACTCAGGAATTTTGTGAGAATGATGATGCACTGTAGATGTAAAAACATGTTCATATGTGCCAGCGAAGAAAGAATTTCTCCGACTAAAGGTCAGACTGTTCAGTGCATAAGAGTCATGGCTGGAAATGATTTTTTTTTTTTTTGCCTTTTCCTAAGAAATGAAATTGCCACGAAACGATCTGCAGATTGAAAACACTGATGAAAAAAACGGCGGCAGGTCAGGAAACCACACTGTTTTGCCACACCCCAAACGACCTGCGGTGACTTCCTTTGGATCTGTCTACGTGAATATGCAGTCACACCTTGTTCCTAGCTGTGCTCACTCAAGAATAATGTTATATTTTTAATTTCTTAATTTGAGTGTACTTTTTGAATATAATTAGGGGGGTTGGTATATCTATTTGTCATAGATTACAATTTTAATTGTATTTAAGTGCTTTTATAGTGTAATATGATTGCATTATATGTTGCACTTACTTATGGCTTCAAAATGAATAAAGATATTAAAAAAAAAAAAAAGAACAATGTTATTTCAACATGTCATTATACCACAGAGATGTAACCCTTAATTATTTATTCAAATTTCTATACCATTCTCCCAGGGGAGTTCAGAACGGTTTACATGAATTTATTCAGTTACTCAAGCACTTTTCCCTGTCTGTCCCATCAGGCTCACAATCTACCTAATGTACCTGGGGCAATGGGGGGATTAAGTGACTTGCCCAGGGTCACAAGGAACACCGGGGGTTTGAACCCACAACCCCAGGGTGCTGAGGCTGTAGCTTTAACCACTGCGCCACACACTCCCCATTCTAAAATAGCTTTATACTTCATGATAGGCCTCCACATATCTGAAGATGGCACTTAAATGAACTTGAAGGCTCAGAACAAGATGTTTCTGTTAAGTCCATATTTAGAAAATGCAAATCTACGAATCCAGAGCTTCTGATACTTATCCTGGGGAACCCACAGCATGAGATATATTTGGATTTTCTGAATCCAGCATATGCAAATCCTTCTCATGCACACTCATTGTGCAAATCCTGAAAACCCAACTAGCTACCCGTGTTGCCCTGAAAATAAGACACACTAGGGCTTATTTTTGGAGAATGTCTTATTTTTGGAGATCAAGTCACTTAGAAATACTTTAGTGTCCATCTTAGATATATCCAGTGATTCTCGACACCGTGTTCCTCAGAAAGCCACACTAAACCAGTTAAATTCTTAGTTATATGGTGTGGTAGCCGTCCTCATGGGAACCAATATACGGTGCGCCGGGGCAGGCTTGCGCACTGACGCTGCACGGCAGCTGCCAGAAGATTTAAACATTACAACACCAAGAAGCGGATGGGAGGGCGGACACCAATCTTTGGCCTTCCCCGTTCCGACGCCTATGGTCTCAGCCTCTGATAACCAGACCAGAGCTGGTATTGTGACATCATAATGCCTCATTCCACCAATGGCTAAGAACCAACCTCATCAGTGATGTCACAATGGCTTGATTGTCCTATACTTGGCTCACTTTTACTACATTTTGATTTCTAGAATGGTGCAGTAATACATCTCTCTCTCAGGACATTTTCAATGCTAATTATTTTGCCCTTTCTTTTTCATCCCTCTCTTTGAAAATGCATATACCAATCATTTTCCTCTTACCTTTATTTACTTTAGCCTCATTTATCTTATTCCACTGTTGTACTTCACCAAGCACTTTGCATTCTGCCGTTTCAACAAAGCCATTATGCCTGAAATACATGGCACTGATTGTGTATACCTCCTGAGTGGTATAGAACAGGTACATGTGGATCAATTCTTTTTTTTACTGCATCAAGATTTACAAAGACTACGGGACACTCAATGAATTTGCAGCTTAATACTTTTAAAACCAATAGGAGGAAATATTTTTTTTCACTCAGAGAATAGTTAAGCTCTGGAGCGCATTGCCAGAGGATGTGGTAAGAGCAGTTAATGTAGCTGGTTATAAAAAGGGTTTGGACAAGCTCCTGGAGGAAAAATAAACTGTTCAGACAGACATGGGAGAAACGACTGCTTGCTCTGGATCGGTGGCATGGACTGCTGCTACTATTTGGGTTTTCGCCAAGTACTTGTGACTTGGATTGGCCTCCGTGAAGACAGGAAACTGGGCTAGTAGGACCATTGGCCTGATCCATTAAGGCTGTTCTTATGTGCTTTGCTCTATCATCATGTGCTTTGATCACAGGAGCTCAGGTGACCACCTGTCTTGAATATTAGAAACACTTCTTCACTTTTAAGTAGCAGGTTCAGTATGTTAGATTATAAATTAATACTTCCTCCCCCCCCCCCCCCTTTTTACAAAGCTGCATTAGGTTTTTTTTAATCGCCGGTCGTGGTGGTATTAGCTGCAATGCTCATAGGAATTCTAAGAGTGTCAGAGCTAATAGCGCTTTGGCTGGCGATAAAAAAACCTAACACAGATTTGTAAAGGGGGGGGGGGGTAAAATATGTAGCAGGATCAGGGGCATCTGCAAAATGTTTTGGAACCCACATAATTAGACAACTAGACTGAGTAGAGCAGACAAAGGTCAGAGCTGGATTTAGCTCATACCACTTTAAAATTGCAGATCCAGGTGAGCTACAGTCAGGTGCACTGGATATTTCCTGTCCCTGGAGGGTTTGTAATCTAAGGGGCCTTTTTTTTACTAAAGCTTAATGCACTCTAATGGAATTAATACACAATAATTGCTAAGAAACCCACAGATGTAAGATGGGCTTCTTAGCATTTAGTGCACTCTAATTCTGTTGGGGTGTACTAAGTTTTATCAAAAGGGTCCTCAAGTTTGCACCTGAGGGCTAATAACCTGCTCAAGGTCACATGGATGCCCAGTAGGATTTGAACTGGGCTTCCCTGATTCTCAGCTTGCCACTCCGTTCATCTTCACAAAAAACGCTGTGACATAACACGTTTGTGGCTTGAAGTGAGTGGGTAAATGTTATCATCATCAGGACAGCAAACAGATTTTCAAAAAACGTCCTTGTAAATTAAGGTCATTCATTGCAAAGTTTCTTATTCATTTCTCCTTTAATCATCCAAAAATATAAAAGCAATATCAGTGTTACAGTGTGTACGGAAATTGTCAACGGATCAATTTACCCAGTTTCAGGCCAGAAAATTATTTGGCAGGATTGGGCAAATGTTTTAAAGGCTATCCTGTGTTTGAAAATCCATCCTTGGGAGCCTGCACAGCACCGAACAGGCTGCTGATGAGGGAATAATGAGGTATTCAGGCCCAACCTGGCTCCAGTTTGTGGAATGCATGATCTGCCTAATTATAATATGTATGAGTCTCATTCCTTTTCACATTTGCAAAGTCACGCTTATGACATCAATTTTCTACAGAAAAAGGCAGATTGCGCAGCGCTGAGCATACTGAAGAAATCATACCAGGGCAAGCAGTCAAAAGCAGTTTCCCTCATTTTCCAACACCATCCTGCCTCATTTAATATACACTCTCACCCTCTTCTCAGGAACCAATGGGGAAAGGTCCAGGATCATGAATCATTTCACCTGCAGAAATACCCATATCAATGGTCGTCAACTCGATTCTTTCTTCCAGCAGCGTTGTTAGATACTGTAATTAAGTAGGGGAAAAGGGACATGCAAATGTGTGTAAGTGCCAATTTCTTGTGAAAATTGCCACTTCAACTAATTAGAGACCTTGGAACTGGAGGCATAAGGCTTGAAGAGTTACCAGGAAAGAACGAGAGGTAATACAGTCAAACCTCGGTTTGCGAGTAACCCTGTTTGCAAGTGTTTTGCAAGACGAGCAAAACACTCAGTAAACTTTTGACTCGCAAACCGAGTGTTGACTCGATTTGCGAACACCCCCCCTCCCCCCGGCATCGCTTCCCCCCCCACTCGCAAAGGCCCCCTCGCTCCAACTGGCACCCCCCCCCCCCACTGCACGAACTGGCCCCCCTGCCAGTACAACTTAAATTTACCCACCTCCCCATCTAGCACCAGCACCGGCACGCAGGCACAGCTCGTGTGCCTAGAAGATCTTCCGGCTTCGGTTCCATAGACAAAGCGCGCCTTTGTCCCGGCGCGCTTTTGACCTGACACCTCCGGCTTCTGCCTGCCTGCCTTGAGCATGCATCTGCGCATGCTCAAGGACTTCTAATTCTCCCTCTCGCCGAGATTCTCGAGTCAACCGGAAGCCTGCGTGCCGGTGCTGGACGGGGAGGTGGGTAAATTTAAGTTGTACTGGCGGGGGGGGGGGGCGGTTCACGCAGTGGGGGGGTGCCGGTTGGAGCGAGGGGGCCTTTGCGAGCGGGGGGGGGAGCAATGCCGGTTATCGGGGGTAGACGGGTGGGAACATATCAAAGCGAGTTTCCATTATTTCCTATGGGGAAACTCGCTTTGATAAACGAGCATTTTGGATTACGAGCATGCTCCTGGAACGGACTATGCTCGTAATCCAAGGTACCACTGTATAACTCATTGGATCTGTTCTGCAGAACAAACGAATAGGAATTAGAACTGAAGGGAGTCATGAAACAAGCTTCCCACAGCAGAGCATATGAGCATCAATCCGTTCATCAATGGTCCATCAAGCCCAGTAGCCCGTTCAAGGTAGCCAATTCAGGTCCCTAGTACATGGCCAAAACCCAAGGAGTAGCAACATTCCAGCATCTCAAAGAATAACAAGATTCCAAACCCCAATGAGAGCCACATTCCAGAGCTGAGATTGTGATGTCATAATGCCTCATTCCACAGTGCCTCAGAGCCAGCCTCATCAGTGATGTTACAATGGCTTGATTGTCCTATACTTGGCACACATAAGAACAGCCATACTGGGTCAGACCAATGGTCCATCTAGCCCAGTAGCCCATCCTCTTGATGGCCAATCCAGGTTACTAGTACCTAGCAAAAATCCTAAAGAGTAGCAACATTCCAGATTCAGGGCAAGCAGTAGCTTCCCCCATGTCTGTCTCAATAACAGACTATGGACTTTTCCTCCAGGAAATTGTCCAAAACTTTCTTAAAACCAGCTACGCTATCTGCTCTTATCATACCTTATATTGCCGATAGGTCTTAGGGAACATTGGGGCAATTGTTTAAGTTGCCCAAGATATCTGTGGTAATGCATGCAAGAGTAGAGGGAAAGGGAGAGAGGTGGGTTTTTGCCAGCTACAGTACTTGTGACCTGGATTAGCCACCATGAAGATACTGGGCTAGATGGACCACTGGTCTGACCCAGTAAGGTTATTCCAGGGGTGGGGCCGCATTAATTTAGCTGTATTCAAATAAGGTTGCATTCAAGAAACTTCAATTAAACTTAAAAACGTACATTAATTTGCAAAAATCTAGCTACAAAGAATGAAAACTATTTATCAATTTTAATGTTAACTATTTTTTCAATGACTTTGTTGTGTCTGTTTATTGTTGGAAAGCATTTGAATATTTAGTTGCAGCACGGAGGTCCCCAGTTTCAGTTGGGTGTCAGTCATTTGTGACCTTAAGGGCATCTTTGATTTGGGTTAGGTAGGAGAATGTAGATTTGAAGCAATAAGTGGTTGAAAAGCAATAAAGCATTTTTTGGGCATGTTGCCAAAGGCATATTCTACTGCATTTTTCCATATTTCAATTGGGTCTTAGCATCAATGACTTTAAAATGTCATCTACCGAGAGCTCAATCAGTTCTATCTGTAGTTCCTTAGGTGCCTTGGTGATATAATCTACATGAGGCTGAAATGCCAATTTGAGTATGATGTCATGATTCTCAGTCAGTGAACCGTTCATTGTATTCTCCAATTAACAGGTCTATAACTGCTATGTATTCTTCAAATGATTTGCATATATCATCCCACTCATCAATGACCTTTGTTAACTGGGGAACATGTTCATCCGAAATTTCCTTTTGAAGAAGTGTTTTGAAAAAAGATAGTTTTTTCGAAATGCTTGGATTTTGTTGCCACATACGATATAGTATCCAACTACCTCCATAAGCTTCACTGGTTATTAATAGTGCCAATAATCTACTTCAAATCATTCTGCACCAGCAACGCCTTACCATCTCAGCAGATGCAACAACTCATCTCTTCTCTGAATTCCGATTCTCGTCTGCTAGAATTTTCAACCTCTAAAATGCTCCTTCCCTCACCAAAGGGGGTCAAATACAAATGCATATTCAACTCATAATTCACATACGTCGCAACCAAAAACTGGAACCACCTCCCCATGGACACTAGATCAGAAACCAACTACCCGAGCTTTAGAAGAAAACTGAAAACATTCCTTGTCTATAGCAATCATTGTAGTATAGGCCAATCCTTTAGTCTACACCAGGGGTTATCCAGACGACGTTTATAACCCTGCTTCCATTAGCTCTCTTGCTAGCTCCTCTCTTGCCTTGCCCCTCTCAGTTGTAAAACACTATAGCGGCATCTTCTTAAGTTCCCCATGTTATATGGGTTCTTAACTTATTGTAAATCACCTAGAATCTTTATAAGCACAGAGCGATCCACAAATTTCAGTTTAGACTAGACTTGGGGCTCCTTTTACAAAGGTGCGCTAGCGGTTTTAGCGCACGCTAAAATTCCACGCGCACTAGCCGCTACCGCCTCCTTTTAAGCAGGCAGTAATTTTTTGGCTAGCGCGCGCAAATCTTGTGCATGCGCTAAAAACGCTAGGTCACCTTAGTAAAAGGAGCCCTTAGTTTTACCTTGCAAAGAAATATTCAAGTCACTTTGATTTGACATGATTATCACACAGAAATGCAGCATTCCCATAGAAATCGCCTTTCAATAATTCACATTGCCGATTCTGTTCTTCATAAAATTGAACTATCTGTTCTCGCAGATATACAATTTTGGCTAGCACCAACACAGTTTAGAATGATACAGCAAATCGACAATGAATACTTCATCATTCAACTTTAGCATGTTACAAAACTGACGATGCTGTGTATCATTTGCACAAATGTGGTTATAACTTGTTGCAAGTGTCACTTAAAATAGTAGCTTTAGCACAGAGGTTTTGCTGATGCAAGATGCAATGACAAGAAGCATCTGGATCTGTTAATACTTTATCTGTGCAATAACCCCTTCATGTTTTCCTGCCATGGAAGGTGCACCAGTACATACACTCACTAAATTTACCAAATTCAGTCCAACTTCACGACGTTTATCTTGAAGGTTGAAGATATCTATTCCCCGTGTTCTGTTCACAAGAGTGCCCAAAGCGAGCAACTCGTTGTTGCACAGAAAATCTTCTATGACCTACGCTGAGTCGGTAGTATCAGATGATTCATCCAAAGTGATTGAATAATATATATTTTTCCTTTTGAATTATTGCCTGAAGTTGTTCTGTTAAATTGAAGGCTAATTCAATGCTGCCGATCAGTTACGGTTCTCCTTGAAAGAGGCAGTTGTTTATACTTTGAAACGTTATTGGGGTCTAAGCATCCTGCGACGACAATGCATTCTTTCATAATTTCTACATCACTGAATGGCTTCCCTTTTTTTCTCCCCAAGTATATAAGCTACTTTATAAGTGGCATTATTCCCAGGTCTTATTGATGTGTGAAAGAATTGTCTTTGCTTCTGCTTTACAATTTTTAATTTCTGCAATACAACCTTTCGCGCCTCTCCTTCTAATTTTATTTTATTTTTTAAAATCTTTATTCATTTTTAATCTTATAATAAGTGTGATAACATATCCTTCCAAAAACCATAAATATATCACTTAATAATCAACAATGATACATATAATATTCTCTTATCTCCCCCCTCCCCACCCTTATCTATCATATAATCAACATGTATACAACTTATACAATATGTATAATTTTAAATATTTGTGGCCCTTATGAGTGTTATAAAGCTGACGAGCATCGAATGTCTTTAATATTGATATTACAGTATCACAAAGCAAGCAACTCATCTCATCTTTAGCAGAAACAAGATAATATTGCAATTCCCAATCCTCATTTAAAAAAAAAAAATATATGTTTTCTTCCTTCAGCGTTCTCTTGGTCTTCTTTGACATGATGGGCTGTTTTCATTATTTATTTATTAGATTTTCACTTCAATTCACAAGAATAAATCTTGTTCCATGCAACACAGAGAAAGAAACAAATTTTTACCAATTATACAAAAACTTATCAAACTACAGTTATCCCTTCCTTAGACCACAATGTAGGGGGTATGATAATCATATAATATTGGAGATAATTAAAGAGTAAATTCAAAGGCAAAAGCTTAGGGCTCCTTTAATCAAGCTACGCTAGCGGTTTAACGTGCGTAATAGCGTGCATTAATCCGCCGGCCGCACTATCTGCTACCGCCTCCTCTTGAGCAGGCGGTAGTTTTTGGCCAGTGCGGGGGTTAGCGTGTGATGAAATTTTACGCACGTTAACCCCGCTAGCGCGGCTTGATAAAAGGAACCCTTAGTGTGGCACATTTACCATCTAATTATAGTCCATTCTTAATCAGTCTTTAATGATCTTTTTGACTTTTAGGAACTCCCTCAAGTGGTCTGGAGAAAAAAAATATGTACTTAATTCCCAAATACCTCACCAGACATTTACAGGGGGAAGCTAAAAGGAATGTAGCCCCCAATTTAAGAGTTTCTTGATGTAGTGAAAGGAAATCTTTCCTTCGCTCTTGAGTAACTTTTGAGACATCTGGATAGGTCCAAATCCGTTGTTCTCCAAATAGTTTTTGAGAATTCTTAAAATATAGTCTTAGAATCATGTTTAGATCTTGCTCGAAAACAAAGGCTATTAGAAGCGTAGCTCTTTCAGTATCTGAATTCAGAGTTTGTTCCAAAAGAGCGGTAACATTGCCAAATTCAATCTGTTTCTCTCGTCCATTGTTTTTCTCCATCTCTCTTTGAGGAATCTTTTTATTCAAAGGATAATAAATCTTATTTGAAGGAGGAATATCAGGGGAAATTTTCAAATTTTCAATTAAGTAGACATAATGGGCTATAAAGCAGACAGAATTTTAAAAATACTGGTCGAGCAGTGCAATTATTCACAAACTCCACTTCAAACAGAAGCACAATGTACCATTGTCAAAAAGCTGATAATAATAATAATTTTATTTTTATATATCGCCAAAGCCATAATCCGAGGCGGTTTACAACAAAAAGTGTTGGACAACCAGGGAATGAAACACAACTACCCGCCTTGAACCGCAAGGTAATGGCAGAATAGAAATCTCTAATGTAATGTATGTATATACTGATGATTTTATATTACAACGTGAAAGTAAAAACAGTAAAACCTTAACTTACAAATCAATTAAACAATTTTGTTTTTACTAATTTTCTAAAACTGAAGTAGGATGAAGAATGCATAATGATATTACCCAACCATTCATTCAATTTACCTGCCTGGAAAACAAGAGTTCTATCCAAGAATCTTTTATATCGACAGGCCTTTATTGTAGGATAAGTGAATATATGAATTCTACAAGTAGGCCTGTTAGAACAGTTCAGTTTAAAATGAGAGACCAGATACGTAGGGGCCAACCCAAATATTGATTTAAAACAAGAGAATTTGAACAGAACTCTTGCTTCTAGGGGCAACCAGTGTAATTTTTGATAATAGGGACTTATAGGTTCCCATTTTTTTTTTCAAACCAAAGATCAATCTAACAGCCGAGTTTTGAATAAGTTGAAGTCGTTGAAGGGTTTTCTTTAAAGTTCCCAAGTAAATGATATTAGAGTAATCAAGCAGACTTAGAATGGAAGATTGAACCAATAAACGGAATGATACAGACTGGTGTACTCGACCCACATAAACTCTCACCAACCAGCCTTGTGCGGTAGTGGCACTAGTCAGTCAGGGGAAGATAGAACTAAACCATGAGCGTAGCAGCCGTCAATTTGGCCCTTATGGCTTACTAATGTTCTAATTGTGCCAGTCAATCTGGGAGGATTATTTCATTGAAACTTATTTTATTCTTTGACATTTTAAATATGTCCATTAAAATATATATATATATATATATAAACCCAAATAAAAATAAAAGGATCTGTTAAATTTGGGTTCAGT
Organism: Geotrypetes seraphini; assembly: GCF_902459505.1. Classification (NCBI taxonomy): domain Eukaryota; kingdom Metazoa; phylum Chordata; class Amphibia; order Gymnophiona; family Dermophiidae; genus Geotrypetes; species Geotrypetes seraphini. Next base: position 23,494,830 of record NC_047087.1, on the reverse strand, counting down.
TAAAAGGCCGCACTTAAGGACCTAGAAAGTCACATGTGGCCTTAAAGCCACATGTTCTCTACCCCTGAGCTACTCTTATGTTCTCTTCCCATACTTAGGGAATATATATTCCATGTCACTGCAAACTCCTTGAAAACTGCAAAGAACCGAACATGCCATCAATATGCCCTTCCACGAATATTGCTCATGTTCGAGCCTCCTGGGGCTTTCCTTACCCCCTTCCAAAGCCTTTCTAAACAAAAAAAGAAAAGAAATAGGTAGAAGGCAGCCAGGCAGACACAGCACCAGTCCAATAACCCCAGACTTTATGCTACCCTCTCCCCCCCAAAAAAGAAAAATGTGGGAGGAAAAAGCAAAAGCTTCAGGATAGAGGTGGAATAAGAGGTATCCTAGTGGATATGTCCAGAATGAATTTCTCCCAAGCAAGGTCCGACTCCAAGGGCAAGCAACATGGACATATGCGGGACCTGGGCCCTTTCCCGCCTCTCAGCACGTGCCAACAGCCACTCACGAAGCCCCCCCAGCACGAGACAGCATCAGAGGCGACTTCGATGGCGCACCTCAGAAAAAGAAAGATTTCTGAACAGTAAAAAGCAGGGGTGGGGGGGGGGGCTTTCCTTGGATTTAACCCCTTCTGTCTTTCCCCAAAACTGCGGCTCCGCCTCCTTCGCCCCCCGACTCTCTCTTCCGTGCAAAACTCATGCTCGGGGTTCAAAAAAAAAGAGGCGCCCTCTCGACTGAGGCGGCCCCCGGGGGAGGCGGAGGAGGAGGATCCGGAGCGGATCGGCCGGACTCCGTGCGAGGGGCGCCCTCTCTCCCCGGCGGCTCCTTCTTCTTCTTCGCCGCCGCCGCCGCTCCGGAGCTGGTTACGCCAGCAGCCGCCTCTCGCGCCTCTGATTCTGCGCACAGCGAGCGAAAAGAACCAGCCCCAGAGCCCTGTCATTCTGCGAACGCTCAGGACGGCGAGAGGGCGAGCGAGCCCCGAGTTCCGCCACCCAGCATGGCTTCGGGGGACCTTTACGAGGTACAGGGTGGGGGGGGAGGTGGAGAGGGGGGGGGGGCTGAGCGCAGAGCCCGTCGCTCCCGCCCAATGCAGGAAATGGAGAGAGCTCCGTGGATGGGGGGGGGGCGCTGACGCCTCCCTCTCTCTCTTTCCGTCTACTTTAGGGTGGCTTGAGCTCGAGGCCTGAAGGGCTGGGGGGGGGTGACCCTCTCCCCCCCCCGCCCCCTTTTGCCCGAGTGCAGAAAGTCCAGGTAAAAAGTCGCTGCCCGCCGCGCTCACTTAGCAGATCTGGGTGCAAAGACGCTGCTGTGGGCGGAGGAATTCCGGGGAGGGGGGGGGAACGGTTGTCGCTGCCCTGCGGGGGCTGGTCGAACGTGCCTCGGGGGTGCGGGTCGTGCTCGGCGAGCCCGACTGTCAAACTTGGCGCTGTTGCCGCTTCTGACCTCGCTGGTCATCGCCTCGCGCTCCCCCCCCCCCCTAAAGTTTGCCCAATGGTCGAGGCGACGCAGCTTGGGCTTTGGGGGGGGGGGGGGGTGGCTGTGACAGGTTTCGGCCACCGCTCGACATGAACGTGCCCGGGGAGAGGGCTTTTATTCCCCTTCTGCACCTCTACTTGTTAACAGGGCGGGGGGGGGGAGTCATAACAGTATCAAATTGTAACGATGCATTTTCGGAAATGATACCTGCAGATCAGAAAGATCGCGCCCTATTGTCCCTGGGAAGAGGTTTTCAGGTGAAGCTATAACTGTTGCCCCCCCCCCCCCCCCCCCCGGGACGTCTAGGGCACTCCTTGTTGTACCGACAAATGAATTCCAGGTGGTACCGTTTGAACCGTTTTATGTGTGAAAACGGCTAAAGTGAGCATGGTGGGGTTTGGGCGTTGAAGGGAAATGGAGGAAAACTTCTTCTGGATGAGAATGAAATGGGATGTGACCAGGTGATTCACAACAGGTGCATGGACAGTAGAAATTAAAGACACACTGATTATACCATATACTGCACCTGTAGGAGCCGACTCTAGCACCCCTCCCCCCAATATTGACCAAACTCACCGATTGTAGCCAGGCAGGGAGAGGTACCGGTAATTTCCATCGGGTTTAGCACTCCCCAAAATTTGTACAAGCTGATTTCTATGACTGTACATAGAATCTTTACTGATAAATGGTGTTAAAGCACATATCATGACCTTTGTGCTGTGATTACCGGCCATTTAAAATAAAAGGACTTGCACCTGGTGGTCTATTTCATTACAGATACAAAAAATGCCACACTTTCTATACGAAAACGTGAATATTCAAACTGAGCCCAAAAAAGTGCTCGGAACCAATGAAATGGTAATAAAAAAGATCACGCCGGGGTTTTACCCCTAGAGAAAATCTTCTCTTGTTCAACGCAAGTAGGAAAGAACATCAGATCACAATCGTTTTGAGACGTCTGTGTGGGTTCTCTGAGGAAGCCTGGTCTGGCGAAACGCGTCAGAACCTGGAACAATTAGACGCCCAAAATGAGTACATTAAACACTTTTTGAATGTTTATGGCTTTTTAAGTAGTGGGAATAGTTATCAATATAGTACAATACGCAAAGAGCGATGATTGAACAAGTGAAGATTTTCTCTAGGGGTAAAACCCCGGCGTGATCTTTTTTTATTACCATTTCATTGGTTCTGAGCACTTTCTTGTATTTAGTTTGAATATTCACGTTTTCGTATAGAAAGTGTGGTATTTTTTTGTATTTGTATTAGCTAATGTTTGCCCACATATTTATTACCTATTTTCCCATTTTCTAATTTGGGCATATTTTATTAGGCAAAAGGATCCACTGTTTGTCGCCTCCAAATTGCTGCTAATGGATGTTTGCCAAGAAGAAGAGGACTTCCTTATTCTTTAAGTTCTTTGGAAACATCCATTTTAGACCCAATGGATGTTTGCCAAGCAGCTGAGCTGTTGATATGCAGTGGTGCAGCCCTCACATGACAATACAAAGATTCTCCGCTATAAGTTATCTGAAATGACATTAACCTCATGAAAACTTGTAGCCTTTATGCTGTTTGCACATGGCTAGGTAAAAAAAAAAAAATCTAGGCGTAGACCACGTCAAACTGGGAGATGTACCTTGGTTTCCTGAGACCGTTGCAAGAGAGCGTGAACGGTAAATAGAGAGGGTGAGAGTACTTTTTCATGTTCAAGTAATTCAGTATACTGTAACTTACCGGTAAATTGTAGTTCTCCCAACTTTTCCCGATTGTTCCTGTCAGTCATGTGTTAAGTAGATATCTGTTATTTTCGTCTCCTCTTTTTAAAAAAACAATTTTGTAAAACGCTTAGAAATTATGATTTGCGTTTAATCAAAAATTTAATAAACTTGAAACTTGATGTGCTCTCCAGTCATCAGCATGTTAAACAGAATTTATTTATTGGGATTTAACTGCCTTTATGAAGATATTTGCCCATGATGGTATTATTTAAAAGTAGCTCATCCATGGCATTCCCTTTGGTAGCAATTCTTTATGTTGGCGCCTAGGTAACCTAATGCCATTTGCTTAGTGCCAATCCTGTATCAGCTTTCTTGGCACCAAGATTAATTTATGGAATACTTGCGTAAATTGGAATTAACCCGCCTAATATTAGGCACCAACAGTAATGCCAAGTCAATGGTAGTTGTAACCGATGGCGGCTACTTATGCCCTGAAGTATTCTATGTTTACATGTGTGTATCTCAGAGAAGCATCTATGACTCACCCATGCCCATGTCACCTCATGCATGCTAAGTGATGTTGGCATGTACATTATAGGTTAGTTCCTAGCACTTATGTAAACTAGAAATAAGAAGAAAGCTTATTCTCAATTGATCAGTAAAGATTTATTAATTCAAGGAAAACTTACAAGTTTACTGGTCAGACATTTGGTCCAAAATCTGCTCAATTTTAAACATGAATATTAATGAGTTGCCATGTCATATAAATCAATCATCTTGCGTTCCTCTAATCCAGATATATCAATACCACCGTTATATAAAAAAAATTTGATTTCACGATTGCCTTAGCTATCCATCATATTGTTTCCAATTGGAAAGACCAACTCTAGGCTTAATTTTTATGAATGGTGGAATCACCTTTGTGTCATCAGAAAGTATGAGGAAAGAATAACATTCAAACAAAATAACATAGCCAGATTCACAAAAATTTGGACCCCTCTTGATGAATATGTAAGGACTCATGTAAATCCCAATTAACTTTACTTTGTATATTAACTATATTATATTTTGCATATTATTATGTATATTTTGGTATCTGCAGCTTATTGTTTTGTTTTATTCTTATACTTTTGTATTTGTAAAATTTCAATAAAATTTCAATTATAAAAAAAAAAGTCAAGCAAAACTTTTTAAGTAAGTATATCACTTCAAAGAAGTTTCAGATATAACTCAATCTAATAGTTCTACCCTCAGCAGATAATCTTGCCTTTTTTCCCCTTCAGAACAAGGTTACTACAATTAGAGCTCAAATAAAGTTGAATACACAAACTTCAGATTAATTTAGGAAATATAATAAGTTAAGGTGCCTTGGCAATAGGCTTTGGACTACCATATGTGAATATAAACCGAGTTAACCTTTTTCCCCCCAAAGAAGGGGGAAAAAAGGTTGGCTCCAATGTAAATAGAACTTGCAGCAGTCTCGCAAGGTTACTATGGACACTCTTATTTATTTTATTTAAAAAATTCTTATATAATGTAAATCTACAAATCTAAGTGGTTTACAACATACATACGTAGGATAAATATAACATTAAAATGTACTACTGCTCTTCAAGATATTTTGAGTAGTGAGACTGCATGGGACAGGAGCATAGGAGGATCGCTCTCGCCCTGGCTCACTACTGGACCAGCAGGGCTTAAGGTGGGCCCCTGGGAGAGACCTTCAATGGGTCTGAGAGGGGGAGGACTCAAATATAAACCAAGGTCCCCATTTCTGGGTAATTGTTTTGCCCTAAAATCTAGGTTGATAATCGAGTATATACAGTAATTTTGATCCCGTTGATGAGACAAAATTGAGAATTCTTTTTTTTAATTATAGTATATCATACTGTCTACTAGACTGAATTCTTTCTTTGTTTATTGAAGCAATGGTTGAATGTCCAGCTTAAGGCTAGAAGATTCCCACAAAATGGGGGAAATTATCCTTGTGGAAAACTCTTCTTTAGGAGCTCATATGGTTTCTTAATTACAGACCTAGTGCATCCATAGCATTGTTTACTAAATTTATGGAGGGACTGGTGACTTCTCAACTTAATAAGAAAGATTTGATATTTTACATTCTTTGCAATTGGGATTTCAAAAATATCACAGTATGGAATCTATAGTTGAGGCTATATTGACTGAGGGACAATCTTTTTTAGGGAGAGGTCAAAAAGCTGTACTAGTACAGTTGGATCTATCATGTGCTTTGAACCTGGTTGACCATCGTCTTACAATGTCTATTCTAAGTTCTATTGTTATAGAGGGCAACGTTTTGAAATGGTTTCATTGTTTTTTTTATGTCAGCAGTCATACGTGGTAAAGTTTCAAAACTTTTTCATCTCCTTGGAAGCCTTTATACGGGGTCCCTCAAGGATCAATATAAACCTCACAACTCTATCCTCTTCTATTAGGGTAGAAACATACATATAAGCATAAATAGTGGAGGGAAAAGGCCTCGTGGAACTTAACGTGACAGCAAAAGCTGAGAACTAGTAATAAGTTCACTTATCATTGGTCAAAAAGGGTCCCCTTTATCTGCTACTATGTTTACTGGTCTTACTAATTTGCTGGTCTACATGCTCTCATCAGTTAGTTACAGGGCTTTCTCGTATGTAGATGATATAATTCTATTACCATCCTATAAAACATCTGCTGAGACTATGTTGCATTGCAAACTGAATGCAACAACTTGAGAAACGGATAGGAGATCTATAAATACTAAAATAAATAAATAAGAGGTCCTTCTACTAAGGGCTCCTTTTACTAAGCTGCGATAGCGATTTTAGCGCACACTAAATTGCCATGCGCACTAGACGTTAACGCCAGCATTGAGCTGGCGTTAGTTCTAGACACGTAGCGCGGGTTTAGCACGTGCTAAAAATCTGCATGCACTGAAAACGCTATCGCAGCTTAGTAAAAGGACCCCTAAATTAAATAAAAGTTGGAAAAAAAAAGCGCCAAATTTTAAATGGTTGGTCAAGTAGATCGGATTTGAAATGATTCTCTTCTTCAGCGGGATGGTTTAAAATTTAAAACTGAGGGCTCCTTTTACAAAGGTGCGCTAGGGCCTTGACGCGCGCAATAGCACGCATTAAATTCCCGAGTGCGCTAGCCACTACCGCCTCCTTTTTAGGAGGCGTTAGATTTTCGGCTACCGCACGCTATAGCGTGCGGTAATTTTGTGCGTGCGCTAAAAACCCTAGCGCACCTTCGTAAAAGGAGCCCTGAATTTCAAAAGTTTTAGGAGCATTGCTTAATACACTTCTCCCTCCGGATTTGTGGGGGATAGGGGCAGAGCCGGACCGCGAATGGCGAAAAACCATGAATATCCGGCTCTGACCCACCCCCGCCTTCCCGGCCTTACCTGGTGGTCTAGTGGGCTTTCGGGGCAGGAGCGATCTTCCTACGCTCCTGCCCCGTGCAGATCTCCATTAGGAAATGGTTGTTGTGAGTTCCCTTAGTCTCTCGAGACGACGACGGGAACTCCCTATAGCTATTTCCTATTGGCGATTTGCACGGGGGCAGGAGCATAGGAAGTTCGCTCCTGCCCCGAAAACCCGCCAGACCACCAGGTAAGGCCGGGATGCTGGGGGGAAGACTTAACGATGGGTTTTTTTTTTTCTTTTTTCCCCCTCCCCCAAAAATCGCGAATATGTGAAATCACGATTACTGAAACCGCGAATGGGGAGGGGGAAGTGTAGTCGACTTACCTCAGAAGTGTAGATTTCATCTTTAATTAAAAATCTCCTTGTGTTCCTGTTTATGAATCTTTTATATTGTAACAATTTTAAAATTTCAATAAATATTTGAAAAAAAAAAAATCTCTTCTACTCATAAGAAAATTGCATAGAATCAGAAATGTATTATTGAATGTTCAAGATTTTTCGTTAGTAATCCAGAGCCTTCATTCACTATCAGAAGTCCTAAAGTACTGATGAAGGAAGATTGCAGATGATACAAAATACCGCTGCCAGGTTAATTTTTTTTTTTTTTTTCCTGCTCATTCTTTTGACAGAATTACTCCACTTTTGAGATCGTTGCACTGGCTTCCAAAAATAAGAACATAAGAATTGCCATCTCCGGATCAGACCCTGGGTCCATCAAGTCCGGTGATCCGCACATGCGGAGGCCCCGCCAGGTGTACCCTAGCATAGTTTTAGTCCCAATTTCACTGTATGCTTCTCAAGGGAGATGTGCTTCTAATTTACTTTTACCCGTATCTCTCTATGCCACTCTTAAAGATCTAGTTTACCCTTAAATCCTAGGAGGAGGAGGAATCGGCAGCGGGTCGGCTTGGGGGCAGGCAGGCTTCAACGCAGCTTTGGGGGAGGGAGGAAGGGGGTGGGACAAAGGCTAGAAGACAATGAGGGGGAGGGTGCCCGAACCTGGGACATAGGAAGGAAGGAGGCACTAACTTAGGACACAGGAAGGAAGGAGGAAGGGAATACAAAGGGACAATTGCTGGGCCCGAGAGTTAAATTCAAAATATATACTTTAGTATATAGAATATTGTCTAATTTGGCACCATCCGATTTAGGCTGCATTGTACTGTCCTTGGAGAATTGACCTGTAGATCAGCCGTGCAGCTGATAATGAAAAGTTGGGATAACTTAAATTATAGTTTCTGGTGGGAATCCTTATGCCAGATTTATAAGTTTGAAAACATTAAGAGCTCCTTTTAAAAGGTGCGCTAGCGTTTTTAGCGCACGCACAAGATTAGCGCGTGCTAGCCACTACCGCCTCCTTTTAAGCAGGCGGTAGTTTTTCGGCTAGCGTGCGCTAAAAACACTAGCGCACCTTCGTAAAAGGAGCCCTAACTCTTTACAGAGGGGACACCATAGCAAATTCAAGGAAATTTGGGGCCCGTTAACAAAGTATTGTAAGATATGATTGTGAACTATGAACAATATTTCCCTTTGATTCGTGAAAGATTGTTATACACATCCAGGAGGGGCGGGTTAGGGCGGGAGGGTTTTTTTTAAACAGCTTTAATTCTTAATTATTTTATTAATTTTTCAAATGACATACCAAGTAATCACTTGTACAGAAAGTAAGTTGGTAAAAATATGACCCATATATATGAATATGACCCATAAATATGACCCATATATATAAATCATTTTCAATCCAAATAAAAGAAAAAATAAATACAGGAAATTCTTTCAACCAACTCAACTCAAGTCCTCAAAATGTGGATCCAAGATTACATTAAAGCGAGCAAAAGAAATTATTAGAAGATAAAATACAGACAACACTGAGAAATGGGCAGATATATAATTATGGAGCTGTTGATTTCTCTTTATCCAGTTGAGACATAGCCAGAAAAGCTGTTAACTGTTGTGGTTCAAAGAAAACATATTTAAGTGAACGGTAGCAAATAATACACTTGCAAGGATGTCTCAAGTGAAGTGACTCCAGATTTCAACAACAAAAATTCTCTACGTCGCTTTTGAGTTTCTCTGGAGAAGTCAGGAAACATTTGCATTTTGCAACCAAGGAATTCTTTCTGTCTATTTTTAAAGAAAAGTCTCAATAACCATGTTTTTATCTATGGCGAGAGCTACGGTCAAAATCATTGTAGAAGGTACAACTGTTTCTCTGTCTGAAGTTTCTAACAATTCAGAAACATTCAGTAATGCTTGGTTCGATGCTTTAACTTGCGTTTGGGCCCCTTCTTTATTTGGCAAGTAATACACTTGAAGAAATGGTGGTAAAGTTTCTTCTGAAACTTGCAAAGTTTCTATCAAGTATCTCCTAAGCATTTCCCTAGGAGTAACCGAAGTCAATCTAGGGAAATTAATTAATCTCAAATTGTTATTCCGGGAATTATTTTCAAGTGTCTCCAATTTCTTCATTAAGTTAATATTGTCTTTAATTAGGGACTCTTGTACTTGTTTAGTCATAGAAATTTCTTGATCAAGCTTTTGAATTGTAGCCTTTGAAACAGTCACATCCGCAGACAAATCTTTCAGCTCTCTGGAATGTTGGATCAGTTTCCCCTCAATATATTGGAAATTGGGACTAATAGTCATAGTAAAGTTTGCAATCAAATCCTATAGTGAATCTAAAGTCACTTGCGCTGGATTTTCAAAAATAGGAAAACTTTGCTGGGTGTAAAAATGCTCACCGTCAGAAGACCTCATTTGGAATATTGTGTTCAATTCTGGAGACCACATTACCGGAAAGATGTGCTGAGAATTGAGGCAGTTCAGCGGATGGCCACCAGGATGGTCTCGGGGCTCAAGGATCTTCCGTATGAAGTAAGGCTGAATAAATTGCAGCTGTACTCACTTGAAGAACAAAGAAAGAGAGGGGACATGATTGAGACATTTAAATATATCACGGGTCGTATCGAGGTGGAAGAGGATATCTTCCATCTTATGGGACCTTCGTCCACCAGAGGGCATCCGCTGAAAATCAGGGGAGGGAAATTTCATGGTGACTCCAGAAAGTATTTCTTCACCAAGAGGGTGGTCGATCAATGGAATGAACTCCCACGGCAGGTGATTGAGGCTAACAGCGTGGCAGATTTCAAAAATAAATGGGATATTCATGTGGGATCTCTAATGATGTAAAGGCAGGGGGTGGTGAGCAAAATCAAGGAGAAGGGTCACTAGAGTGGGCAGACTTGATGGGCTTTGGCCCTTTTCTGCTGTCATTTTTCTATGTTTCTAAGAAGAAAAGTTCCTCCGGTTAGGTTCTGGCTGGAATCCTTCACCTCCGGTTGCTTGTCCTACCCCAGCTTCTTCTGCAGCTACTCCCTGGTCTGAGAGTACTGCCTCTTCAGTCTCCCATGATGACCCTGCTGCCTCATGGGGAAGTACTTCCCCCCATCTCCGAGGTTTCCTCCACCCCTGGAGAACTGGCTAACCGGGGACATGGAGGTGGAGCTCTCGAGTCGGGGCTTAAGGTAGTCTCTAGCCCTGGAGAGACAACCCTGGTCTCGCCCCCTTCCGGTGCTCTCAAAGGGCTGCTTCCTGCAACCGCCGCAACATCTCGTCAAGTTCTGCCGAAGGAGGGCACCTCGGAGCGCCGCGAGGCGCCAGCTACTCTCCTGCCCCTTCTCTTCGTTTAAACAGCTTTAAATTATTTGTTGGAATAAAGTGCAATATGTTATATTACTTGATTGTTCAACTGTTTACACTATGTACTTGATTTCAAAAACGAATAAAGAGTTTAAAAAAAAAAAAGAAAAATCTTTTCATCTTTTTTCCCAATCCAAAATTGTTCTACTAAAAAAAAAGGCTTTTTTATTCTTCTCTGTCTTATCAATCAGAGCATATTTGGAATTCAGTTCCTTTTGCTATAAGAGAAATGGGATCATATCCTTAAAAATGCCTTTCTTTTTAAGAAGTGTTCAAGTCTTGATATATAATTGTTTGAGACTGTTTATTTTGAAAGAACAAATACAGTAACAGCAACGACATAAACCTTCCAATACTTTCTGGTGAATAAACACATATGGCTTGGTTTTTCTTGTTGCATAGGATTTTTGGGACCCCAGTTCGTTTACAAAAGATAGACAGTTCTAAGTCTAATAGATGCTGGCATTGTCATGTTAATATAGGGATGCTGGATTATCTGTTGTTCTCCGAGGTCTCCGAGGTAAAATAACATTATTCGCTGATGACGCCAAACTAAGCAATGTAGTGGCCAAGAGTACAACAGACAAAAACTCAATGCCCGACAACATGATGCACGACCTACTACTACTGGAGCGCTGGTCTAGGTCCTGGCAACTCAGCTTCAATGCCAAAAAATGCAAAGTCATGCACCTAGGCAGCCATAATCCATGCAAGACTTACACCCTAAATGGCGAGATCCTAACAAGAACTGAAGCAGAGCGTGACCTGGGGGTGATCGTCAGTGAGGACATGAAGGCTGCCAGTCAAGTGGAGCAAGCTTCCTCCAAAGCAAGGCAAATCATAGGTTGCATACGCAGGGGTTTCGTCAGCCGTAAGCCTGAAGTCATTATGCCATTGTATAGATCCATGGTGAGACCACACCTGGAGTACTGTGTGCAATTTTGGAGGCCGCATTACCGAAAAGATGTGCTGAGACTAGAGTCGGTGCAGAGAATGGCAACCCGGATGATCGCGGGTCTCAAGGATCTCCCTTACGAGGAAAGGCTGGATAAGTTACAGCTCTACTCACTCGAGGAACGCAGAGAGAGGGGAGACATGATCGAGACGTTCAAGTATCTCACGGGTCGCATCGAAGTGGAAGAAGATATCTTCCTTCTCATGGGTCCCACGGCAACCAGGGGGCACCCGTGGAAAATCAGGGGAGGGAAACTGCACAGTGACACCAGGAAATTCTTTTTCACTGAGAGAGTGGTTGATCGCTGGAATAATCTTCCACTTCAGGTCACTGAGGCCAGCAGCGTGCCTGATTTTAAGGCCAAATGGGATAGATACGTGGGATCTATTCACTGAGTTAGGTGGGAAAGGGTCATTGCGGTGGGCAGACTGGATGGGCCGTGGCCCTTATCTGCCGTCTATTTCTATGTTTCTATGTTTCTATTGTCCATTGATACTTAATTTTTGGAAGTCAATTTGGGGACAAATCAGTGTTGTACCAATGACTTATGAACCATATTTTGTGGTACTCTATTACATATTAAACCTTCTTTGGATCAACATAAAAGCCGGCTTTTCTCGATAATGACGGGAATAGCCGTCCAGATGGTTACACGTAACTGGAAGAGTTATGATCAACTGAATTACACTTTCTAGTGGGCAAACCTATGATCCAGTTACAAGTATGAAAGAATGAACGCGGAATGTTTGGGATATAGTAAAACATTCAAAATGGTTTGGAGCCCATTGACTGCATTTATTGAGTCACAAGAACTGTCATGTACCTTTCCTTTTATTTGACTTCCTTACACATCCAGGGTGGGTGGGTGGGGGGGAGGGGAATGTATATTATCTATATTATTGAAATTAATTATGTACTTCTATTAATTATGGGGAGGGGGCAGAAAATGATTGTTTTTTGAATTATTTGTGTATTTAAAGTGCCTTCTGTGTAGTGTTTATGTTTAAATTCATTGTATGGCACTGTTAACATTTAAAAATTAATAAAGATTTATAAAAAAATAAAAATAAACACATATGCCCTCTTTTACATAGTTGCGCGGCAACAGCCCCAAAGCCCTTTAAATTTCTATGGGCTTCGGGGCCGTCGGCGCAGCCGCTAGTGCGCCTTTGTAAAAGAGGCCGATAGTCTACCCCTACTTGTTTGAGGCTATTGGTTTTATTTATTTATTTAATAATTCCCAATGTGTGATCAGTTTTCTTCTATCTTGTTCTCTGCATTGAACTTTACGGTATATGCGGATTATTTCATTTTGTATTGTATTGTAATTTAGGCATACGGTTGTCTGTATTCTAATGTAACTTTATATAAGGATGTTGATTAATTTTAGAAATGCTGGAAAAGATGCAGAGTGAATTTAAAAACAATGTGCACTTTAATTATGCTGTGAATAGTGGCATGGTCACTGCCCAATAGTGGATTGTGACTAATTGGCTAATTAGTTTATGCATAGATCTGATATATGCACAAAATTTGTACCCCTGACTGTGGGTGACCTATTTACAGGATCCAGTGGTTAATTTCTTTAAAAAGATTCCTATCCTCACGGGAGGTCTGTGCTCCCTGTTCAGAACCACTTATTAAGTCTCAATACACATAGGGTCTGACAATGAAACATACAGAATGCAAAATAATAATTTTAATACTTAAAATCATAGATAATCAACTTCTCTTTGAGGGAATATCCTATTCCATCAACTTACAAAATGAGCAAATGCTTTCTGCTAACTATGTATATATCCACATTAGAGTCCATGAATCATTTCTTTTCATGATTTTCCATTTGCATCTTATTTCAAAAGAGACATATTTCATATTCCTGAGTTTACACTCCCCTCCCCTTTTTTTTACAAAACAGTAATGCAGTTTTTAATAATAGCTTTATATTTTCTATACCGCCACAATCTTGCGACTTCTAGGCAGTTTACGTTGAAGAGAGCTGGACAATCAGCGAATACAAATAGCGAAGATGTCACAGAACAGTTAGAGAATTACAGAATACAATTAGTAAAAATACACATATTTCTCAAAGTTATCAGCATGGTGTTAATCTATATATATAAAATCGGAGGTATGTATGTGTGTATGTGCCGCGATCACGCAAAAACGGCTTGTCCGATTTGAACGAAACTTGGTATGCAGATCCCTCACTACCTGGGGTGATATGTTCTGGGGGTCTCGCGGCCCACCTGCACACGTGGGCGGAGCTACAAACAGAAAATCAGATTTCACCCATTCATGTCAATGGAAAAAATGTAAAAAGCTGCCATTCTCACTGTAATTCAAAAACGGCTTGACCGATTTGAACGAAACTTGGTATGCAGATCCCTCACTACCTGGGGTGATATGTTCTGGGGGTCTCGCAGCCCACCTGCACACGTGGGCGGAGCTACAAACAGAAATTCAGATTTCACCCATTCATGTCAATGGAAAAAATGTAAAAAGCTGCCATTCTCACAGTAATTCAAAAACGGCTTGACCGATTTGAACGAAACTTGGTATGCTGATCCCTCACTACCTGGGGTGATATGTTCTGGGGGTCTCGCAGCCCACAACTCTATGTTGCTTGCTCAAGGGTGGGTTCACCCAAGAATTTATATGTTCTTGCTCCAGGAGGTGAAACTAAAAATGTTGTTTATAATCACGTTTTGCGTTAGTTGTATTGTATTCATTTTGTCAAATATTTCACATTATAATTTGAATATTGTACTTTTTATTAAGCTGTAAAAAAATAATTTCATTCACCACTATAAAGTATCTTTATTTGAATCCATTTACAGTGTTATTGCTATAATTAAATACCCGTGCAACGCCGGGGCATCAGCTAGTAGTTTAAAAATGTTGTCTGATTAGGAGATAAATCTATCAAACGGTGCTGTCTTAATTTCTTTCCGAAATGCGCCATAGGTCAACCTGGCTCCGTTGATGTAATTACCTAGCCAGGTCTGCTGTTTACTAGCTTGAAACTTAAAAGTTCTGTCCAGAAAGGACCTGTATTTGCAATCAGTGATCCTTGGATAGGCAAAAAGATTGCAATTTCTGGTTGTCCTAGTGGGGATGTGTAGCTCGAAATGTGGTAAGAGGTAGGTAGGGGCCATTCAGTTTAAAGCAAAAGCAAGAGAACTTGAACATTATCCGTGCCTCCATTGGCAACCAGTGTAGCAGTTTGTAGTAGGGACTAACATGCTCGCTTTTCTTTAGTCCAAATATTAAGCGGACGGCCGTGCTCTGCACTATTCTTAATTTTCTCACAGTTTTTTTTTAGGTATACCCACGTAAATGATGTTGCAGTAGTCCAATGTGGATAGAACCAATGACTGAACCAGTAGCCTAAAAGATAGAGGGTCAAAATCTTTTTTAATAGGTTTTAATTTCCATAATGCAAAAAAGCAGTTTTTTGGCACCAAGTTCGTGTGTTTGATCATGGTCAAGTGGGTGTCTAATGTGACTCCTAATATTTAGTGCCAGCCACGGCGGTAACAGCTTTGACGCTCAGTGGCATACCTAAGGTATGTAGCACCAAGGGCCCATCATTTTTTGACACCACCCATGTAAAAAATATTTTTTGTAATAACCATGAAACGGAATAAATGGTCAGAATAGAAACAGGCAGTGAAAATTTTCTGTTATTGAACCTCATATATGTAACCATTATTCCAAACATAACATAAATTATGTCTGAATTGTCATGATATCAGAAGTACATATGGAGTAGTTGCAGGTGATGCTTGGGACAGTTCTGATTGTGTTAGTTCAGTTTTATGTGTTTTTTGAACATAAAGGTTTTTATTTCTTTTTTAAGGTTTTGTAGTCTGTGGTCGAGGTCAATAGGTTGTAGAGTTGAGGGTCGAGTGTTAGGAGGTTGTCGAACACTTTTTTTTCTTTTGACATTTTTGGTTGGAGGGTGTGTGAATGGTGCGTGAGTTCTCCTATGTCTGGTTGAGGTGAATTGAATTATTTAGCTGAATAAATTAGTTACCCCCTCATTCCACATACATTAATTCTCTTCCATTTTTGTTCCCATTATAAAAAACACTGATAAGTTTCCAGAAAAAAAATACATTAAAATAAGAAGTAAAACAAAGGCCCCTACAGATGAGAACATAACATAAGAATATCTTAACTGGGTCAGACCAATGGTCCATCATGCCCAGTAGCCCATTCTCATGGTAGCTAATCCAGGTCACTAGTACCTGGTCAAAACCCAAAGAGTAGCAACATTCCATGCTACTGATCCAGGGCAAGCAGACACTTCCCCCATGTCTTAATAACAGACTATGGACTTTTCCTCCAGGAATTTGTCCAAACCTTTCTTAAAACCAGCAACGCTATCTGCTTTTACCATAACTTCTGGCCACTTCATTTTTAAGCTTAGATCTTTCCTTCCAAACAGAGACCTTGCTAGATGTCAAATACAGAAAGAACAAGGTAACTTCACAAGGACTTAGCTATGCAGGAAATGTGAATCTCCTCATACACCCACCATACAGTGCAAAAATGTGCAAAGTTCTGGTTTTTTTCTTTCGATCACTACATATCCTAATGCCACACAAGCAGCGCTGTTACAAACATATTCTGAAGGTCAATGCTAAGGTTAACAAAGTTTCCTTCCTAGGACCACAAGGAGATACTGACAAACCACTGGAAGAGATCCCAAAACAACTACCCAGGCACAACACCCAAAGACCCACTCAGTGTGTGAACCAATTGAATGGAGTGGACTAACTGGGGGGTGGAAATGGGCCCAGAGTTTGCTTAGCAGAATTTCCCAGACCACCTCTTCCTCTCAACACATTGACACACTGCTGCCACCACCACCACCACTAGGAACACCTCACCGGGTAGGCCAGCAATGCTTATAAACTTTCTAAAACACATTATTATATTTTCTTATATAGCACATATTTTAATTGAACTCTCTGACATCCTCAGCCTTGCCATTCACAAAAATAGAAGGAAGAAAAGTTCCCGTTTACTGCTGTCTCATGTCCCAGGCCTATACAATATTTTTCTTCTGCAGACCCTTCAAAAGTCTGACCAAATCCTCGTTTCACTTGCATTATAAAGTACTGAGGATGCCATCTCTCCCCAATCCCAGGTCCTAAAGTCTAGGCAAACTAGACTTTATCGGGCAAACTAGCGCTGCCCGATTCAGGAAAAAAATTTTGATTCGATTCAGCCTATTGGATTGGTTTTTCGATTCGATTTTCCTGCCCAATTGGGTGTTTTTTTCAAACATCCTGGTGGGTTTATTTTATAGCTTTTTCACCCCCTTTGGCTTCTCCTAACCACACTGGCGCTGTGGTCTGATTGATTATATGTTGTTAGTTTAGACTTAGTGGTGGTCTGAGCATTTAAACAGCTGAATGTAGAGGTAGGCCATTATTTTTTTTTTTTAAACTCCTTTTGGACGTTTTTTTTTTTTTTGATAATGGACATTTTCCCTACTTCTACTTTCAACGTTTAAGGCCTTAGGCCAAAAGGGGACTTAGACATTTTTTTTTTTATTATGCCCCTCTATTTGTCTCAATTCTTTGTGGTAATTCTTTTTTTTTAACTTTATTTAATTTTTATAAATACAGTTGTGCACAATAATTAATACACATACATATAATAATTAAGATTAAAGCACGATAACTTACGGGATTTGATGACTGAAAATTATCTCCCCCACCCCTCCCTCAGCTAATCAAAGAATAAGTAAATATCTATAAACACCTTAATATACCCCCAAATTATTCTAAATAATACCCCCCTCCCTAGATGTGTATAATTTACCCATCAAAAAAATACCAGTCTTTACAGTATTTAGTTTATGGTTCCCAAACATCCACAAATTTTTTGTAATTTCCCATCTGAATGGCCATAAACCTTTCCATTTTAAAGACATAGGGCTCCTTTTAAGAAGCCGCGTTAGCGGCTTTATCGCACGCGACTTTTTATCATGTGCTAACCCCCGTGCTAGCCGAAAAACTGCCACCTGCTCAAGAGGAGGCGGTAGCGTGGCCGACAGTTTAGCACGCACTATTACGTGCGTTAAACCGCTAACGCAACTTCGTAAAAGGAGCCCATAGCATAGGGACTCCCACCAAAATGAATAATTTGTTGTAATTCTACTGAATCAAATGAACAAACAATATTGTGAATTTTTTCTTGAACTCTATCTGTAAAATCTCAAGAAGAAAACTATTTTCCATGTTTATATTACCTTCCAACAAACAATACACCACAAAAAAAAATAATTATTTAACATTTGTTTTAACTGACTCAATTTTCTTATAAAATTCCTTCTTCGCTATGATATTCATTCAGCATCTCATCATAAGCCTTTTAATTCTCACAAGGACTCAATGCCGGTGCTGCTCCTTGTGACCCTGGGCAAGTCACTTAATCCTTCAGTGCCCACCGCTTTGAATGTCAGCTTTGAAATGCCAAAGCCACTAAAAGGCAGTATGTAAGTCCCCATTCCTTATTCCTTTTCCCTTCCCCTTTCTGTAAACCAGGGACCTGAATGCTTATGCTTAACCATAATCCAGATTCAGTTCATGTAATCCTTTTTCTTCTTCTCTACCCACTATTTTAAGTTCTTGTAAACCGTGTCGAGCTCCATTCTCATGGAGATGATGCGGTATATAAACTTAAGGTTTAGATTAGATTAGATTTGTCAGTTCTGAAAAAATACCCTTTGGTACTCTCTTTGAAAATATTAGGGATAGATTGATGTTCATTCCAAAATCAAATTAATAAAGTCGTTCAAAAATCATTCATGGTAATGTGTAAATTGAGAAATATTCATAAATATTTTGAAGAAGCACAGTTTCATCTTTTAGCATAATCTTTTACTTTGGGAATATTAGATTATTTATCCCAGGACAAGCAGGCAGCCTATTCTCACATATGGGTGACGATCGTCGATGACATCACCCCTATGTGAAAATAGCTGCCTGCCGTCCCTGGATAACACCTGTTACGGTACGTAACTGTGCTTTATCTACCATGCCCAATATTAATGAAAAAACAGTTACAGACTATTCAAAACGCAGCTTTAGGATTGATTTTTTTTTTCATTGAGCAAATATGATCTTGTGTCTTTTGTTTATGCAAAGGAACATTATCTTCCTGGACAAGCTCAAATTTTATTTATGTTTTACTGTTTTATTATATAAAGTTCTGTATGGTTTTGCTCTAATCCAGGGGTGTCCAATGTCGGTCCTCGAGGGCCGCAGTCCAGTCGGGTTTTCAGGATTTCCCCCAATGAATATGCATGAGATCTATTTGCATGCACTGCTTTCAATGCATATTCATTGGGGAAATCCTGAAAACCCGACTGGATTGCGGCCCTCGAGGACCGACATTGGACACCCCTGCTCTAATCTATCTGAATGAAAGATTTGCTCTGAAAGACATAGGGATCCTTTTACTGAGCAGCGTTAGGGCATTAATACACAGAGTAGCGCACGAGACGCTGACGCCAGCATTGAGCTGGCGTTGGTTTTAGCCGTGTAGCGCGGGTTTAGTGTGCGCTAAAATGCTGTGTGCGCTAAAAACGCTAACGCAGCTTAGTAAAAGGAGCCTGTAGTAAAATCTAGGAGAATTCAAAATCCTTTTACTTTCCCATTAATTAAGGGATAAAACAAGATAGAAGATGCTAGAAGCCCTATTGACCTTTCAAGCAGCAAAATTGGAAGAAACTGTTCTTATAGTTTTACTTATTAATTTTATAAGTGTTTAGTGCAGTGGTTCCCAAAGCTGTCCTGGGGGACCCCCAGCCAGTCAGGTTTTCAAGATATCCCTAATGAATATGCATGAGAGAGATTTGCATACCTGTCACTTCCAGTATATGCAAATCTCTCTCATGCATATTCATTAGGGATATCTTGACAACCTGACTGGCTGGGGGTCCCCCAGGACAGCTTTGGGAACCACTGGTTTAGTATATCACATTGTAAAGTCTTTTGGAAGAAAATTAAAACAATACTATTTACGAAATATGTTAATTTATGAATTTGTTAATATATGGTTTTATTATATTTTTAATTGTAATTCACTGGAATTGACTGGTTGATTTTCTTATTGTTATCCACCTAGAACTGTATGGTTAAGGCAGAATAGAAATCAATAAATGTTATGTAATGTAATGTAATTTTCTTAGAGGGAAATCCTTACTGAAAGCTTTCTCCCTTTTTTTGAGCCTACAGGAACATTTATCAATGTCTTGATTTCAAGCAGGCAGGATATTGATGAAACAAGAGGAAAATCAATTTCTGCTGTTATTCAAGCAAAATCTGATGCTTTCCTTAGATAACTTGATAATCTATCTTCAACTAAAATATGGCACTTACTTTGTTTTCAACTAATTATGTCTGTGGATTTTTTTTTTCTTCACAGTGTTTCATTGCATCAGCAGGAAACATGTTTAAAATTAAATTGAGGGGAGGGGAGGGGCATGTTAATGAGCTGATGTGTGAAAGTGCCCCTCTTTAATAAGCCTGGTCAGATCTCTAAATATCAACCCTAAAAGTACTAAATAACTTTTTAAAGATAAGAATTGCAAATTTAAATTCCTACCCATCAGAGATATGACTTCCAATAGACCCTAACCAAAGCCTTCTTCACGCTTGCACAAGGTATGAAACGACAAACATACGATCCCCTTAAAAGGCAGTGAGGAGAGAGTCTTATGAAGCCAAATCGGCAATGCAGGATGAGCTGCGTGTTTTCCAGGAAATGCTTGCTGAGAATCATGCCACAGATTTAATACTGAAATTGGCAGCATAAACAAAGCAATTTTAAAACCTTCCAGCTTAGGTTAACAGAGTTAGAATGGACTGTGGCCTTGGAAGTTTATGTGGAGCATACTCAAGAGCACTCCAACTGCATCGACCACATCATACCCTTCCTACAAAACTGTACTGGCTACCAGTACTATATTTTCAAGGTACTCGGAAAATGTGGGAAGAGTATGGTGCCTAAAGAATAAGTTAGTCTAGAGTGAAGGAGTAGCCTAGTGATTAGTTCAGAGGCCTGAACCAGAGGATCTAGGCTCAATTCCCACTGAAGCTCCTTGTGACTCTGGACAAGTCTCTTAATCCTCCATTATCTCAGGTACAAAATAAACCACTTTGATTGTGACCACAGAAAGGCAACATATGAAATTCCATCCTCTTTCCCTTATACATATTTGAGGTCTCTAAGTTCCTCTAGGAGAGTATCACAGAACTGCCAAGGGGGCCAACCTACTTGACAAGAGATTAAGGGTCGGCCTACCCTGCCCCACCCATTGCTACACCTAGCTTCACCCATCATTTTGCTCGTGGCACAACCGATTGGCCGTCGGAGGCAAAAGGAGTTGCATCCCTGTGCTGTGGCAGCAGGAAATGCCATTCCACGTCAAGTGGTCCAATATTAAAAATCTCCTCCAAATTGAATAAAATTTTGTGTGGATGTTCCCTATAGCCTCAAATGAAACATGTAAAATTTTTTCAGCTGGATTTTTATTGCTTTCAGACCTAGAGGCTGTCGAATGTAGGTCACCTTCGAAGTACTGCGCTCTGCATAACCTAAAATGACTATTTTGTCTATCCACTACAGCCCAACAAAGCCTCCAAGAGAATTGAAATTTTGGGGATTAATACAACCCCTACCACTAACTTAATGTGCAAAGTTTGAAATGTAACATTAATTTACCTCCCCCGTTATGAGCCAGCAAAGTAGGCAAAAAATGTAAGAAAAGAAATATAATGCCTAATTTGACTCCTTCATTGTTCCTGACCTGTCTTTCGATTCAAGTCATAACCATTCCAGCAGTCATGGCACATGACATGCACATAGGATTTGCATTATGAAGCTTTGCAGCCAATTGGAAGCAAAGATATAAGGCTGAAAAATTTGCGGCTGTACTCACTCGAAGAACGTAGGGAGAGAGGAGACATGATCGAGACGTTTAAGTATATTACCGGCCGTATCGAGATGGAAGAAGAGATTCTCTTTCTCAAAGGACCCTCAGCCACAAGAGGGCATACGCTCAAATAATAATAATAATAATAATAACTTTATTCTTCTATACCGCCACAATCTTGCGACTTCTAGGCGGTTTACAGTAAGGAGAGCTGGATACACAGCGACATACAGGAGAGCTGGATATACAGCGAAATACAATATGCAGATATTCAGAGGAAATACAGAGAGCAGAGACCTTAAGAGGCAATAGTACAGAAATGCAATTTGCTGAGCAAAATATAAGATATACATTTTGGTAGGTAATTTCCGACAGGACCTGTTTGGAATAAATGGCAACGTAAAATTACGACAAGATGAAGATAACATATTATATTTATGGCAGTGCAGTAAATTTAGGTGGATTATGGAGGGGGAGAGGGGGGAGATCGGGTCAATTGTTTAGGTATTTCTGGAACAGGTATGTTTTTAGGCGTTTTCTGAATTTTCCGTAAGTAGTGGGCGAGAGTAGTTGGTCTAGGTCAAACTCAGGGGCGGGAAATTTCATGGCGACACCAGGAAATATTTCTTCACCGAGAGAGTGGTTGATCCTTGGAACGAGCTCCCGGTGCAGGTGATCGAGGTAAACAGCGTGCAAGAATTTAAGAGCAAATGGGATGCCCATGTGGGATCCCTTAGAGGGTTAAGCCAAGGGAACCTGTCACCAGGAGTGGGATCCCTAGGATAGTAGACTTGGGGGTGGGTCAGTAGAGTGGGCAGACCTGATGGGCTATGGCCCTTATCTGCCGTCATCTTCTATGTTTCTATGTAACTGTACATCATCCATTTTTTTTATATCACTTTAAAGCGCATCTGTTTTGCTACAAAAGCCATTCTGTTTCATATTTGTCCCAGCCTTGCTTTGGCCAGAAGTTAGGTCTCAAATGCATGCATTCTTCACATGTGTATACATGCAGTGGTAAAAAAAAGGACATCTTTAGCATCCTATTGTGCAATATGCAAATGAGCTAGAGGTGTGAAATTGCATGGTGCAGCTAAGCTTCTTGGGCTTGCCATGCTAACTCAGGTTACAACATCCTTCTTTCACATACTCTTGTAAATGGCTCATATAAATGAACATTTAGTTGTTGGTGATTCATTGCAACTCTGTTCTCTCTTTCATAGTCCATGTGTGTTCCCCTTTATTCTTTACTTCAGTTCTGGCTCAGGACTCTCTGCATAATTAGGGTCTGCCTGCAGCATGACACTGTTGCAGTTCATGCCTTTTTGAAAGCTTTAATTGCCTTTATGAACCAATTTCTTCCTGGAATCAAAAATGTGCACCACTTTAGCGATGGATCTGCAGCACAATACAAAAATTACAAATATTTGCTGCCATTACAAAGACTTTGGATGGATGGTTCTCACATTTTGGAATAAACAAATTCAGGTAGTCAATTCATTTCGTTATCTGGGAATAATTATTGATTCCCGGTTACCATTCACTACACAGTTATCAGCTGTGGTTAAATTTGGCTTTAAAGCCCTAAGAAGCCTTAAAGCGATTCGTAATCTGGTTGATAAAGAATCACTGTTGAAACTTTTCTACACTTTTATAAACTCAAAATTAGATTACTGTAATGTGATGTATGCATGTCTGCCCAAAATGCAATTAAAACATCTTCAGGTGTTACAAAATATGGCAGTGAGAGTTTTTAATAATGTGCAAAAATATGATCATATAACTCCCTTGCTAAAACAGTTACATTGGCTACCGGTCTGTTCGCGGATACAATTTAAAATATTATCCTTGATGTATAAAACCTTACACTCAGGTATCCCCCAAATATTTGGCATCACTAATCTAATATAATAAAGAGCTAGCCGCGCATGCGCACTCCTATTTGCGTGTTCCGTGCGTGTAGGTCTGTGGCCGAAGGAGTGCGCATGCACGCTAATACATCACCAGCCGATCGCCTCCACAGGCTGGACCGCAGCCAGACGGACCGCGGGAAGGGGAAGGGAAATGGGGAGGAGGAGGGCTTTGAGGGAGCCGGCTGTCGGCGGAGGGCAGACGCGGGCCCAGGACAGACTTGTTCCAGCTGTACAATCCTGTCCCTTAAACTCCCTGGCCGCCTAAGTTATTTTAATTTGAAATCTGCCGCCGCCGCCGCGGCTCCTCTCTCATCTTCCGACATAATATAAGTGCAGCTCATGAGAGGAGCCGCGGCGGCGGCTTTGAAAACGGCTCCCTTAGTTCTTTGCTGGATTTTTTTTTTAAGTTTAAAGCTGCTGCCGTGGCTCCTCTCACGATCCCGGCCTGTGTCAGAGAAGGCTTCCGACGCAGGCGGGATCGTGAGAGGAGCCGCGTCGGCATCTTTAAACTTAAAAAAAAAATCCAGCAAAAAACTAAGGGAGCCGTTTTATCTGCATGCTGCTACGAAGGAACAGGTGAGGGGGAGGGAAATGCTGATGCTGATGCACAGGGAGCAGGCAGGCATGGCAGGCAAGCAGGGGGAGAGGGAAAGGGGCTGCTTTGGGGGTAGGGGTGTGCTGGGGGCACACAGCAATCATGGGCAGGGG
Organism: Geotrypetes seraphini; assembly: GCF_902459505.1. Classification (NCBI taxonomy): domain Eukaryota; kingdom Metazoa; phylum Chordata; class Amphibia; order Gymnophiona; family Dermophiidae; genus Geotrypetes; species Geotrypetes seraphini. The sequence goes on along the minus strand of NC_047087.1, from coordinate 23,470,972 downwards.
ATCACAGAGCAGGCAAGCATGGCTCAACAAGGGGAGAGGGAAAGGGGGCTGCTTTGGGGTGAGGGGTTTGCTGGGCCAGCAGAAATCATAGGGGGGAAACAGAAGGGGGCCACGGAGCAGGCAGGCATGGCACAAAAGGGGGCAGGGGCATTGGGAAACGGGGCTGCTTTGGGGGGAAGGGTGTTCTGGGGGCACACACCAATCATGGCGGGGAAGAGAAGGGGGCCACAGAGAGATAGGCAGGCATGGCGCAATGGAGAAATACAGGCAGGCAGGGCGCAAGGCAGAGACACAGACAGAAAGAATGACAGACAGCATCCAAGCACAGACAGAGAAAGGAAAAAAAAACAGTCATCTACTCTAGCACCCGTTGGACAGGGGGAGAACGAAAGAGATGCTGATGGACAGGGGGGGTGAAGAAAAAAGGAACGGAGGACTAATGTTGGACAGGGGGAGAAGGAAACAGGTGCTGCTGGACAGGGGGGAGGTAAAACAAAGGGAGAAGGGCTGCTGCTGCATAAGGAGAGCAGTGAAGGGGTGGTGGTGGACACAGGGGAGGTAAAAGGAAGGGAAAATGGACAGGGGGAGCAGGCGATGGTGATGGACAGCCAAGGAAAAAGAAAGGCAGAAAGAAAAAAAGCGGCTAAGGAGAGAGAGAGAAAGAAATAAAGACAGACACACACACATATGTTCTAGCACCCGTTAATGTAACGGGCTTCAAGACTAGTCATCCCATATTCTCCATCAAGGATTCTCCGATCTTTACGGGATACTAGGTTAGTAATTCCACACCCCTTAAAAACAAAATGGGAGAGAACTATAAATTCATCATTCTTTGCAATAGCACACGCTCTATGGAACTCTTTACCACCTAGTTTACGTTTGGAACCATTGTATCCGCGCTTCTGAATTATTTTGAAAGCTTATCTCTTTGAATGAGCTTTCTGTTAACTCTGTAATTTAGTAGAGAACACATCTTCATCAAAGGCAAGACAAATGATGGGTTGTATCCGAAGAAGCTTTATCAGCCGGAAGCCTGAAGTTATAATGCCGTTGTACAGATCCATGGTGAGGCCTCATCTGGAATATTGTGTACAATTCTGGAGGCCACATTACCAAAAAAATGTGCTGAGAGTTGAGTCGGTTCAAAGAATGGCCACCAGGATGGTCTCGGGACTCAAAGACCTCCCGTATGAGGAAAGGCTGAATAAATTGCAGCTATACTCACTCGAGGAACGTAGAGAGAGAGGAGACATGATAGAGACGTTTAAATATATCACCGGCCGTATTGAGGTGGAAGATGATATCTTCTTTTTTAAAGGTCCCTCGGCCACAAGATGACATCCGCTGAAAATCAGGGGTGGGAAATTTCATGGCGACACCAGGAAGTTCTTCACCGAAAGGGTGGTCGATCGTTGGAATGAACTTCCACTTCAGGTGATTCAGGCCAGCAGCGTGCCGGATTTTAAAAGGAAATGGGATACACATGTGGTATCTCTAGGGGGGTAAAAATGTAGATGGGATACACATGTGGTATCTCTAGGGGGGTAAAAATGTAGATGGGACACACATGTGGTATCTCTAGGGGGGTAAAAATGTAGATGGGATACACATGTATCTCTAGGGGGGTAAAAATGTAGATGGGATATACATGTGGTATCTCTAGGGGGGTAAAAATGTAGATGGGATACACGTGTGGTATCTCTAGGGGGGTAAAAATGTAGATGGGATACACATGTGGCATCTCTAGGGGGGTAAAAATGTAGATGGGATACACATGTGGTATCTCTAGGGGGGTAAAAATGTAGATGGGATACACATGTGGCATCTCTAGGGGGGTAAAAATGTAGATGGGATACACATGTGGCATCTCTAGGGGGGTAAAAATGTAGATGGGATACACATGTGGTATCTCTAGGGGGGTAAATTCAAGGGGGTGGGGTTGTTAGAGTTGGCAGACTTGATGGGCTTTGGCCCTTTTCTGCCGTCATCTTCTATGTTTCTATGATAGACCATGAATAGTTTTCTGTTTGAAAGTAGTGTACTTTCCTGTTTTAATGGCGTTCCTTTTACATTTTTTTTGTTGTATTTGATATATTTTATTGTAGACCGCCTTGAATTGTGCTGTAACTAGGTTCGATAAATGATAAATTTTTAAAACAACTTTCTGCACATGCCAGCTTGCAGCAGCCTTTGGAAAATCAGATCTCGACTCCAAACGATTTGTTTAGCTTTTGTGAAGAGAATATTACTGGGGGTCAAATTCTTATTCATCTCAAAAGAAGATATTGAGAAATTAAGACCTATTCAGGAATCCAGGTTTGAGAATTGCCATTCGGTAGCTGGAACTCGGGGGAAAATCACTAATTTAAGCCAATTGATGAAACCAAAATTTGTGTCAGCGGAGTATCAGGAAATGAAACATTTTTCATTGCTGATGTCACTAAAGTTGATAATCCTCTTTCATCTATTCAACTTGTCAACCTGGCGAATATGTTGCTTGCATGTATGACAATTATTGGTGGATTGGAAATATTTCTGAAATCTCTTTGGAACAAGATGCCTTAATTAACTTTTTGCATCTACAAGATCCTGTTCGATCCTTTCATTGGCCCATTAAAAAAGATACTGTGTGGGTTTCAGAGGAGCATATTTTTTATGGTCCTTGAAGCTCCAATGACAACTATGACAGGAAGGCAATACACTTCTCCCTCTGAATCCGCGGTTTCAGCATCCGCGGATTCGGTTATTCACAATTTTTTTTTTTTAGATCCATTTTCTATTTTTAAGCCCTCTTAGACCCCCCTTAAGCCTTACCTGGTGTTCTAGTGGGTTTTCGGGGCAGGAGCGATCTTCTTACGCTCCTGCCCCATGCAGATCTCTCATAGGAAATGGCTGCCATGAGCTCCCGTAGTCTCTCTAATCTTTAGCGCGCGCTAAAAATGCTAGCGCACCTTAGTAAAAGGAGCCCTAAGTGTAGAATTAGAACAGAGTATAACACATTACAGTAATCCAGCTTGAAAAAAATCCTTTTCTGAGTTACTAATCACAAAAACATAAGAATAGCCTTTCAGGGTCAGACCAATGGTCCGTCAAGGCTAGTAGCCTGTTCTCACGGTGGCCAATCCAGGTCACTAGTACCTGGCCAAAACCCAAAGAGTAGCAACATTCCAGCATCTCAAAGAATAGCAAGATTCCGGAACCCCAATGAGAGCAACATTCCAGAGCTGAGATTGTGATGTCATAATGCCTCAGAGCCAACCTCATCAGTGATGTTACAATGGCTTGATTGTCCTATACTTGGCACACATGAGAGCATAAGAACAGCCATACTGGGTCAGACCAATGGTCCATCAAGCTTAGTAGCCTGTTCTCATGGTGGCCAATCCAGGTCACTAGTACCTGGCCAAAACCCAAAGAGTAGCAACATTCCAGCATCTCAAAGAATAGCAAGATTCCAGAACCCCAATGAGTGCAACATTCCAGAGCTGAGATTGTGATGTCATAATGCCTCAGAGCCAACCTCATCAGTGATGTTACAATGCCTTGATTGTCCTATACTTGGCACACATAAGAGCATAAGAACAGCCATACTGGGCCAGACCAATGGTCCATCTAGCCCAGTAGCCCGTTTCACGGTGGCTAATCCAGGTCACTAGTACCTGGACAAAACCCAAGGAGTAGCAACATTCCATGCTACTGATCCAGGGCAATCAAAGGCTTCCCCCATGTCTTAATAACAGACTATGGACTTTTCCTCCAGGAATTTGTCCAAACCTTTCTTAAAACCAGCTACGCTATCCGCTCATACCACAACTTCTGGCAATGTGTTCCAGAGCATAACTATTCTCTGAGTGAAAAAATATTTTCTCCTATTGGTTTTAAAAGTATTTCCTGCAGTTTCATTGAGTTTCCCTAGTCTTTGTAAGTTTTGACGGAGTGAAAAATCAATCCACTTGTACCCGTTCTACTCCACTCAGGATTGTGTAGACTTCTCTTTTCCAAGCTGAAGACATTCTTTTTAGTCTTTCCTCATACAAGAGGAGTTCCATCTCCTTTATCATCTTAGTCGCTCTGTGTTGAAAACATGGGTCCTGTCCAATCTTGTTTTTTCAGTTGTGAGTTTTTGTTTGAAGCATGGATTGTTTCTCCTTGCATTTGGTTTAAATAAATAGAAGTGACCTTCTTTATATCTGGAAGACTCTCTTTGGTTTCCTTATTTGACTTCACAACATTATGTGCATCTATCCAAGAGGATCTGGTTCTCCTTTTGTTCTTCTGGAATATTCATATAGTTTAGAGACCAGAAAGGACACCTTTGTATTTCCATAAGAACCTAAGTGGTACCATACTGGGACAGACCAAAGGTCCATGAAGACTTGTATCCTGTTTCCAACAGTGGCCAATCCAGTTCACAGGTACTTGGCAATATCCCAAAAGAGTTAAACAAATTTTATGCTACTTTATTCTAAGAAATAAACGGTGGATTTTTCCAAGTCTATTTTAATAATGGCTTAAGGACTTTTCTTTTAAGAAATTAGCCAAACCTTTTTTAAACCCTGCTAAGCTAACTGCTTTTATCACATTCTCTGGCAATGAATTCCAGAGTTTAATTACATATTGTGTGAAGAAATATTTTCTTAGTTTGTTTTAAATTTACTAGTACTGTAGTTTCATTGCAAGTCCCCTAGTGGTAATGGACTTTTACTTATACAATATGCAGTCTTTGTCTTCGCTTTCAGTTAATGATTTTAGAATAATACAAAGTATGCTGGGTACAGCAGATAAAAACTATCACCACTAAGGGCTCCGTTTACTAAGGTGCGCTAGCGGTTTTAGCACGCGCTACAATATCGCACACGCTAAACGCTAATGCCTCCATGGAGCTTGCGTTAGTATTTTTCATTTAGCGCGTGGTTTGCGCACGCTAACCTTTAGCGCGCTCTAAAAATGCTAGCGCACCTTAGTAAAAGGAGCCTATACTGTTTCAATTAATGTTTTGGGATTTTTTAAAAATAATTTTCAAGTAGAGTTTAACCAGCTATTTACAATGTTTGGAGAGAGGTGTGTTTAAGTCAGATATGTTAATTTTTTTTTTTTTTTTTGGGGGGGGGGTTAAATAAGCTTTCATTTACGTTGATTCACTTTTTTGCAAGGTATTTTATGTTTGTGTTTTCCTTATAATCTAGGAAGATGCCTAGGCAGATTCAAGCAAAAGAATCAGCTTAGCCTGCTGAGCAGATCCCTTAAAATGTTAAAAATAAAAAAAAAGCTGCCAAGTATTGCAATGCAGTGAAAAGTCTAATAGACTCACAGAGCGACCCACTCTGTCTAAAGCACCAAATACTCAGTCCAAAATATAATATGTGAAGGAGGGGCCCTCAGTGTGAAAGATAAGCGAAGAGAGAAAATTCTCCAGCGCTTTACACACACTGGTGAAGATGTAATAACCTCCACCTGCACACCATCACTGGATCCCCTCCGATATGCTCAAATTAGTCACACAACAGTGAATAATATGAATATGTGATAAATTAATCACAGCACTACAGCGCTAAAGTGAAGACAGAGTAGGACGCTCTGGGAGTCCCCCAGCCGACTCCTAGGTGAAAAAAAGCAAACTTAGCTTGATGGCATGGTCCGAGAAGCTGCAATCAGCGGCGGGGCAAGAGAAAACCACCGCCAAGGTCAGGTTCTACCAAGCCCGGTTTCGGAGACTCTGGGTCCCTTCCTCAGGAACCTATATCCAGCTACGGGAGCAATTTTGGATCTTTGAACTTAATGCTGTTCATCCCCACGGCCTCCATGAATGTATGGCGTGGAATACCATCGTGTAGCCTATTGGTTGGCGCTGTTGGGGCTCTGATTGGCTGTTTGCTCAAGACGTGTTCTTCCTGCTTAGTTTTTAAGTGCGTTATGCGCGCTGCTCTGTTAGCTCCTCCTCCCTCCCGCCGGCTGGCTTGTTTTTGTACCGCTCATGGCCGAATGATTGTTGTCCGTCGTGTCCAACAGAACCTGACCTTCTCTGGCCCTGCCGCTGATTCCAGCTTCTCGGACCATGCCATCAAGCTAAGTTTGCTTTTTTTGCACCTAGGAGTCGGCTGGGAGACTCCCAGAGCGTCCTACTCTGTCTTCACTTTAGCACTGTAGTGCTGTGATTAATTTATCACTTATTCATTTTATTCACTGTTGTGTGATTAATTTGAGCACATCGGAGGGATCCAGTGATGGTGTGCAGATGGAGGTTGTTATATCTTCACTAGTGTGTGTAAAGCGCTGGGGAATTTTCTCCCTTCGCTTATCCTTCACACTGAGGACCCCTCTTTCACATAATATATTTTGGACTGAATATTTGGTGCTTTAGACAGAGTGGGTCGCTCTGTGAGTCTATTAGACTTTTCACTGCTTCATGTGGTTTCTGTTTAGTATCTTTTTGCAGTATTTTTTGGAGTTATTGTGTAAGTATTGCAATGCAGCAGACTGAGGTTTATATTCTTAAAGACGTGCATAGAATACTTGTCCTTTTACCCCACCCATAAAAAAATGCTACAGGGAAAATGCAACATAATATTAGAGCACTGGGCTGCTTTTTCTCAAAAAGATCATTTTCCCACTATACCAGACGTGACAGTATCCCATTTTAACTAATGAACAGGAAATTAAAGATCTGAAATTTCAATAGCCATGTCGCACAGAAAATCTCTCATCGAAGTGAGAAAAGCGAGGAAAGGAATTTTCATCATCTTGCTAATATCATTCCTAATCATTTTTCTGCTTCCCTGACGTTTAGATCTTGAATATTATTATCTAAAAAAAAATCATGTAGTCCAACTTATAGCAAAACATATAAAATACTAATATTAACATATATTACTGTTCTATAAGGAATATATCACAAAAATCTAAAGCAGTGTATTGCAAACTGTGTACCGCCCGAGATTCTAGGCGTGCCGCAAGATGCCTGGGAGGAAGAGAGGCGCTGGCTGACTGCCTACAGGATGTGCCTCATGCAGCAAGAGACACATTCTGTAAGCAGTCAGCCAGCGTCTCTTTTCTCCGTGCGTCTTCCCTTCTAGCACCCCCACAAGCAGCTAGAAGAGTTTGAGGTCCTAGGCTTGGGGCAACCAACAGAGAGACTGGTAATGGTACCGGAAGCTGCCAGAAGACCCAGGAGGAAGCAGCCAGAGATCATTGCCCAAAAGTGACTGGCAAGAGACCAGCGGAGGGACCGGCGGGGCCAGTAGCAACCAGTGGAGAGACTGGTAATGGTACTGGAAGCTGCTGAAGAACCGGAAGCAATGAGGGTTGGAGAGGACCTGGTGAAGCACAATAAACCCTGAGACAGTAACTAGTGAGTGACCAGCGGAGAGACTGGTAATGGTACCAGAAGTTGCCCAAAAACCTAGAAGTCCAGGGAGGGTCAGAGAGGACCCGGTGGCAACCAGGAAGTGTTTGGATACCAGCGGTCCCCCCCCCCCCCCACTGCGGGTAGCTGCTGTTGTAACAACTGTCTATGAACACCTTCAGTTAAGTCGGTTTTTTGATCTGTTGTGGGAGTTGCTTGGGGGAGGTTCTCAGAGTGGCTCCTTTATTGACCTCACTTGCGTTCACTGGTTTTGGTGATTTATTTTTCACTATTGTTTTTGATTTATTACACACAAGGAGATAGATACCCTATGATGGTGTGGGGGCAGGGACTTGTGGGTCTCTGTCTCATCATGTGAAGCGCTGGAGTTATTCTCCCTTCGCTGCCTCTTTCACACTGAGGGTACTCCATTACTAAATTATATTAGATTTTAGAGTATTCACGCTATTTAGCGTGTGTTCACTGTTGGTTTGGTCATTAAGTCGCCACTCTCTGAACCGTGTGATCTACACTGCCTCTTGGTTATTTAACGGGGCATGAATATCGATAATCTTACTGAAGATAAGCGGCAAATTTCCCCACCATGAGGACCCATAATATCAGAACAAGATTCGTTACTAGAACCTCGCTCTAAATGTGTTGATTTTTTTTTTTTTTTTTTGCACATCCATTTGCCAATAAGACATTTTCATGTTCATGATACTACCAATTTCTTGAATAAGATTTCCAACATTCAATTTATGGCACAGTATGAAATACAGATAGTGACTTTAGATGTATAATCACTCTACACTGTGATACCTGAAGAGGAAGCACTTGTTTTGACTTATTATTGGTATTATCATGGAGGATCACCATGAATACCAATGGATTTTCTGATCGAACTCGCAAGAATAGCTATGCAATATTTTTGGCTTTCTTTTGGATGGAGTGTTTTACCAGAAAACCTTAGGAGTAACAATGGGAGCCACGGCGGTTCCATTAGTTGCAAATTTGTATATGGCCCATTTTGAGAAACGTTATATTCGGACTTCCCCTATAAGCAGCATATTTTGCATTGGATTAGCTTTATTGATGACGTTTTTTTTCTTTTGGGATGGAGATAAGTCAGGTCTTGAAGATTTTAACCAGTTGATTGAAAGGCATTCTTAAAATCAATTTCATGATGACTTGTGATAAGACAGAGATCTCTTTTTTTAAAGAAAATTTGTAATCAAAATTTTAATCCAGAGGGGATGGGCTGGGTGGGTGGGGAGGATTGGGTGGGGGTTTGCACAATTAAATATTTGCATATTTGGAAGCGTATGAATTTACTTTATCAATAACTTTATATATAATAATTTTTATGGGGGAAATATGTTGACCTCATTATATATTGTAAAGACTTTAGGTGATGTATAAAGTGTAAAATGTATTCTTTTCCTTGTATTCACTTAATGAAAGTATTAAAAATGAATAAAGATTATAAAAAAAAAACAACAAAATTTTCCATTTTTTAAAAGCATGTATCTTGACAAAGAAATAAGGTTACAATAAGACAAATTTATAAAGAAAATCAATATCCATCAATTTCAGCATTAAAGGGAAATTCTATAAGAAGCGCCCAAAATGTAGGCGCCTAATTAGGCATTGTTCAGTGCGATTCAAGTAAAATTGGATGCTGTTTAATTAATCAAGTTTCAAGTTTATTTATTCATTTGATGAATCGCCTATTAAAATTGCTAGGCGATGTACATAATCCAAGTAAAGAATAAAACAGAGAAACTAACATATTAACAATATGATTACATAAAATACATACTTGAGGTGGGAGGAAAGAAATTAAAGTTACAATCTTGAGTTTGGTAGAAAAGGTAAAAACAAGAGGTAAGGGGTTATAAAACCAATGTACAGTTTAAGAAGTATCTCTAAAACATATAAAAGTTTCAAGTATTAAAAGCGTCATTAAATAAGTTTTTAAAAGTTTTTAAAATATTACGATATCGTGTTCAGTTCTAATATACTGAGGAAGGGCGTTCCACCATTGTGGTCCCATCACAGTAAACATGTCTGATCTCCTTGTCCCTATGATTTTCAAAGAGGGTACAGAAAGTAGATTTTGATCAGGTGATCGAAGTGGACGTTGGGTAAACATGCTGAGCGGAACTTATTTTAGAGGCGCCCAAGAAATAGGCCAGCTCTAGGCACAACTAAAAGTTAGGCGCCTAGCTGAGCACTTAAGCACGCTTAAGTGTAGCACTTAAGCACGCTTAAGTGATTCTGCAATAAGACGCCTAACGTGTAGCCACGCCCATGCCTAACAAGCATAGCGCCTATTTTTTTGAAGGCCGTCTAAATTTTTAGAGGCGCCTTGTTACAGAATCACGCCTTCTTGATAGGCGCCTATGTTTCAATCAGTGCTGTTTAAAAAGCCTAATTGAGCTTGTTATTCAATTTTAGATAGGCGCCTATCTAGGTGGGTGCCTCCGAAATAGGTGCCTAACTTTAGGCGCTGGTTACAGAATTTGGGCCTAAGTAACGCTATTAAACCTCATTATAAGGGAAAGTATCTAAAAGAGCTGAGGCAAGACGTTTGAAAAGACAGGAAATAAAGGAAAAGCTATCCCAAAAGACTAGGGGCTCCTTGTACTAAGCTGCGGTAGCGTTTTTAGCGTGCGCTACATGGAAAAACTAACGCCAGCTCATTAGAGGCGTTAGCGTCTAGCGCGTGCTAAAACCGTTAGCACAGCTTAGTAAAAGGAGCCCTAGATCTATAACTGGCGGTTTACATGTTAAGCATCATTAATTTCAACATGGTTCATATTTGAAAGGGTAGAGACTGCTATTGGAATTAGAGATTTCCTTGCTTCCAAGAAATTTCTCAAATGCTCAGGATTAAAGAATGCGAAAGACTTCTCCTCTACTTTAACAATGCATTTGCATGGAAACTGCAAGAAAAAGGTCCAATACCAGGGGTTTAAGAGCCAAAAAGGCCTTTCTTCTCTGTTGAGTGGACCTACAAAGGTCAGGAAATATCAAAACAGGATTACCCATGAATTTTATTATCTTAAATCTAAAATACATTAGAAATATCCAATTCCTATCGTATTCTAACACAAATGTAGCGAGATCTCATTTTTGGATGTTAAATTGATATGGAGAAATAATAATAATAATAATAACTTTATTTTTGTCTACCGCAGTACCACAACAGTTCAGAGTGGTTTACAGAGGAAGAGACTGTACACAGACAGCGATGTTACAGAAAAGACTTTCAGGTTACCTTAGCAAGTCAAGAGTAGTCAGGTATATCCGGAGGTATATCAGAGATATAAGGCAGGAAGGGAGTCAGAGAAATTTATCAAAGAGATAGGTTTTAATTGATTTCCTGAAGGTTTGGTAGAAGGGTGCATTTGAAAACAATCAGCTTGAGACTATTGTTTTTAGGAAAAGCACTGACCGCAACACTTTCCTACATTTTGGTAGCTTTCATCCTATGCGTCATAAACAAAGTCTACCTCTTTCTCAGTTTCTGAGATATCGGAGGATTTGTTCGACCCGAGGAGATTTTAAGATGTAAGCAGCAGACTGTGAGATTATCTAGCACACATGATCAGAAGAGCGTATAAGAGAACTTCAAATGTGAAGAACCAGGACTTAAGATGTTTTGAGAAAAACTGTGAAAATAACGAGGAAGAAATAGTTACTTGTGTGTTAAACTTGGATCAGAGGGCACAACAATTGGGGCATATTTTGAAAAGACACTGGCATTTAGGGCCAGATTCTTTAAGTGGCACCTAAAATTAGATACCTTTTAGGTGCCAAACTTAATTGGTAAAATCCCCTTAATAGCTTTAATAATTGAAAAAAGATGAATTGGGTGTTAGGCACCTACCCAGTTCAATAAAAAGGGGGGGGGGATTTTTATGGGCGGCGTGTGACTTAGGCACCACAAAGTACGATTCTCCAAAAACTTAGGTGCCTGAAATGTAGTCCTTTAAAACCCTTGCCTACATTTTTGGTGCCTAAATTTTTACATAGGCGCCATTCTGTAAACGTTGCCTAAGCGTGATTGACACACAGCTGGTGCCAGCCAATTTAGGCGCTGTTTACAGAATCTGGGTCTTAGTCTCTATGCTTCCAGCATTTGCAAATACTCAGTTGAGAGTGGCGTACAGAAGAGGTTTGAATTTCAAAGAAGTTGAGTCCTGCTGTGTTTCGAGAATCCCATAATGAGATGGATGGATTGAGAGGCCATAATCCATGTGGTAGATGTAAGACCTACTCTGTCTCATTAACAATAACAGAGTTTGTGAATCCACTGGATCAGAAAATATACCGTTTATGTTTTGGAACTACTTGTGATTCAGAGTTTGTGGTGTACTTTATTATATGTCCTTGTGAGAAATTATACGTGCAATTCAAGTTTTGAATGGTTAAACTTCGCAGCGTGCTGCTAAGACGTAAAAGTAAAGCACCTATTATATACCACTGTATGATGGCCACGCAAAAAATTTGAAGGGAAGGGGCGTGAGGGACAAACTCAGGTAGTTTATTCTAGGCATATGGGGCAACTAGATGAAAGGAACAAAGTCTAGAATTTGAGTGGAGGAGAAGGGTACAGCTAAGAGCAGCTGATGTGAGGAACGGAGTTCTCCGGAAGGTGTATAAGGAGAGAGGAGAGATATTGAGGGGCAGAAGAATGAACACACTTGTAGGTTAGTATTAGGACTTTGAACTGTATGCGAAAGCAGACAGGGAGCCAGTGAAATGATTTAAGGAGATAAGAGAGAGAGAGAGCAGTTGGAAAAGATAAAAGCAGTTTACCCTTGTGTTTTATACCAACACAGAAAAGCCATGGCCTTCACACATAGGCAACTTCTTATAAACGTAACCTCTTGAAGTCCACGATGAATATCCAGAGGTATTATGACTGATGGTAGGTTGCGGTTGCAGGTGCTGCTGCCCAGAAAAATGGTTTTCATCAGCTTATCTTTTGTGGTATATAGAGAACCCTAGATGTGCAGTGAAGTTTTGGTGCATCATAACCTCCAGGTTGCATATTTCCTGTGTGGTGTTATCCCAGCTAGGTTAAAGTTCTTAGCCATTACTACTCTGAGTAAGCAGAAAAGCCTTTCAGAGTCCAAAGCTTGTTTCTGAAGGTGCTCTGGTAAAGCAAGACTCGTGAAAGCTGGTCAAAAGTGTTTGAAGGTATCTCTCACAATTTACTAGATTTTGAGGTGAAATAACATGGTAGCCATATTGATTTTTTTTTTTTGTGAGAATGAAGTTCAAATTAAAATATTAGTAGCAAAATGTCCTGACATTGAGACCAATTAGCGTTGTTCTTAAAAGGATAATCTTGTGTAAAAAAAAAAAAAAAATAGGAACATTTCTAGTTTTTGCTTGTATACCTGTAGTCTGGTACTCTATTTAATGAAACTTTAGTTTGGCCAATGCCTCACTAATGGTCTTTGATACGGTGTCAAGTTCAAATACCGAGCAACCTGTGAAACTTTCTAGTTCATTTTGCCTGTAAAGTATCATTTTCAGCAACCTTTCGTTCTTCCTTTCTCTTCAGGTTGAAAGAATCGTAGACAAAAGGAAGACTAGGAAAGGTAAATGGGAATATCTCATCCGATGGAAGGGTTACGGGAGCAATGAAGACACATGGGAGCCTGAGCACCACCTGATGCATTGTGAGGAATTTATTGATGAATTTAATGGACTTAATGTCGGCAGGGAGAAGCGAGCAAAACATTCCAAGCAGGCCATCACGCCAAAATTTTTACGAGATGCTCGAAGATCATCACTTCAGAAACTATCGCACCGGGCCTCCGAGTCTGGGAAAGGCAGGGGAGCAGCACATAAAAAAAGGTACATAAACTCAGCTCTTCAGAAACCAAAAAGGGTGTATACGACAAAACAACCATCTGGTGAGAGAGCCACCAAAACCGTGACTTACCGGACTACACCCAGTGGCTTGCAGATAATGCCACTTAAAAAGACTCATCATGGAATGGAGAATGGAGATACCGACCATGAGAAAGAGTCCAGATATTTTGGAAATACATCAGGGCAGGGAAAAATGGATTTGGATGATCATGAAGGAGGCCATAACTTGTCAAACAAGCTGGAAGTTAACGATTCACCTCTCATGAATGGAATAGGTATGCCCTTTTACTCTGCTATTGATTTTCTGTTCTTGCCTTTGTAATGGCAAAGGATGAAAAACACAGTCACTTCTTCCTTGAGTTGGAAAATATTTTTTGAAGTTAAGAAAATTGTGAGTCATTTTTATATCCTTGTCCTACCCTAGATTATCTAACCATGTGACAACCGTAGGCAATATGAAAACCATAATTTTGAGACCTAAATTACAAATATTTTAAAGTACTTTTATTTATACTCAACTGCCTTAGTCATTTATACTTAACTGCCTCAGTCATTTATTTTAAAATTATTTTAAAATTTTAGAATGTCATATACGGTAGCTGGTTTACAATCGTAGTGATTTCACAAATGACCTGCATCATATGCTTTCCATGAGCCAATCGCATTCTAGCGTGTGATCCATCCAAAGCAGAAAATCCAAAGTGGATTCCAGGGGCTGGAAAGAAGGCATGCCTAGTGTTGAGCAAAGTCCTTCACTATGGGTCCTTTTTACAAAGCTGTGGGAGCAAGTCTCCTGCATCCTAGGAGTTGAATGGACTTTGGTGCATTTGCCGCAGGGGACTCACTACTGTGGCTTTGTAAAAGGGACCCTTATGTCTAAGAAGTAATCTGTGTTGAGTGTAGCATCTTCAGTCATTTGGAAAAGTGGGAAGAATGCCAAACCTTTCAGGCAAAAAACTTTTATTCAGTCTAAAAATATTTTGGCACTGTATATATCTGCTTCAAAGGACTTTTGAAACATTACAAATATGCACTTTTTTTTTATTATAATTTTGAATACATTACAATATCCAATAATTCCAAAGGAAAAAAGGAAAAATCACACAAAACAATACATAATCAAATCTTACAAACATAATTCCTTTTAAGCCCACATTAATGGGGAGAACATGTTACTATTTCTAATCAAATAAATTCAAGAAAAACTAAAGGACAATAATTCTCGGTTCGTAGTAAACAACCTTGAATCATTCCTTACTAAGTGGGATATTAATTTAATTTCTCCTCTTATTCTCAGCTGGATGAAACAAACTCATTTCTGTTCTCTCGCAACTAAAAATTGTTGTAGTTGTATAGGATCCCAAAAGGCATACTCAATATCTTGTAACTTAACCAGACATTTACAAGGAAATTTCAGGTAAAAAGATGCCTCTAGGGCCAAAACTCTAGCCTTCAATTTCAGAAATTCTTTCCTTCTCAATTGAGTGGTCCTAGAGACATCCGGAAAAATCCTGACTAAATCCCCACAGAATTTCATTAACCTATTTTTGAAGTAAAGTTTCATTAATAACATCTTATCTATCTCGCTCATGCATGTTATCACCAGGGTGGACCGACTCTGGATCACATCCTGTGTATCTTCCAGAAATTCAGTCAAATTTACTTCTGGGCAGATTCAATTTTTTTAGGAGGAATATAATAATAATTATTTATTGGAAAATTCTCCGCATTGGCCACTCCCAGTACTTCTTTGAAAAACTTCCTTAATAAAATTTCAGGTGACAATAGATGAGTTACTGGAAAATTGACTAAGCGGAGATTTTTTACTCTATTCATATTCTCCATAGATTCAATTTTGGAATGTATCACTGTAGAATCTTTAACAGCAGATACCGAGACAGCTTGTAAAGTATTACATTGAGTTTCTATAACATTTAGTCGTTTATCCAAACAACCTAAATTAGAGTCCACATTTTCTAATTTACAAGAAACTGACTGAGAAAAACCCCCATTTGTTTCATCGTTGTCCTGAGAAACCCTTCAACTCTAGATATTCCTAACCATAAGTCCTTTAGGGTAATATCCTGTGTTTCCTCTGTTCGTGGATTTTCCTCCACTCCTCCAGAAAAAATCAATGGTTTAGGTATTTCAGTATAAACTAATTTATTTATATGGGTAGAGGAAACCACTTGTCCATCGGATATAGTAGGGTTTATATTCCTACTATCACTAGATACTGGGTGAAGGGGAGGGGTCCGTTCGAGGGGACTTATTGAAGCTCCTGACAAGGAGGAATCTATATTTGATGGTACAGCAAGTGGGTTTTCAGATAATAGTGTTAAATGTCTGTCCGTGGGGCCAGATACCACTGGTGTTGAACTTTTTGGTTTAATTTTCCTTTTCCCCATATTCAAATAAACATACAAAAATTATGGAAGTAAATAATGTTACCAACAAGTTCTAGCTCCTGGACTCCTCGTGGCTCCAAGGGGCGTGCCCTAAGGGGCGCGGCAGCGGCTGCTCTTTAAGATGTTGGAGACGGACCCAATGACGTCAGGGGTCCGTCTCTATGGGTGCCTGTCGGCGTTGGTCGCAAGGAAGAGAGAACCGCTGCTGCAGGAGACTGGGACCACACAAAAAGCCTCCTCCAAATATCCTCCAAGTTAGTAACAACTCCCCACAAATATGCACTTTAATGGTCTTGTGTGAGTTTTACAGGATGTGAAGAATTAAAGTGAAAGTATATTATAGGGCTAATGGGGGAGGGGGGAAAAACAAAGGCACCCTTTTACTAAGCTGCACAAGTAAATGGGTTTTGTACGTCCTAATACGGGCCCTTCCAATACACTAAGCCCATTTCTAGTGCTTCTGTAAAAGAGTCATTTTTCTATTTGTTGAATTTTTGGCCGTGGCGTAATGTCAGCAATAGCACACAAACATTTAAAGAAATTAATGCAGGAGCACTTAATATAGTAGATGGCGGCAGATAAAAACACGAATGGTCCATCCAGTCTGCTCAACCTTACCCTCTCTTTAAATTACTGATTTAATTTAAAATTTTCTTCTTAGCTATTTCTGGGCCATAACCCAAAGCTCTGCCTGGTACTATGCTTAGGTTCCATCTACTGAACTCTCCATCAAAGCTCACTCCAGCCCATCTAAACCATCCCAGCCGTCGAAGCCCTCCCCAGCCCATCCTCAACCAAATGGCCATATATGGGACACATTCTGCCCAGTCCTGTCCTTAGCTCTTCAATATATGGCATTATTTTCTGATTCGCAATCCTTTGTGTTCATCCCACGCTTTTTTGTCACCGTTGGCCTACTTTCAGGTGCATATCGTGGCCCTAGGGAAACGCTTAGGGCCACCTACGCTCGCTTAAGGCCACTTCCAGGCAAAACCACGCCCATGTCTTTGGTGAGCTTACCTATGCATCTCCCTAGGCTCATGAAAATGCCTACAATGTAGGCTGCCTGCCTCGGGGGTGAGGGGGGGTTAAACTTGTGTCCCAATTTGCTGGTTAGACAGCGATAGGACATCTACTGCCGTCTACAATCAGGACACCATTTATAGAATTTGCCCCTTTTATAGTCTGATTCTATAAATGGCACCTACCGGCTCGGTTGTCAATCAACCTCGAGGCGTCATTTATAGAATCACATTTAGTGGTGCTTAGGCATCGCTAGGCGTCCTAGAGGTAAGCACCGTTATATTAGGCCAGATTTTACCTGGCCTAATTTAATGGTGCCCAACTCTTACGCCTAGCGACGCCCAAGTCAGTCACACCTATTCCCTTTCGGTGGTAGGGGTACTTTTATAGAATAATCTGAGAGGACCGCTTAGGTTGGTCTCTGAAATTCAGAAATTTAAAAAAGGTGTTGAAAACAACTTTATTATTAGAGGTCTTTTCTTGAAAGATGACTTTCTTTTTAATACTGTTGGAAAGTTCTTTTGATAAGTGTAAATAATTTTTATAGTATTGTTTTTATAATGATGTATGCATTTTGTGACCTGCTTAGGTTTTAAGTGGGGTATAAGTTTTTAAATAAATAAGATAAGTGTCGTTAGGCATCAGAGAGTGGTATTCTATAAGCCACCCTTAAAGTTAAGTATGATTTATAAAATAGCGCAAATACCCGCAAACTGCGCCTAACTTTAGCCACATCCATTTGCACCAATGGAAAAGTGTGCAAATCCTCACATCTAAAGTTAGGCACAGATGCCCTTTAGTCTATAATTATGCACATAACTTTGAGGAATGCTCCAATCTGCCCATGACCCTCCCATTTCCTTGCCCCCTTTTGGGCGCCACTTGTAAATTTCAGGTGTGGATCCCTCACCTAAATTTACACACGCAAATTTAAATGAAAACCAATTAATGCTAACAATTGCTAATCAGTGCTAATTGGCTTGTTATTCAATTAAGTTGCGCATGCAAACTGGGTGCACGCAACTGAAAGCGCCATATATAGAATTTGGGAGATAATACCGTTTTTAAATGATTAATTCGTGTATTTAAGGAACAAAGTTATCCAGTTTTTATATTGCCCATGTGAAAAAGCAACTGCCCGCTGAACTTAAGAATTGGTTGTTTCACATTTACCAGCAATAATTGCAACCCAACACTTCCTACAGTTTGATATTGAGTCATCGCAGTCCACTCTTCTTTGCAAAACTGCTTTAATTCAGACACATTCGTAGATTTTCATACATTGTAGCTCCTGCCCCAGCACCTCTAGTGGGTTCAAGTCGGGACTTACATTTGTGCTTTGGATCATTGTTTTGCTGCATAACCCAATTACCATATGCTGTATACTCGAACACAATCCGGGATTTAGACAGTGTTTCTGAGCAGGTGTGCTATGGCTCACTTATGCCACGATGCTGGCAGCTCAGGTAAACTCTACCCAGGCTGGGCCAGGAGATTTTGAAACAGTAATTTAGGCTATAGGGCTAGATTCACTAACCTTGCCCGAATCGGAACAATCCGTTTCCGATTCAGGCAGGTCCGACGAATTCACTAACCTAAAATATGCAGATGGGGCAATTGGAGGAACGCCCCCATCTGCCTGCACGGATCGCTCATGTGCAGACCCATCCTAGCCGTGACTTTTTTTTTTTTTTTAACTTTGGCGGCGGCGGCAGCCTCTTCCCTCCTTCCCTTCAGTGCAAGCCCGCAGGTTTAAAGCTGGCGCTGCACTGCGGCATGCAGCCCCGCTTTAAAACCACGGGCTTGGACTGCAGGGAAGGGCGGCAGAGAGCAGGAGAGATCGGGACAGGCAGGCATGGGGGTTTGGGGCAGGCAGGCGCGTTCGGGGCTGCAGGAGATGGGGCTGACAGGTTAGAAAGCAGGGCAGTCGCAAAGGGCTTCAGCGACTAGTCCTCAGCAGTCGCTTTTTGCGAGCCCAGTTGGATCGAAAAAAAGTTTAGTGAATCGCGTCCCTGCCTACTTTGCATGCAGTTTCCCTCATTTGCTTGCGTGCACCAGAAGCGGATCGCTACACAGGTTAGTGAATACTGCAGCAGGGAAATCTGGTCGCTAAGGGCTTGCAAATCGATCGGTACACAATCGGTTTGCTTAGTGAATCTAGCCCATAGTTCTTTTATATCTGGACGGCTGCAATTCTTCCTAATGAACAACTAAAATCATTTTGCAGTAAGTAGATGAGAGAGGAAAAACATCACTAGCATCTTTGCACTGGTTATCCTGCTATCTGTGATTTTGCTTATCCTGTGTAAGATTGTAATTCTGCTCTTCAAAGCCCTTCACTGAGTGATGTCTTGGTATTTGGATGCGAAAGTTTCATGGTGTTGACCGGGAAGGAAGGGCTTTGCAGTGTAGCACTAAGATGTTTCTGCATTTTCTCGTGTACTAGAAAGAATGCTTTCGATGGCATAGCACCTACGCCATGGAATCATCTGCCTCCTAAGGTCCTAGAGTTGAACAGTTCTTTGCTGTTCCATAAAAACCTTAAAACTTGGCTGTTTTCCTTTGCTGGTTCAATGAAGCAGAGTCTGTCTACTGAATGGAATTTACCTTGGAAATACAACGATTTGTATTTAGACTGAAATATTATGGGTTAGAAACAAGATACTGGGCTTAATGGACCTTCGGTCTGTCCCAGTATGGCAACTTTTATGTTCTAATTGGATTTTTAACTTGATAGCTCCAACTTTTAAGTTAAGTTTTTATATGTAAGCATTATAACACTATGTAACAAATTTTTTTTTTAATTGAAAAATAATGCAATTAAAAACATCTGAAGTTACACAGTTGTATACAGAACAATACATTAAATCATTGTATATCTTATTTTATGGTGCATACTAAAATTTTAAATTATCTATGATGTCTAATATAACTCAACCCTCGCGTCCCCCCCCCCCCAACCCCGATGGAAGGATGTGTGCAGGAGATTCATAAGATCTGGGCAAAAGCTTAAGTGTCAAAGGTTAATTGGGCCTATCATTATGGGAATTA